>NC_136994.1:16569741-16634741 GCF_032717465.1 Coenobita brevimanus
GGGTTTGTGTTGAGAGATGCTGTGTTTTGATAGTAGTTTTTATTTGTTTTTTGCTCTGGTGCGGTTTATATGGACGAGCAAACCCATCGACTGCAAGCAAGCGTCTCGCCAGTGTCCGATCAGGGTCCCTCCACACGGCGAGGTGCTGGGAACATGGAGGGGACATAACCCTTAAGAATATGAGCTGTGTAGTGCAGATATGTATGAGTAGTAGTCTCAGACCGAACTTTGACTACCTGGTGTATGTGGTTGAGTTCCCCGCCTGGGAGTGTTGCAAAGCTAACTATCGTACCTTAGCCTCACTACACTCCTTTGGTAGTACCTCCCAGGAAGATGGTAACCTGCCACTTACTACTTTGTGTGTGTGTGTGTGTGTGTGTGTGTGAGAGAGAGAGAGAGAGAGAGAGAGAGAGAGAGAGAGAGAGCGGACTGACGTGGAGATGGATAGGGGGTGATTTGAGGACAGAGCGACATGAAGGCGATTTGTTTGTGGCCACACCTTACGGGATTACGGCGCCAATAGATAGATAGATAGATAGAGGTAAACATAATCCCACATAGTTAAAAATATAAGTGCATTTGGTATTGAAACCTTTGATCTTGTAATGCGTAATGGTGTTAGTGTTGAAAGCCTTATTACTTTGTCTGTATTGTCACGCTTCTCTCTCTCTCTCTCCCTCCATTCTCATCCCCTCCCCCCTGCTACCTACACCCCTCTCCTTTTCCATTCTCCCCTCCCCTCTCTCCCTCTGTCTTCCCTCCCCTTTCCCCCTATCTTCCCTCCCCTTTCCCCCTATCTTCCCTCCCCTTTCCCCCTCTCTTTCCTCACCCTATCCCCCCCTCTTCCCTCTGTCATTCCTCTCTCTCCCCTCCCCTTCCCTCTCTTCCTCAGTCTACCTTCCTCTCTCCCTCTCCTCTCTCTCCCTTCTCCCCCCGTCCCCTCTCTCCATCACATTTCTGTCCCATTTTTCTCCCCTCTCACTTCACCCTTCCTATCACCCCCCCCCCTCTCTCTCTCTCTCGTCCACACAACCTTTGTACAGAACAGGAAGTGCTATCATGTCTTTTTTTTCTTTCTTTTTCACTACTAGATTTGCAGTAGATGTATGAGCAAGCCAAAGCCACATTAATTCGATAAACCCATTATTATTATTATTATTATTATTATTATTACTATTCTACTACTACTACTACTGTTACCACGACTACTACTACTACTACTACTGCTACCACGACTACTACTACTACTACTACTACTACCACGACTACTACTACTACTGCTACCACTACTACTATTATTATTATTATTATTATTATTTGAGTTACTGGTTGTGCAAACGTCCCACAGCTTAGACGAAAATTTGACGTCACAATATAAGAGCGGTTAATAGATAAATCAATAGATGGATGAACTGTCCCCCCTTTACCCCCACCCCCCCAAAAAAAAATGAACGAAAAAAACACGAAACCCTGAAGTAGGAAAAACTGCAACTGTACAAAAAAAAAACAAGCTGTCAGTACAGGTCAGTTCAGTGAGTGGGACGCAGGGACGAGAAAGAAAAAAAACGAAAAAAAAAAAAAAATTTACACATTGAGCGAAAGGCAGCGGATCCGACGGACGAAAACCCGAAAGAAATAAACAAAAACATGATTTACACATTGAGCGAAAGGCAGTGGAGCCGACAGAGACGAAAACCCTTAAGAAAAATGAATAAAAATAAACCGTGAGGCATGATTTACACGTTGAACGAAAAGCAATGGACCCGACAGACTAAAACCTGAAAGGAAAAAATAAAAAATAAATAAACCGTGAAACATACCCGTTGAGCGAAAGGCAATGGATCCGACAGACGAAAACCCGAAGGAAAGAAAAAAAAAACGTGAGGCATGATTTACACATTGAGCGAGAAAGTAATGGATCCGACAGACACGAAAACCCGAGAGGAAAATAAGAAATGAAAATGAAAAAATAAATGACAAAATAAACTGAAACACGAAAGAGAAATAAAGAATGAAAATATTAAAGTAAAAATAAAGTGAAATATGATTTACACATTGAGCGAAAAGCAGTATTGATCCTCATCCTGATCTTTTTCCCGCCTAATTATGAGGGTAAGGAGAGAGAGAGAGAAAGTGTGATTGTACAACCTTAGCACAAGTCTGTCCAGTTGTGTGTGTGTGAGAGAAAGAGAGAGAGAGAGAGAGTAGTATCCAGTTAGAGAGAGAGAGAGAGATTGTAGTATCCAGTTGAGAGATTGTAGAAACTAACCACGCATCTGTCAAGTTACGTGGGCCATGTACACATCTACCCACCATTCAAGCCCCCGGAATCCTGTCAAAGCCAAAATGTTAGCGCTCCCCACACCCGCCGACTGAGCCATTTCTACACCATACAGGACAGGGAGGCGCAATATATGGACCATCTTATATAAACAACGAGGAACTGGCGAATGAAAATTATAGATATGACCGTACCCCCTCTCCCTTTCAGTCTCACGCTTCCCCTCCCCCCTTTCAGTCTCTAGGCAATTTTGTTCAGCGTATTTTTTCCTCTTTCAGTCTCTAGGCAATTTTGTTCAGCGTATTTTTTTCCGTTTGCAGAGTCTAGGCAATTTTGTTCCGTATTTTTTTCCCTTTGCTGTCTCTAGGCAATTTTGTTCAGCGTATTTTTTTCCCTTGTCTCAAGGGAATTTAGCTCAGCGTACATTTTTCCCTTGTTGTCTCTAGGTAATTTTGTTCAACGTATTTTTTTCCCCTTGCTGTCTCTAGGTAATTTTGTTCAGCGTATTTTTTCCCTTGCTGTCTCTAGGCAATTTTGTTCAGCGTATTTTTTCCCTTGCTATCTCTAGGCAGTTTTGTTCAGCGTAGTTTCTCTCTCTCTCTCTCTCTCTCTCTCTCGACAATATTATTCAGTGGAGTTTTTTTTTTTTTTTCTAACGAGTAATTAGTAGTTGAAACAGACTGGACTGATTTTCCACAAGACAACGGACATGTCAGAAAAACACCCATGCTAGTATTACCATCACACCAGTCCTGAATGAGAAAGCATGTATTCAGTATGGACGGTGGGGATTAGCGCCTGAACGGTGACATGGGAAGTGTGTGGTAGGTAGGACGACTCCCGGGCTTCACGGAACAGGCTATGAGGTCTATACCCAGTCGGCGGGGAGAAATGTTACTTTATATTTTTTTCTTATCAGTGTATCGTGTCGTTTTAGCAGGAACGTACAGGGGTCCGGGATTAGGGTTTTCTTCCTTCTCCCCCTCAGATAAATAAATAAATAAATAAAGTATAAACAGCGGCTAGTGACGGTGAGTGAAAACTGTATAGTCCCCCCAAACAAAAGAGCATCGCGAGGGGGACAGGGAAGCGACGCCTGGTGACAACAAACGTTATCTTGTAGCTTCCACCACCACCACCCCCAGATCAATACCCGCGCTTTTTTCCCGCCAATCAGTTTTCCCGCGCCTTTTTTCAGTAAGCGGCCCGTTTTATATAATAGTCCTGTTTCGGATTGTTATTCCCTTGATGATGATTTTTTTATTTCGTTTAGTCCTAGATCAATGCCTTTTTTTTTTTTTTTTTTTTTTTTTTTTTTTTTCCCAACTGGCAATCTTTCCCCTCGCCTTTTATTTATTTGTTCGCCAGGGACGTACCGTATATAGGCCTAATAGTCCTGTTTCATGCTCTTAATGTCGTCACTTCAATTACGCTTTTTCGTTTTCAGTTCTAGATCAGTACCCGTTTTTTTTTTTTTTTTTTTTTTTTTTTTTTTTTTTTTTACCAATCTTTTCCAGCGCTTTTTGATACATAAAAATAAATGCGGTAAAGTGGGTCAACAGGAGGAATGCACATGTGCTAATTTTGGATGGAAGAGGAAATATATCTAGTTCATCTGATGCTTATACCCCGTGGACTGCAGGCTGAAGTTGCTTGTATGTCCACCATCGTCGTCTCGGGGACATTTGTATAACTGGGCAGATCCACCTCCCGGTCACATATGGGTGTTGGTGTTACCACGTGAAGGCGTCCCCCTCCCGCACCAAGCGAATCCTGTAGATCTCTTATAGCAATTCTTGTTACCAGCAGACGGTTTTACACAATTCAGGAAAGTCGCCTCGTACTGAAGTGGTTAAAGTTGAATTAATTAGTGCTGACCCCATTTAGCAACATCGTTTGTTGATTACTTACGGTATATTCCCGTTATTATTATTATTATTATTTACAACAACAACTGCTGCTGGTGCTAGTAGTAGTAGTAGTTAATCCTAGTGGTGTTGTAACTATTATTGTTAGTCATTTCTGCTCTCTTTGGAATGTACATCTGGGTGCAGTGTTGCTGTTCTGAACTCAACTGTTTTCACACAACTGGTAATTTTTCAAACTCCTATTACCAGTAGTTGCTGTGGCTAGGCTGGGTGCGCTCTCTCTCTCTCTCTCTCTCTCTCTCTCTCTCTCTCTCTCATTGCTGTATGTATGTATTTTATATGATGTATGTATGTATATATGTATACAATTGTGTATGCATGTATTGTCAGTGTCGTATCGGTTGATTGAAAATAATCCCTTTATTTTACTAATTTCTGCCCTCAAAAGAAAATCCAAATTCAAATAGGAATACAGATGCTAACAGTTATCAGCCTCCATTGCATATCATATTGCTGACATCCTGTGGCCAGTGCTATAGCACCACATACTGCCTACATAACCTCATACTTCCTGCATAACCCCACATACTGCATACACAACTCATATTGCCTACATAACACCACATGTTTCATACATAAGACCACATATCACCCACATACCACCCACATACCACCCACATACTGCCACACAGTACCACATATCCCCACCTATCACCCACGCATCCCCAGCCATGGCGTTTACATATCACACTCGCCATTTACATAGCCCTCTCTTTAGCAAGGCACTGCTCATCACACCCTTCCATATGCTTCTCTTTAAAAATGTGGGTTTTGAAATATTTAAAGCACACGGCACTTGAAATAAAAGGGAAAGATGTAGTCCATGCCTGTAGCCTTATTTTACTCTCTCTCTCTCTCTAATATTTAAAGCTCATCAGCACTTGAAATAAAAGGGAAAAGTATAGTCCATGCCTGTAGCCTTATTTTACTCTCTCTCTCTCTCTCTCTCTCTCTAGTATTTAAAGCACACCGGCACTTGAAATAAAAGGGAAAGATATAGTCCATGCCTCAGTTCCTCTATTTTACTCTCTCTCTCTCTCTCTCTCTCTCTCTCTCTCTCTTTCAGGGCATATATATAATTGGTTTCTTTTATTCTTTTCCTTTTTTTTTTGCTATGATCATCCCAGTAGAGGGCATGGTGTTATTATTTTTTGTTATTATTATTATTGTTGGTGTGTTTGTGGTTGGTTGTTATTATTATTATTATTATTATTATTAACAATACAGTAATTCAATCAAGCTAATGCAGTAGAGCGTTTTATAATAACTGGCCGTAATTATTTATCATGAATATTAGTTTTATTGTGCACGTCCCTTTGTGAACTGAATGGAAAGGCTGGTTAATTGTTTTGTTATTTACACGTTCACCAATAATATCGGTTTTAGTTCGCTGCGATGTAGAGTTTGGAGGGGCCGGTTTTTGCTCATCTCCGTTTTTTGTTTGTCCGTTTTTTTGTTTATGTGTCCGTTTTTTTGTTCATGTGTCCGTTTTTCGTTCATCCATTTTGGGAGTTTTATGTAGTAGGTTGGTATTGGTGAGTTGATGCCTGGTGGTGAAGTGAGTTAAGGTGCTCTTTGTGTGTGGCCTAAGAGGGATTGTTTAAGGAGTCTATCTATCTATCTATTGCCAGACACCACAGTCCCGTAAGGGGTGGCCATTTGACTCTGAGTTATTTGTTTTATGGGGAGGGGCATTAATCCTCCACCAACCCACTTGTTGACACGTAGGGAACACGTATGGTTTGGTTATGTGGTTACCACCCAGCGTTGTAAATGGTTTCTTGGCTTACAGGAAACCATTTGGCTTGTCACTCAATGTAAATCCACCTGTAAAGGAAAGAAAAGCATTAAGAAGTGACAGGAAAGATGGGAGAAATAGGAAGAGAGGAGGGCAGGCACAGAAAAAGAATGATAAAGGCTAAGGAAGAAGTAGGCAGCTCTACATCAAGTGAGTGGATGGTTGGGTTATATTGTTGACCTCCAGGCTTTCAAACGCATGTGTCCAGGCATCTCAGAGTGAATGGATATTGAATTTGGGTCTCAGTTATCTTGTTTATATTTTTTCTTGGAGGGAACAATCTTGTGGTCTCCTAGCCGTTGGTCCCTTCTTCCTGACAAAAAAAAAAAAAAAAAAAAAAAAAAAAAAAAAAGGATGCCAGATGGTCTAGTGTTTTTTTACCTAGAGGATTTAAATCCCTGGAGTGATTGTATAGGAAACTGGTCATTCAGTTTAAATATTGAAATTGAGTACAGTACTGTAGTCTGTTCCCGAGCCCAAACACACTATAGAACAAAAAGGATTAGATGAATAATACTGTATATCTCTAAGGATTTTGCTTTATCTCACATAACTGAAGTGTGATGTTTATTTCTTTGCTGCACTTAAATAAAGAATGCTGGTTTTTGCATTGCCTTACACATTTAAAAGAGTTTTTCTCTGGCTTTACATCTCTTAAAGAGTATTGTTTAGGATAATGTGGACTGTGGTGTGGGGTAATATGTTGATGACACTAACTCTATAATAAATAGTGTTATTGTGGATAGAGATCAAGAGCAGGTGCCTTTTATATTTCTGAGGATGTTAATTAGACAGCATAGTATTGATGAAGCAGGTAATATCTTGCTGTCACTCTTATCACCAATAACAAGAAAACTATGGTATTTTTCTCTGTTATTCATTCCTACATTTCCTTTACTCCTAGTACAAGGAACTCAGAAGTAAAGAACAAGCGAAGATTTTCACAGTTAAATCTTACTACCATCATAGATTTTTTTTTTCTAACACCCTCTAGCAACTTCTGGGAGGTAATCAGCGGGTTTTATCACTTGCTTTGGCTTCCAGTCCATAGAAAACATTAGCTGTATCATGACCAACCTCAGTATGATGAAGCTTGGCATTTAATTCTTATATTTTCTTCTCTTTGCAGGTGCCTTAGATGAGGACGACAGTGATGGCGAAGAAAGCACTACAGGGGAAGTTGCGGGTGGAGGGGCGGGAGCTGGGGCGGGGACAGGGACGGGAGCGGTAGCGGGGCAGGGATCCGGGGCGGGAGCGGGAGCAGGGGCGGGTGCGGGGACGGGGATACCTGGCCCTGTTGTAGTTACCCCCACCGGTGAGACCCTGAGTACACAGGAGCGGCACCAACTCAGACACCGGGAGCTCTTCTTGTCACGCCAGATTGAGACTCTCCCGGCTACACACATCCGTGGCAAGTGTACCGTCACACTTCTCAACGAGACAGAGCTCCTCCTTGCCTACCTCAGTAAAGATGTAAGTTGCCCTGTACTGTATTCCATTATTTGTTTAATTTGTTTATTACTGTACTTTTTTTTTCCTATCAGTATTGTGACAGAGTTTCTCCTTCCTTAACTCAGTAATGACTTGTATCCCTGTACTTCATTTGTTATAAATAATGAAGTACAGGAAATGGGAAGTGCTTTTATAAATGAAAAAATGCAGAGGGTTAGGCCTGTAAATTGGAGTCAGGGTTGCAGGACTGAGTGATATGTGAATAAATATTGCTCATTTCACGGACATGCTGTTGATGCGTCTTCCTCTTTCATACTTTCTCTTTCTTTATCTTTCACACCCTACCCTCACCGCATCCTTATTTGGAAGAAAAGAGGTCGGAGGATGAAAATAATGCTACTAAAGATAAAAAATGTCTATTTCAAGATAGGTTGATGAGTGTAAAATTTACTGCCATATAATTAAACCATGAATTGTGAAAAGAAGGGTAAACTTCCTTGAGTTATTTTTTGATGCTTGTGATTGGAACATGTGGCCTGTGTTATAGGTGCTTGCTGTGTTTTCCTTAACTTGAGTTATTTTTTGATGCTTGTGATTAGAACATGTGGCCTGTGTTATAGGTGCTTGCTGTGTTTTCCTTAACTTGAGTTATTTTTTGATGCTTGTGATTAGAACATGTGGCCTGTGTTATAGGTGCTTGCTGTGTATAATGTTGGATGCAGGCTAATCATGCTGTAACTATGGGTGTTCCGTAAGTGTCTATGAAATTTAGGGCTTGTCTTCTCCATCACCATTTATGTTTTAAGAATGTGGTCATCAGTCATATCAGAGTTCAGTATGCAGTAATGAAATTTAGTCATTTCTGCTACAATACATTTTGCTTTCCTAACTGCTGATGGATGAATAACTGGATGTGTTATCCATTTCACATGGCAGTCCTTTGATAGTTCGTTTACTTCAATGCTTTCCAGTTCATTCCATGGATATGGTTATAGATTCAGGATGATGTTAATGGTTAGGTGCAGTCTGGGTCAATGTTTGCATAGTTTTCCACAGTGTCTGCTGCACCCTTAGGGTGTGATATATCACTTTCCTCTGACATCACCTCATCATCAATGTCCCTTATCCCTGCCACCTCATTCATATACTGTACACATTCTTAGTCAGTCTCCCATTCTCTATTTTCTCCACAAGGCCAGACTATCTTAAGGTACTTCTGATGCTTTCCAGCACATCCACCTTGTATGTCTGCCATAACTCCACATGCTTCTCCCACATAACTCATTTCCATTCCTCTCACTCTTGACTTGCATCCTTCCAGCAGTGTCCAAGCTTCACTTCCATAGAGTGGGGATCATGCTCATACTACTGTAATTCACTGCCGTCTTTACACTCTTCCTCGCTACGCCATTAATTCTCACTGCTTTCAGTGTATTGTACAACCTTCCCTGGTGTTTTTTTTTTTTTTTTTTTTTTTTTTTTTTTTTTTTAAACTCCTGTCATTGCTCATCACACTACCTAAATATTTCTAGGTCATCATTGGAAATGCTATAGTTATTGTTCCCCCTTTCATATTTACTCCTGTTTTTTCAACCCTGCCCACCACATCTTTTGTGGGAAAAGGGTCATAATGATGATTTTGATGATGATGATGATGATGGTTGATGATGATGATGATCTTTGCTTTTTCCCACCTCCAGGACACATTCTTCTACTCCCTGGTGTATGACCCACAACAGAAAACTCTACTGGCGGACAAGGGGGAGATCAGAGTGGGATCTAGGTACCAAGCAGACATAACAAATTTATTAAAAGAAGGTGAGTACCATAAGCTTTGCCCATAACTATACTCTTGTTAATTTTAAGTAGGGGTAAATTTCTAACTGTCCATCTTAAAGAGTTGTAACATGAGATTAGCACTTAAATATGGTGGTAGTCACAAAATTCTATAGTACTCTCTGGGGTAAAATTGATCTCTTTCTCTATTTTTTGAATAATGAGTTATAACAATAGATGAGGTGGAGGGATGGAGTTGAGAGGTATATGAGGGAGGGGGGAGTGATTTGAGGAGGGCAGTCAAATGGTGGGTGACAGAGCGACTTGGAGGCGTTTTGTCTGCGGCCACCCTTTGCAGGATTAGGGCGTCAGGCTATAGATATAACAATAGATTACCAGTAGACTATGGTGGTAGTTGTGGAGAAGTTTTATGGCAAGGACGTTGAGTTGTATTATTATCTTAATCTGCCTTTGAACTGCAGGAAGTAAGCTGCAAAATGGCTGAAAATCTCTTACTAGTTGATATGAATGAACTTGATTAATTTCTGTACTTGGCAGTCCAAGTTGTTTGGTACTATAGAAATATATGAAGTAAATCCTCATTGCCATCTGTATACAGTAAAAGTCCTGTAATTCGAATGGCAGGGGACCGAGGGTCCATCAGACTCTTGTATTATTCAGACTATTGGGAGGGACCTTTGAAAACATTAGAAATACTGTATGTACGTGATCCTTAAAAAAACACTCATAATGATATGGGTTATTGTTTTACTCACCAGAAATGCATGGAATTGTAGATGAATAGTTGCAGGCAGGTACATCCAAGCCCAAGGGCAAGTCCATCTCAGATAAATCCTTAGATAAAGCCAGAAAATTCTGAAAAAGGCTCAGAAAAATTTTTAGATATTTTGCCTTGAAAAATTTGTAGTATTGGGATATTTAGATTATTGGTAGTTAGGTTGGAGGATTTTTAATGTATGTGTTATTTGCATTCAGGTCTTATAGATTACCACAAAATTACCAGTTAGAGCTTCATTGCTGCATTTCAAACTGATCTGCCAGTCCATTTCATTTTATTGGTGCTGGAGAGGAATGCTTTCATGTGTGACACTGGTATGACTGGGTGATGGAGCTGCCCAGTTATACATCCCTCCCTCCCTTGCCTCCCAGTATCCTGAGAGGAGGATTGTGGATTGCATGGAATGGGCAGTTTCAGTGCACAGACTACTGGGTTAATGTGTAGATGAGCCTAGGACTACTAGCTGTACAAATTGTACGAAAGAAGTCGAGAAATTTTTGAACGTATTCCAAGTGTATAATGCAGACTGCTTGTAATTTATTGCATTATTAGGTTCTGTGCTGAGCCATCTTGAAGGAAATTTCCATCAGCAGTATTTATTGATTTGATCTTGAACTGTCCCTTCATACTAAAGCCAGGGTGCCTGTTTAACATATCTTGTAGGATGACTGTATTCATCCCTAAGACAATTGCACACTTGTTTTGGTACCTTGTATTTTTTTAAATTTTTGAGTCAACCTCTTCCTTTGGAATCCAGATCACTTTTTGTATTGCTATCTATCTATCTATCTATAGCCCGACGCCCTAATCCCGCAAAGGGTGGCCGCAGACAAAACGCCTCCAAGTCACTCTGTCACCCACCATTTGACTCCCCTCCCCCCAACTCACCCCCCCCCTCCCTCATATACCTCTCAACTCCATCCCTCCACCTCATCCTCGGTCTACCCCTCCCTCTCCCTCCCTCCACCTCACCTACATACACCCTCTTAGTCAGTCTTTCATTCTCCATCCTCTCCACATGTCCAAACCACCTCAGTGTATTTCTCCTAATCTTTTCAACCACATCCACATCTACCCCCTCAGCTTTCCTTCACTTCTTCATTCGTCAACCTATCCCTCCATGTCACTCCACATGCTCCTCTCAAGTAACTCATTTCCACTGCTCTCACTCTTGACTTGTTCCCCTCTTGCAAGGTCCACGCCTCGCTTCCATACGTCAGGGTAGGGATCACAATACCATCATGCAGTGACTTGTTAACTTCCATACTCACCTCCCTATTTCTCATCACTGCTTTCAGTGTGCCAACAACCTTCCTTCCCTGCTGTACCCTATCACGTACTTGCTAATATGGTTAATAATGAATATTCTAATGGCTTTTGATCTTGTTTAACCGTTTTCTAATGTGTACCGATTTGTATCTATTATGTATAATTACATACTGTCAGTGGTACAGGTTGACTATTCTCACTTTACTCTAACTTGACCTAAAATTGCCTTCTCTCCATTGTGGATTTTGAGTAGATTAGTGCTAGAATATTTTACTCGTCTAGATGAAGTTCTGTAGAAAGGCTGGAAGGCAGTAGCATTGTCTTTTTCTACTACTGAGCTACATGAAATGTGCCACAAGAGTCCAGAAACCTGGGCCAAGTCAGAGTGAAAGGACTATAGGTTGGGATACCCTGCCTTTGGATCCTTTGCTTTAGGATCTTAACATCCTAGTATGGATTTGGTGTTACCTTTGCTTGTGTTCAATGCAGTTTAGCTCTCTCACTGTAGTGATGATACAGTCCTTGTATTTGTTTTTGCTACTGTACCCTTATGATTATGTTCAGCTCTGGAATTGTCTCTAGTGAAGGGTTCTCAGCAAATAAGATATAATTCACTGTTGCATTAAAAAAAAATATGCATATGTAAAATAACAACAGCAGTTAGTTTGACTTTTTTCACTCCCTTTTAATTATATCCAGTGGTGAGACAAATACTAGTACAGTATTTTATTTTAATTGTTTATTTATTTTATATCAAATGGTTTGATAAGGTAAACAAGTTTCCCAGCTTGACTGTGTCACCTGTGCTCTCTGTACGGGAGTCGTATTGATCTTTTAATGGAGCCTGAAACACCTGTGCATGTACTGGGATGGGGGAAAGGGGATGACTTGCATTACAGTTCTCTACAGGGTCAAATCAACTGTACCTTTAGTTATGAAACTTACTGATTCTCTCTCTCTCTCTGTCTCTCATTTACTGTTAATTTTAAACTTTGTAGGTTGCAGTAGAGCTTTGAGAAACATCCATACATTGATTTACTTTGGACTTCATATTTTACAGGTAGCAATAGAACTTAAATTTACTGTTGACTTAAAAGCTGAAAATGCACATCACAAAAATGACTTATTTTGCTTTGGTTCAGGTGAGAGTGATGGGCGTAACCTGAGTGAACTGGAGAGTTTGGTGTGGACGCCCAACCATGGCCTCACTGACCGCCAGATAGACCAATTCCTCGTTATGTCCCGGTCAGTGGGGACGTTTGCGCGTGCCCTTGACTGCTCCTCGTCAGTCAAGCAGCCATCACTACACATGAGCGCTGCGGCCGCCTCCCGAGATGTCACGTTGGTGGGTACCAGTTTGTGTGTTTGGGTAGTATTCTCTTGCAGGTAGAGTAATGTTTGAGAAAGTGATAGAATATATGAAGATAAAGTAACCTGGAGGCAGTTCTGTCATGACAATCCTCTGTCTGAGGGTTTCCAGGAGTGAACAAGATACCTGAGATGAAGATAATAATAATATGATAATGATATAATTGATGTTAGTTGTATATGGTGCATATTACTGAATCATTCTGGTTAAATCCATTGACACACTGTATGAATGCTGTGCAAAGAGTCATGATTAAGTTGCCATTTTGTAATACTGTACTCAGGTTTCCAGGTGTCTGTGTAGTAACTCCAGCTCCTATGAAAGCATACACTATTTTAAGCATGTCATACCTCATATATAGATATGCTGTATTCTTTGCCTCCTCTCGCATAGGAAAAATTATACTTAGTGCTCATTGTAAATATTTTAGCTATGTAGCCAGTAGCTATCCCTTTGGATGTTTAAGAGTTTCATTCTTTTCCTGTTGGTAAATGAAAGCATATTAATCAGGTGTACAGCTTACAATTCTTGTTTAGCCTTATACAGTATCCTTGTTGTTACAGTTCCATGCAATGGACACACTACACAAGCACAACTATGACATAAGTAAAGCCTTGTGCTCGTTGATTCCCGCCACGGGACCGGTGTTGTGTCGGGACGAGATGGAGGAATGGTCAGCATCAGAGGCCAACTTGTTTGAGGAAGCGCTGGAAAAATATGGCAAGGACTTCAACGACATCAGACAAGACTTTGTAAGTTATTACAAAGGAGTTGTGTGACTGCTCCTTTGATGCTTATTTGTCTGGCTTATGTTATAATAATAATAAATACAGGTAACACAGCATGCAGTAGTACTGTAAATCTTTTTATGGTCTTATTTTTTAAATTTTTAATTATTTGTAATTGCTGTTTGTCCAAAATTAAGCACATCTCTTTCATTAAATAGGATATGGTCTGCACCACAAGCAGTCTTTTGGTTCTTATTTTTATATATACAATATACAGTACCCTCGCGTCCAACATGCATTTGTCTAGCATGATTTGCGTCCAGCATGGAGAGCAAAATATTAGTACGATTTAACATGATTTAATTACTGTAACACAGGTGCATTAGCATAACACGGACGGAGCTCCGAGAAGTGGGTGAAATCCTCAGAGTTCGCCTCTAGCACGATCATCCCCGGTCCAACACGGTCATACTGGATGTTCCTGTGATGCTGACAGCCAATCAAAACTTCCAATCAAGTAGCCTCCCCCGCCCACTATCGTGACGTGATCGTGATGTCGCCCAATTAAAAACGTTTCTGTTCTCACGTGATGTTTTGTTTATATTTCTCCCGCCACATCGCCATTCAGTTGCATAAATCGCATTGGACGGTGCTTTTTTCTCGCTGCATTTTCTGCCCTTGCTACTGCATTTTACCCTGCTCACGATGCCTAGGAAGCCTTCTGAGAACCCCAAGAAGGGGTGGCACCCCCTCAGGCCACCAAGCTAGAAATCGTCGAGAGGAAGAAGAAAGGGGAGAGGAATTTCTAAGGATTTATGAGGGAGGTTGAGGAGGAGCAGCAGCCATTACCTGCTAGTGACATCAGCAGCCATCCTCTGGGGACCCAGTAGGACTACCTACAGCCTTGGATACCACCTTCCATTCCCAGCAAGCCTAGCAGCACTATCCCAAAAGGTTACTGATCATTCATAGTACGTACCATTTATTATAATTACAGTAGTGCCAGTATATGTATAGGTATATGGTAGGTATTTAGGGTGACTTTTCCTAGGGTTGCTGACATAATTCATTGTTCCCCATAGGCTCTGTTGTTTGTCCAACACGTTTTTGGTTCAACATGGGACCTGTGCATGACAATATTACCGTGTTGGATGCAAGGGTACTGTATATAAGTGTTGTATTTTGTTGAATTGAGTTTTTTTTTTCCCCTAACATGAATTCAACCTTTGAATTCTGAGCATACAAATTCAAGTTCTCTATGTATTTTTTTTAGGTGCTTCATACACCACAAATTTTTGTCATAGAACATAAGTTACTTCACTACTGTGGGAGGTAGCTGCAAGTTTTGTTTGATAATATGACCTTGAGTTTAGGGATCATGACCTATTATATACTAACTTCTTCAGTCAGAGGATGTATTCTTTATTTTTGCATTTTCCTGATAATTTTATTCATCCTACACAGGTCTTTAGCAATGAAGTTATTAAGGCATACCATATATCTTCATCATTTCTTAAAGTCATCCTAAAGATGCATTAAATATCAGGAGATTGCAAGAATAATCCTTGCATCCATCACCTAGTACTTTTTTGCCCCATCGGGAGTGTATTTGTCAGAGGCAAAGCTACTCATTCCTGATATCTAAGACAAGGATGACCAGCCTCACTTGCTCCAGAGTATTACTGTATGAACAGTGATCCCTACTTACCCTTCGGATGTATATCTTATGGGTCCCATCCAGTTGGAGTGCCAAACCCTACTAGACCACCACTTCTCCGTTTGGTTATGTAGTTACCACCCAATGCAATAAATGGTTTCTTGGGTTACAAGAAACAGTTTAACTTGTCACTCATTGTAGAGCCACATGTAGGTAGCAGTGCATCTAGGAACTCAGTGGTAGGCATCCCCACCTTCCACAAACTCATTAAGTGTAAGAGCTAGATACGACAATGGATTTTGCAAATAGTGCTGATGTAAGTTTAGTGTAATACCATTTGCTTGCACACAAAACACTGATTGATATGATGTTTGCCCTGCGCAGTTGCCTTGGAAGACTCTAAAGAACATAATTGAATATTACTACATGTGGAAGACCACTGACCGCTACGTGCAGCAGAAGCGAGTCAAAGCGGTTGAGGCAGAGTCCAAGCTCAAGCAGGTCTACATTCCTAACTAGTGAGTATACCGTCATCCATCCTATCATCATCATCGTCATCATCATCATCGTCATCATCATCATCATCATCATCATCATCATCATCATTATCATCATCATCATCATCATCATCATCATCATTATCATCATCATCATCATCATCATCATCATCATCATCACCATCATTGTGACTTCTTTTTCACCTAAAGATGGGTTAAGATAAGGTCCAGAAACAAGTGAAGAGGAAGTACAAGAGTGGGAGAACTATCAACACCTTGCCAGTAAAATGGGGCAGACACTTTCGCACATCATTCAAGCCCTGAAAACCTTGGCTTTATCTCACAGTATTCTTCATTATAGAGGCAGTTCATAAACATTCACCAATTCATCAGTTCATTTCATTTATAAAGGCTCCAGTGTTCTTGCATGCATTGGCCTTGGTCATCTATCAACGGCTGTTCATGCTTCTTGATCTCTGGCAGCCTTCCTATTCAGTTCTTTATCCCTGAGGTCACACAGTATGACCATATCCTGGGTCTTTTTGGTTTGCCTCTCAAAACCTCACCCTCAGTATTCACAGCTCTCACTTTCCACACCCAGTTTTCATCCTCCATCCTAAACATGCCAAACTATCTCAATCTGCCCCTCCTCATCACAGCATACAATATGTAGTCCCACCCTTCCTATCAACTCTTCAGTTGTTCATGGACAGTTAAAATGGGGAGCTAAACCATTGTTATGAGCCTCTTCAAACATTATCGCCCAACCAACATGAGTCTGTCACATCTGTGGGGCTCTCAGCTTCCATACCTTTCTTTCTTGCAAACTCATTTATCATGTCTCTCCACCCTCTTGGCATACTACACATTCCCGAGTCTTCAAGGTCATTCATGTGTAGCCATTCACCATCCTGTTTTCAACTGTTTTCCTCATATGACCATGTATTTTAAGCATTCAGTTTTACCCTCTTATATCAGACATCTATAAAGCATACCTTTCATGAATCACATTCTTTATTTTACTATCCACTGTATGGGTTCCACATGCATTCCTCAGTAATTTCAATGTCATTGCTGATACTCTGGACTTATTGCACTTCTGTCATACCAGTCTCACTCTATAGTAATGTGATAATTGTGTTCTTGCACCGCCATGATCATTTTATTGTATTCAGTCAGTGTGGACACTAACATACCTTCAGGCAATCCTCTTACAGTGTGCATACTCAGGTTTCATATCAAAGCCCCTCTAGGCTCTGGCCACCTTTTTACTCTGAGCAACTCAGCTTTTAGCTTTCTTTACAACTTTACTGCACTGAGATACTTCATCTTATTTACCCATTCACAAGCACATCACTTTCCCTCTGAACAGTGTCACTTGCTTTTTGTTTCAAGCCATGTCCTTCAGTCACATTAACATTTTGAACAGTCTTCTAAGATCCTATTCACTGTTAGCAAAGAGAACATTATCATCTGCATGCATCAGATTTGAAATATTCCACTTGTAACATGTAATTACCAGCCTCATCCAACTTTCCACAGCTTTAGTTTTGATCACTCTCAGTACAAAGATAATTATAGTGGTAGTAGCAGTATTAGTTGCTGTACAAATGTAACTGTGCACAATGTTTGTATATTTTATAATCAGTCATACTGGTATCTACTTTAAATTTACAGCATATTCTGTTCACTGTGAGTTTATCATGGGGTTAACTACTCCACAGCAACAAACCAAACCCAGCTGCCCTCTCTAACGGCAAGACCACCACTGCCACCACTACCCCTACCCCTACTCCAACTCCCACCACCCCCACCACCACTACTGCAGGCATGGTCAACGGAGCAGATATTTCTGTGTCTGGCAAGGCGTGCGAATCCTGTCATGGTGAGCCTATGATCTGCAGTCTTGTTTTGTTTTCGTATGAGTTTTGGTTAATGTAGGTGGTTGATGGCTATATCAGAGAGGTATATGTGAAGCTGCAGAACATGGTGAAATTTTTTTTGGCCTATGAGATGGAGGCAGGATTTCGAGGTCTTGGGTGGTAAGTAAATGGAAGTGTGGCTCATTGCATTGGGCAAACTTTGGCTGTCTGGACGTTGCTACTCCTTACCCTGCCCTAAGGTGGGAAAGGAGGTCCTGATGATGATGATGATAATGAAGGTGGTAGATGGGTGGTACTACTCTGGGAGGTACTGCTATTAACCCTTTAACTGTGGGCTTGTTTTGCTTTTTCTTGCGGCACCCGCAGGCATATTTGCGCTCCAACAGACTCTCTAAAAATATTTGCCAAAAATCAGTTATTAGTCCTAGAATATTAAAATCACATATGCTTATGGCACATACCTTCAGCTTTCTCCTGGGGTGTTTGTTGAGCTTTCGTCGAGTACCGTAGGACTTGTGGAGACCTCTGAAGTTGGGTAACGAAGTCTCCACTGTACACTTCCCGACAACCCGTAATATGATTACCACAGCCTGATATTATCACTAGGAACACTACTTTATGATTCTCAAATAGTTTGGAATCCATACTCAAAAAAAAAAAAAAAGTGAAAACAATGAAAATTACGAGGGCGTATGACCTTCCCACTTGCGCCAGTTCGCCACTGGTGTTGTCATTTATTATTCATAAAAACACTCACAGTTTATATTTCTATTACTATATAACATATATATCTACAGTCTTTATCCATAAGTTTCCTTCAGTAATAGTAGTTTATTGTCACTGTTGGCAGTCAATTTCTTTCAGTAAAATACGTAGCATTCACTTTCTCGTCCTGTATACTAGCATTGAGAGTGAATGTCACTTTCACCTTCACTCTCATAACTCATAGTATTCATACATGCTAGAGTGAAACTTTCACTTTCATTACTCCTAGTATATATACTCGTATTCTTATAATACTACTCATTTACATTTCTATTTATGTTCTCTATTTTATTTACATTATTTACATTTCTATTTTATTTACACTGTATTATGCACTGTCACTTGAAGTAACATATAAAACTATTTTCCACTGTTCACTTATATTTACATTCATTACTTTCACTTGATGTTTACACATTATTTACAATTCCACTTGCACTGTTTTACTCAACAGAAAGATCATTGTCACTCTCTTTCAATTGTCAGCCCTTTACCTCTTTCCGCACGAGGTTTACTAGGGGGTAAAGGTCACAGGGCCCTTTGCATGGGGCTAAAAAGCGGCGGAAGTTAGCAGGAGTGAACAGACGTGCTTTCACCTTGGAAGATGACAGTGAACTGATAGGGGTGGGCCGGGGTGGCCTACCTAGGGAAATGCATTACTGCCAACGTCAGCCTCTTGACAGTTGCTAATATATAGCAGTGAAATGATTGGCAGGAAATCTAGACAATACATTATAAATTAGGTAGTTCCAGGTAAATGTAAATATCACTTAGGCAATATTTTTAGTACGAGAATAGATTATACGGCATATTTCAAGGGGAAATAAACAGCGAATATTAGCGAACGAGTGCATGTGAGGTGTTGTCAGGTGATAATTAGCCAATTCCAGGTGTATGGCACTCTCACTTACCTTATTTCTTTTTGGTATATATTATTTGGTATAAGAATAGGGCATAGGACTTATTTCAATGGATAAAATCAGTGGAAAATTCCAGGGAAGATTTACCTAGCGTAGCACGGCCGGGCAGGCGAGAGGAGAGGGTAATGGAGGGAAGGTAGGGAGGGGAGTCAAGAACGGGGAGAAATGGCTAAATTGTCAACAATGGATGGGAGTACAGATGAGATTAGGAGTGCTGACTAGTGTTGGACATTGGCAGTATGGATAGATGATACAAGCTATCACTTGAAAGCCTGGGTGAATTCAAAATAACACAGAATCGCAAAAGTGACGCCCCGCGGTATGATCCCTTGCTCCCAAGTGTCACGAAAGTAACTCCCCGCGGTTAAGGGGTTAATGTGAAAAATGGCTACAGGCATGGGAACTAGCCATATACTCATCACACTTAGGAAAAATTTAGCCACTAGGACAGTCAGAATCCAAGTTGATAATCATATTGTTACAAATTTTATTATGCATCTCAGCTTTTTTATATATATATATATATATATATATATATATATATATATATATATGCCGCTTCCCGTCCGATCAGCGAAGTTAAGCAACGTTGGGTCTGGTTAGTACTTGGATGGGTGACCGCCTGGGAACACCAGATGCTGTTGGCATCCCTACGTGTCAAGTGGGGTTGGTGGAGGATTAGTGCCCCTCCCTGTAAAACAATTAACTCTAAGCCATTGGCCACCCTGTCTGGGATACATGGCATCTGGCAATGAATGAATGAATATATATATATATATATATATATATATATATATATAAAGATTCCAGCAAGTGTTGTGGAGTAATTCTCTGGCTTTAGCATTTAGTTTTGCTTCCAGTCCATAGAAAACATCAGTTGTGCCATAGCTAACCTCAATATGGTGATTCCTATAAGAGGAAGAGTGATATCATATGACTGATTTGGTTGCCCTTAATCCCTTCTGCCTGGGGACATAATTTTTACTGCTGTTGCCATATAACTTTATGTGGCAGGAGAGCATGGTGCTTAGTAATGAGGGAATTTGGCAATAATTTAATGTAATTGTTCTGTCTGTCAAAGACAGGAATAGGAAAGCAGAATGGCTATCTCAGACTACACCAGTTTCAAAAGTTATTCTGGAACTGAAAGCATCTGGATTTTTCAAGAACTGTATACATCATAGTATAGAAATGGTTTAGAGGAGATATGGTTCCATTTTGATTCATAAAATTGGGATTCTTATTTATCCATAGCCATCCCCTCTCGGACGTAATAATTTTGATTGACTCAGGATGTATTATGTATCTCTAACCAGCCATTCAGACTAAAAGAGATTGATCAAAATTTAGGATGTCTTTCTTATATATCAGGTCAAAATTTAGGATGTCTTATATATCTGCTAGCTACTACCCATGTAAAATTTTAGAGATCGATTAATTTTAGAGTGTTTTATGTATCTGTAACTGCCCATTTAGAATTTTAGAGATTGATCAGAATTTAGGGTATCTCAAGTATGTAACCTCCCATGTAGAATATTAGAGATTGGTCATGTTATTAAATGTAAAAGCCATTGAGAGAGGCAGGAGAGTTTGCATAATATGGAGAATTACAGAGGCATAGTATTTTGTTTGAGAGTTGAAGCATGTATTGAAGAAATAGATGTGTCTTTGAATTATGAAAGATTTTCTGTAGAATTCTGATATAAGAGAGAAGGGTAGGATGAGTTAAGGAACACTAGAAGATAAGTAATTTAAGATTTTAGTTGTTTGGCATGAGCGTGAGAAGAATGAAAGCAGACTGTTAAAGAAATGTTTATTGTTGTGTTGTGACCCCAAGCTAACATAAAATATGAAGCCGGTGTACTATAGGCTTAAGTTACCCTTCACATGCCAACCCACCATCCTCCTTTTGGTGGATGGGGAAGTAGTTATGGGACATTTGTATAACCAGGCATTAGAGATGCCAGGTTATATTGGTGCCACCACATAATGTCCCTCTGCAGCACCTTCTGTTGTCATGTAAGCACAGTGTTTATTTTTAGATAAGAATACAGTGCTTGTGGAAAGTGTTTGGTAGTAGCATCTCACTGCAACTAGTCAGTAGTAGATAATAAATAATTAAAATAGGTTAGGTAGAAATGTTCAGACAAGTGCTGTGGACTGAGGAAGAGGCAGGCTTAAGGATTATTTCCTCACAGGGAAACAAGTCCGCCATTGGTCTGTTGTTGCAAAATTAAGTCTCACAGGTGTTACTTTTCACCAGCCCAACATAAACAGTCTCAACACCCTATGTAAACAGTATTTCATTGGATTTATGCCATTTTTCTGAGTAGCAGAGCCACCCAGCTGTATCAGTGCTGCAACAGGAAGGCCTCCCTCACCATCACTTGATATAATGGTGAAAAGAGCATATGTGAATTTAAATGTATGAGGAAGTGTGGTAATGCAAGAAAAAGATGCATGTGTGAAGTGAATTCTGGAAGGAGGAGTTTAGGGAATTGACTGGTGAGTGGTTAGGTAAAATGTTTACTGAGAGAGACTTACCAAGGGCTTGGTGCCCCTTCTTTTAGTATAATTGTCAGTGGAATGAGGAGGTGTATGTGAAGTTCATCATTTAGATAAGTTCCGTTGGTTAGTCTGTGAGGTGCAGCCAGGATTTAGGCAACTTCAGTTTGTAAATAACTGTGGCCCATTTCAGTGTGCTTGCTGTTCATATTTCTCACGTATTTGTATTTTCTTTGTCTCTGGATCCTGCATTACTCATCTTTTGGTGAGAGAAAAAGTCAGGAAAATAATGCAATAGGAACCTTTTTTGCACACTTCTTGTGTTATCTAAAGCCAGACATAATATTTTTTCTATATCTCACAGCCACCAGCAGCAGTCAGTGGTACGCCTGGGGTCCCTCACACCTACAGTGCCGTTTGTGTAATTCATGCTGGCAGTATTGGAAGAAGTTCGGCGGCCTCAAACTCCCATCCCGCATCGGCAAGGAGGAAGGTGGGTGTGACGGTCCTTGTGTGGGTGGGCTTATGGTTTCATTTTGTGTTAGTTGGCAGTGCCATGCAGGGGCAGATCCAGCATTTAGCAGAAAGGGGACTCCAGAATTTTCTCACTTTAACAAAATTATCAGTAGGTGTTGAATCAAAACAAGAAGGTTCTGGATTAAATACTCTGCCTGTGTATCCTATTCTGTTTACTTCATATGGGTTATGTGTTAGCTGGCTTGGAAGAAAATATGGCACAGGTGAAAAAGATGGCAATCGGGAGCCTGAGATCCCATATTCTCGTCAGCTTAGCAGCCTTCATACCAATTTATTTTACGTATATCTCAATACTCTCAGTCCTGTTGTTTTTTTTTTGTTTTTAATTGCACAAATAACATACAAGTTACCATTAATCTCGTCAATCAAATAACTCCCAACCCCCTCCCCTCTGCATCCACATGACTTTATCCAGTTTAAGGAAGGATTCTGGTATTGAAAGGTTAATTGAAGTCATTGTTTAACCTCCCCAGTGCAAAAAATTTCACAAGCTGAGTAAAATTGTCTGGAGGTAGCGAGACTAAAACGAAAAATATGCCATCAGATCAAGGGTTTGTGTGCCATATCCAAAATAAATGGTAAGGAAGAGGTGTTAGGACCTTCTTCCCCCACCCCATCTGGATCTGCCACTGTCATGTGTTCTGTATAGCAAGTCACTAGTGCTGTTTTTGAGTTGCATTGTTCTGTTGGTCTAGGTAGAAGATGTGTTATACAGTAAATGACAGTCTTACATTTTAGTTAAACATTTCATCTCCACACTTTATTATTTTTTTTTTCCCCAGCATTTCAAATTGGTCTGTTTTTAAAGGAATATGTGATTCCATGTCATGGCAGTAATGAGTGTTGCTACAGTGAGATCAGAAAGTCTGAATTCATCATGAAAAAAGGTGATTCATATGCCTTGAGTATTTACTCCTGGCAGGTCACTTTAGAGTTTCTTCTTTACATTAAACCACCATTGTGGAAACTTGCATATATTTACTTTCATGATCAGTTAAACTGTCATAAGCAAAATTACAATAGCATCTCAAAGTCATGGTTTTGACAGGTTTATTACATTATAGTTGTGTGCCCTAGTCTTTGTAGTGTTTAAAACTAGATTTGCATGAAATGAATAGTGTTCTAATAACTAAAACCTAACCTTATACCAATTAAATAAGCTTATGAACCACAGTATTCCCAAATTTAATTTGACCAACAATCAGACCATTCATTAATGTCAAAGACCGAGTCCTGATAAATCATGAGAAGGTCATCAGGGAATGATGCTAAAAATGAGATGATAATTCAGTAACTTTTTGAATCATCAAGTATATTACATATGTATTTAGGAGTCTTGCTGATAATGAGCTGGTATACACTCACACACAGTCACATAAACACACACTAGCATTGATACACAGCATAACTGTAGTACTTTTCATCATCCTGATCCTGATCTTTTTGCCCACCCAGAAGGATGGATTGACAACATAACCAAAATTGATGCACATTCTCACACAAAGACACAAATGAGCACACACAGCAGTAGTGTAAAGATGGACTTGAAACTCTCAATCTTTGGTGATGATTTTTATGTTCCAAACCTCCCTTCCCACCTGGTCCGGAACATAAAAATCATCATGATTTTTATGTTACTGACAGCTAACCAACAGTCCCTTTCAATCACACGCTCTCTTTCATTACTGTGTTGTTTATTCTTCTAAGGAGTTCAGTGGAAATGGATTGCTTAAGATTGTCCTTGTGGCTAACCAGAGATTGTCACTTTTTTACAGCAATGTTAACTGAAACTGTTTTGATGGAGCTTTATATTATTAAAAAAAATCAAATAAATGAAAAATACAACCTGGTAATTATGTAAATCAGTGCAAATTAGCAGAAGAAATATTAGAAGAGCCACGTAGTATGACAGATAAAGGAAGGTTCATCCTGCACTGAACTCTTTAACCCCTTCATTACAATCACATACCGGTATTGCCACCTCCAGGTAATTTTACCCTTTGGGAGACCTTCTGAACTGGAGGAGTTAGTTTAACCTTCATTAGCCTGTTCAATATATGAGACCTTTCCTAAAAATTGTCTGGAGGAAGCAACAGTAATATATAAAAAAGACATAATGGCATCGAAGATGTAAGTTGCCTCCTGATATGTACCATGAGGGAAATGTAAACAGATATAAGAAGGGCCTGGCCAAGACCCCTTATCCTCCCTGACCCTGGCCCCTCTCTCCAACCACTGTGCCCAGTAGAATGGCAGCGAGGTAACGGTAGTGATGGTTAACGATGAGAATGTGCTGTTAGGACTGGTAACCGGGTAGGGGTGGTGACTGGGGTCCGTGTGTGCATGGTTATCATTTACTCGTTAAATATGTCTCCCTGGACTCTGTCCCTCTCCTAGTCTCTGTTGCCCTCCCTCTGCTTAACTGACTTGGTTTTGTTTTCCATGTGTCACTATTTAATCCTCCTGTTATGCTCTCCCTCCATTCCTCTCCCTTCTTCAATTTCCACTCCTTGTTATAAACATTCTCCTTGTGGTTAATCACTTCTGTTCACTTTCTTCCGTTACTTTATTGTGGTGATCGGTTTTGTTGACCTTTCTTTGTAACCTAGTGTAGGGACTAAACAAAATTCCTATGAAAGTTTCGTGTTAGTAAGCTGCATAATGTTGATAAAATTAAATGATGCTTGCTCACTCTCACCAAAGAATGCTTGTTCGTTACTTTTTTTTTTTCTTCCTACATTTTATAAGGAAGATATTACAATCCTTTGCAGCATTGATATAAACTCTTTTATGTTCTGGCCTGTTTGATAGAGTTGTTGGTGAGGGTAAGAAAGCACTTAAAACTGTCTCATAGTCTTTGTCAATAGTGTTAAACAGGTAGTGAACTGTATGTGCAAGTGCAAATATGATTGAGGTCTTATCATAGATGTTCAACTTTGGATTTTTGCAAGTATGGTCAAGTGTAGTACAAGTTCTGTATTCAGGGAAATGTGTGTGTACTCAGTACTTTACATTTTGCTGATATACTGTGCTTCATTTGACTGATCTGATTGTAAAGAGATGAACTAGTGTCAAGTGTACATGTCATCTTAAATATAACGTATGGAGCTGACGTGACCGATTTAAGAAAAGCCTTAGTACTGTTCATTAAAGTGTATTAAAGTGCTTAATGAGAACTGAATATTACTAGAACACAGAAAACTATAACTTTCACAAAGCAGTTTGTCCAGAACAACTTTCCGTACAAAAATACAAACTAGTGACAGAAAAGAACTGGTTTATGAAGTACAGTATATACATTTACTTGGTACATTGTGCTGTTGATTGTGTTGAAATTGTGTGTGTATATGACTGAACTTTGAAGAAAATGTGAAAAAGTGCTAGATGTTGAATCTTTAGTTTCTGAATATGCAGCAGATGATCCATCATTATTAGCATTTCACTGTAGAACATAGTAATCTGAAAACTTCATCCATATTGTGAGAAACAATATTATCGTATACTTTTGTGTGAAGTGTTCCCTATTTCTCTCTCCCTGTCATTGTGTTATATTGAAAATTATACTTAACAGTGAAGCATTTTTCTTCAAGGCAGTGTTAAAGATTTTTAACAAAGTACCATCTGTTTGTGAGTGAGTTTGAATGTGGAAGTGTTTGTGAATTTGTTAATTAAGAATGCCCAAGTTTGTTCAAGGAATTAAGTGAAACTCATATTGTCTGCTAAAAAAAAGCATCACATGGTAAAGTTTTTGGGGAAAGTTGACCACTCCCCAACTTTATATGCTGCTCTGTAACGTTCTTTATTATATCTTTCAGTAAGTCAAGTATATTATTAAAGGTAAAAGTGTAGACCGGTATGTTTTTAAAAAGTGTTAGAAAATGACAGCATATGATGCTGCAGCATATCAATCAGTGCAGAATGAAAGTAAAATATTAATAAAAAACTGGTCTTTTGTTTCTCAAAAGTGCCAGTTCCTCCAAACAATAAAGGTATCAGTTTGTTTTACATGATACTCTCAAATGATAATTTGGACTTTTTCCATATAACTGATAAAATATAGTGTAGAGTGTGTGTAGGATATTTTTGTATGAAGTTCTTTATTATTATATTGACAAAAGGATAGCTTTGGTGATCCCATTGCCCAACACTTGTGTTGCTGTTAACTGCATGGCTCCTAGATTGTGTCTGGGATTTGAGAGATGAAAGAGCTGTTCTCTTTCTCTCTGTAGCCTTCTGGATTTACTGTAGGGAAAGGGTGAAAACAGTGGCAGTGACGATGTTGGGTTATGACAGTGTTTTGCTGCATTTTTATATGTTTAGGTATGATTTGTGCCTTACAGATGTGTGTTAAAGTTTGTGATATCGTGCATTCATGAAAATCTTTGTAGGAATGCAGTGCAGTGATTCATTCTTGGATTGTAATAATACCTCATACTTTGTAAAGTACTGTATTTTCATATTAGAGGTGGAGTAATTATCCTTGGGGTCAGTAATTTTGGAGGCACTTGTACAGGGAGGGTTGGAGGGGTGGGGGATTGTTCCTATACATACTTTCTTATCATATCCACTTTTTCATTGACATCAAAGAACCATGCATCCATCCATCGTCCAATCCTACGTTGCCCCATGAATCTCCCCACCCAGTGTAGTAGTATGAGGTGCAACTCTGACTTATGTGAGCATGAACCTGGTGAACTGCAGGCTGTAGTTATCCTCCTCCTGCAGCATGCCATTGTCCTTTGGGGGATAGGGAGGAAGGTCAGAAACTTTTTTATAACAAGACAGATCCACTGCTTGGTCACATCTGTAATACTGCATGAAGGCATCCCTTTCCAGGTCTCCTATCTCAAAAAATGTGGGGTGCAGGATTAGGGTGGTGAGACTACAAACTTTACCTGGCACCCACAGTGCTGCATTGCAGGTGCAGTTTGGTCTCATTCTGGTGACTTGAAAATTGATAAAACTGGTACTGTGTAACTTCTGTACTGTAACAAAACGAATGAATCATCCAGTGTGAGTGTAAGAACAAAGGTAGATGTGGATGACTATAAAAGAGGGCAGCTGAGAATGGTAGATGAGAGGAATTAGGGAGTTGGTGGACTGGGAGACTTTGTAAATATTTTTTTTCATGACTGCTGTGAGTGAAAATTCGGGTCATGTATCTGGTAGTTGATATAACACCTCCAGTTACTGATCGAATGTGGAAAACATAATGGAAGTGATGAGTAGAGAGGATATTGCAAAACTCGAAGTGACCCCCAGTCACCGGATGACCTTATTGTAATTGACAGGCAGTGAGTGATACTCAGAAGGTAGCCAGTTTCATAGAATTTCAAAATCTGCAAAATGAAAATTAACACATTGTTAGCAGAGTAATAACATTTGGAGGAAAAAAAGTGTCATGGTAAATTTGGGTTGTAGTATAGGGTAACTGAAAATAAAATGACCTACGTAGAACAAGTGGGAGGTGAGTTATCATGCTGTCCCTGAAAGGAATCCCTGTATTTAGGTTGGCCTTGGCCATGGTCCTGCTGATGTTTTCTATGGACTGGAAGATCTGAGTGCCGGGGTCAGTTAATTACTTCTCAGTCTTTGCAAGAAGATGTCTGAATGCCAATACTTTAGACTCAAAAAGATACTACTTTAGCCCTCATCTGATGCTGGAGTATGATTTGGCACCCCTTTTTAATGTGACAGCTTCCAGATTGACTCTGTCAGATACATTTATGTGAAGCTACAGAACGTGGTGAATGTTTTTGGTATATCAAATAGAGCCAGGATTCCGGGGGCTTGAATGGTGAGTGAACGGAAGCATTGCCCTTTGGATTAGGCCAATTTGGGCAGTCTGGCCATTGCTACTCCTCACCGTGCCCTAGGGTGGGAAAGGAGGTCCAGATGAGAATGATGATAAAGTGTTAAATCGTATTATGATGTGTGTAGTGCTTGAGCCGGAGAATGGGAAAGAGCAGAAGTAGTGATGAAAAAGGAAGAATAATGGGAAAGTGATGGAAGGGAGGAAGAGAGGAGGTCAGGGTATCATCTAGAGATATATTGAGAGTCTGATGAGGCCTGCTGTAATATAACATTATTGTAAAATGAGCAACAAACTGTCAGTCTACAAGTGTCTTGTACTCGCATATTGTCAGATATAGGAGGGTTTGTTAATGATGATTAGGTGCATAAACACATTCCGTTAATATATAGAGCCATTCTTATAAAAATGTAACTTTCATTTGTAACCCTGTTGAGAGGGATGAAATTATACAGTATTATTCATGTATTCAATTTGTCATAAAAGGTGACTAAAAACAGTGGGAAGAGTGATCTGGTAACCTACCCTCTCTGGAATGATATAGGGAATGATTTCCAAACTGCCTTGCATGTATGTTATAAGTACTCGTGTACAGTCGCGTTCAGGAGAAATGATACACATCTACTCGTTTAGTGTACTGTGGTATCCATTGCTGGTAAGATCTGGAACTAATTCCCTCTTTTACTGTTCCATTGATGACCAGCGCACCAGGCAGTAAGTGATACGATTCCACATCTCGCCAATAGTAGACTCTGCAGTTGATAATATGAGTAGATATGTATCCCCACTTGTGAACGTGGCTGTACCTTGTGTGCTACAGAAGAAAAAGAAATAGTATTTGGGGGTACCTTTTTCCTTGGTTCATACTGTTTACTTAATGATATCAAAGAGTTGTGCTTTAGGTGCCTTATCCAGGTGGAACAGGAAATTTGATTAGAATAATTTTTGTACATGTACACGATGCCTGATTTGGGAATTCCTGCACTCTGTGATGATGATATATTTTATTTTTGGGGATGTGTGTATGGTGTTTAGTGATGTACTGTTTTCATTCAATTGATATTGCTTAAGAATACGGTACGTGGAACAGATGTTAGATGTTATGAGAAGAACATTTACAAGTTGTCACTGGTGCTTACATATTTAGTGAAACTTTTAACTTGGAAAATGCAATAGAACAGAAAGCAGATTAGAGGAAAGAGGCTTCAGTATACAGTATGTGCTAAAGATGTGGAAAGATATGAAACAAGACTTTGGCATCAGTGGGAAGAAAATGAGCCTTAAAATGAGACTGATAACTGGATGACAGCTCTGCAGAGTGGCATGAGCAAGGTATAGGAAGGTTGCAACAGTAAGAGTGCGTTGTTTTACATTGCAGAACGACTGCACAGTGGTGGTAACCGTACTCAGCGGTGTAATGTTGGGGGCTGTGGTCGTGAGTACAAGACTCGGTCACAGCTTGTACGTCATGCTGCGACGGCACACGGCGTGGCACTGCGGCCTGGCTCCCCTCGCCCTATCATGAAAACTCGTGCTGCCATCATGGTCCACACCAGTCTGCCCGTGCGAGTTATGCGCCGCCTCTGTCACCACATTATACGACCCAGGAAGGCATCACGCAACCCAACCTTTCCCATCAATGCAGCAAATATCCGCCAGGAGAGTAAGTCAACGCCGCCAAGTCTCTCCCTATGGCCATCTTGTCATGGCTGCTTTGTGCATACGTGATTATACCCTGAAGTAAACGAATCCTTTATAAGCTGTTCCATAATGAAATGTAATAGTGCAAAAACTCTGCAAAAGTTAAAGCCACTTAAGTTATATAAGAGGTAGCTTGTGTGAGAGCTGTAGTGAGGATAAAAATCAGAGGCAGTTGAGTTATATGAGAGTTAGTTTGTGTGAGAGGTTTAGTGAGGGCGGTGTGGGTCTAAACACAAGGCATGGTGTTTGCAGGTCTGGCGCGCATGGGTGGGAAATCGTTTGATGATTTTGCTTACCTGGTGAAGCGGGGTCCGGGGCGGCGGCGGGGCCGGGTGGCACTGGTGTCGTTGAGGCTGGGCCAGGCCACCACCGCCTGCCCCGCCTGGATGCTGCCCACTGAATCTGCCCTCCTCCCAAAACAACCTCACATTGCATTCCCCAAACCTCCCAAGGGGCCAGGTTGGTTTTTTTTTTTTTACTTCTTACCTCCCAGGGGCCAGCTTATCAGTTTTTTTCTTTTCCCCTCTCAGATCATCATTACTGTATTTTCCACTTCTGAAGCTTCCAAAAACCAAGTTTTTCATGATCCATCATTCTGGAGAAAATCTTACTTTGTATTCTGCAAACCACCCAAGAAGCCAGGATATCATTTTCCCCCTCATTTCATCACAGTTTTCTACATCTAAAGTTTACAAAGGGCCAAAGTAATACATCATATCCCTTTTCAAGTTTATTTCTTTTATTTGTTTTTATTTTCCGTGTTATCCAGGGGGCCAGGTCATAAATTTACCTCTCAGCTGATCGCTATTTTCTGCTTCTTAAGCTTGCAGCGGACCAACTTTTCATAATTCGTCATATCCTTCAGTAAATATTTAGTAAACCATCTGTCAACAAATAAAGTGGTGTATGATATATTTTATTATCATGTGAGTTAGAATGCTGGAAGTAGAGAATATAAGACTCAATACCTTCAGAAATCTCTTGTGTTTCATTTTCTTTCCTTTTGTCTTCCATATCCGTCCATTATTTTTCCTCTAGCTTGTCTGAGTGATTATAATAGTTCACTGTTCTGTGCTGTTTGACTCACGGTGGTTGGAGAGAGAGAGAAAGGGAGGGAGAGAGAAAGAGGAGAAGGTAGAGAAATGGTAAGAAAAGAAATGTAACATTTCTGAGGCTGCTGTAAGAACATCACAACGCATTCTGTATATCACACAGTACAATATATCCACACCTTATGTAGCTCAGTTCATGTATATTTCACACTGATGTTACCACATGATCAGTTATGTCGTGATTTCAGAATTTTGTTTTAGTTTTAGCAGCTTTCATGTGCTTGTAATCTTGCAGAGATGATGATGATGATGATGTGGCCCCACGCTCATCTGGATTCAGTAAAGCAGGCTTTTACATATTCAAGAAGTGCTATAATGTCGCTTATTGTAATAACTGTCATTCTGAGTTTACCTTCTCAACTGACCAGGACTTTATTTGTATGTTAAGCATCCCAGTACATAAGATGAGTGGAAAGCCTTGGCCATTTGGATAGTAACACTAAAAGTGGACAGGTGTACACCTGATCAGTAATCCTTTTTTTCTTCTGTTTTATACACATTTAAAAGACTGATCAGATAGTGTTTTTCACAATTTAAATATAGCCCTTGACTGTTCCATTTCCAAATAATTACTACTGTGCAGATGGCTGCATATAGCAATACTGTATATTTTTACAAATGACAAAGGTTTGGAGAAGTGCTAGTTGACAGTGTGCAATACTGCATTGTACTGTTCTGTGATCCTAAGCTGTCCATTATGCAAACCAGATATCATTGTTTTTGTCAATATTACTTGATTTTAATATTCAGAGGTCAGTTTAGCATACAAACTGAAATATTGTCAATTAGAAGAGATGGATTTGATAAAGAACCTCCATCACCCAGTTCTTTGTTGCCTATCAAGAGCATAGAGGTCAGGGGCAAGGCTGCTTACCGACAGTATTGGAAATTCTATAACGAGGAACTTCTGATGTCAAGGAAATGGAAGTGGTTTGGAGGTTGGAGAGAACAGGATTGGCAACTTCTCATCTTGTTGAGGGTAAAGCTGTGTTTTTTAATATACTGTTGTTAAGAAAGCTCCTTCTTCTCCACCCACAGATGGGAGCTTGATCTACACACCGGTGCCCAACAGGGAACTGGCAGTGGTAAACAATGCATCTCCAACCCTGCTCAAGCGCCGTGCCTACGAGGAGATCAACGGCATGGATGGTAGGTGTATCACTGTTTGTAGTGGTGGCTGAGACTGGTTATGCTTAGCCCTTACCCTTTACAGTTTAGTGTTATCTCCACTTGCAGATCCTTCTTCCTGTTTTGAAGGTATGTTGAGTAGCTGCTGTTCATTGGCAAGTAGTTATCTCCATGGAAGTGATGATTGCTTAGTTTCATGTTACCCAATTAATTTTAATTGCAGTTGGATATTTACTGCCATTTCACAGTCCCAGTAACCTGGGTAGTAGTTTCCAGCAAACCTTCAAAATAGAAGCTTCTGCATTGTAAAATATTCCTCTTTCGTCGAGAAAAAGCTTTCGGCAGTACATAGTATGTTTTTCTTCAACTCCTTCATCCTAAGGGTGACTTTTCTGTTTTACTTTGGTTAATGCCTGACAGAGTATTCTGGTTGGAAGAGACCTCCCAGGCTGAAAGTGTTAGAAACAAACTGTGCTGTCCACTTCATGCTTCCCAGTGGCAGATGATTTTCTTCTGCGTAGGGAAGACCCCGTTGGGATGAAGGGGTTAGATAATGCAAACCTTAAACATAGCCTGCAAAGCTTAATTAATATGACACTGTCATAGTTTGTGAACTGTGGCAGTAACTGTTTGGTTCCAAGTACAATAATGGAGGAACCACCATAGTATAGATGATGATTTTGCTCATCACTTTTTTATTAATGATGGCATTCATTGGATATTTAATAAATGGACAGGAATTTTGGAATGCAAATTTATTTGTATTATAGTTTTATAATGCAATTACTGTACTGTTATCTTACATTGGTATATATGGTTAGCTGGTTTTAGCTGAAGTTATGCATAATTTGCATTTTTATGAATTTCCTTGTCGTTGAGAAGTGCAGTGATATGTGAGCCACACTTACACTGCGGCCAGCACTGAGTTGCCTGGACCTCACCCTGACATATTTGCTCTCTGGCACAGGGCACTGGAGGGGCAGGAGTAGGTAACAGCTCAGCCTGGATGTTATCATGTCTGGGGGAGATTCTTACAGGAAAATTGTAGTGGTTCAACCCTGAAAACAAATCTGAGGCTTTAGTAGATTCTCTCTTATGTTTATTTTTGTTTTGTATTTTTTCAGAATTACCTATTATATTTTTACTAGCATTTAACTTGCACTGAGATTTCTGTAGCTCTTGTGTAGACCAGTAGAAGTTTTTGTGTATTATATAAAATTATTAGTGATGCCTTATTGCCTTGAGTAATAAATTAGTACTCTGATCACAAGAATGATAGTTTTCAGCATCCAGTGGTTTTAGACGAAGAGCAGATATATAGAACTACTGTGTTGATTTTTTTTTTTTTTTTTTTTTTTTTCTGGGATGGGAATGTATTGAACAGGCATGAGACTATACCTATTTTTTCACTCCTGGTTTAAGTGACCTGCAACTTGTTATCTGGGGTGTGTATTTACGTTGTGTTTTATCATTGTTTGCAGAATGTAGACAACTTTTACTTACTTTGTTTATTGCATATGAGTTTATTCAGTTCGGGAGACTGAACCTACCATTATAAATAAGTACCACCGATGGGACAGAGTGCAATGAAATACCAAAGCATAGAGTTTTGTTCTCCAGTCGTATTAGGTTACAAGAGGATATCTCGAGTTTGTTTTGACATCATTAGAGTTTGAGATACCATGACACACTCCTCCTCCTTCCCCTCCCTGCCAGCCACCAGACACATCACCAACTGCTTTATACTGTATAGAAAAACAGATGGGTCATTGGAAGGTTAAACTAGCATATTGTATAGCTGTTAATTATATGTTGGTGTGGGGTAGCTTGCTAAGTGCTCAGTTCAATTAATGAGTTTGTAATTGATGACATTTTCCCATTCTAGAGGGCGAATTGGAAGAAGGTGGGTGAGTTTTACATCTTTTTATTTGTTTTGGTGTTTTAAGTTGACTGGTGAGGAGTTCTTGTCTCCTCCATCCCCCTCCTCCCCTATAGGCTCCACTGTAGGTCTGAGTCACACCTCCATCACCTTTTTTCCATCCTCCCCTGCCCGGTCTCAACCGGTACTGGTCCACTCTGGCCTTGCGCACCTCTCCCCCATTTTGCCCCTTCTTGTGGAAAGGAATTGATTTAACGACTGATTTTTCATGTGAATTTGTTCAGTAGCGAGGTGCTGTACATCTTTAAAAGAGGTGATTCCTGCTGTTGTGCCCCAAGGCTCGTCTGGATGTGAATATGGTGGACTGCAAGATGAAGTTGTCCTTCACCTGCAGTCCCAACATCCTTCATTTGGAGGATAGGGAAGATGGGACACATTTGTATAACTGGGCAGCGAAATCACTTGGTTATAGTGGTGCCTCCACAGGAGATAACTGTCAAGTTCTGTTGTACTTGTGATTTTCAGACCTTCAAAATTGCCTTAAAAGAATTAACAGAGTGCAGTAGGTTAGTTGTAGTCCCTTCTGAAGTGATTACATTTATACCTGAATTTGTAAGTTATCTGAAGAAAAAGTGCTGTAAATGCTTGAGTCAAAATATTTTCCATCAAAGATGATAAGTGGAGGGTGAGTTTTGTAAAATATTCAGGTATACGAGGCAGAGTGGCATTGATTCAGAACTTACATGCTGGAGCCTTTTAAAAACCTTTCTGTGGAAACTAATACAGTTAACTGTGATATGGATTGTATTTAGCCAGCATCCTCTAATGCATCATTTTGCTGTGTATCATTCATCTGTGCTGCTTTTGGTCACAATTTAAGCACCATCACTTTTAAGCTAATGTAAAATACCCCCAGTATCAGAATTTGTCATAATCATTAAGGAAACTTATGATTTAGGTAACAAATGCAGATTTCAGAAAGTAATAGAAATTAGAGCATTGGTGAGCAATAGATGTAAGAGGTACTTGTACTGTAATTGCAGGAAGATGGTGTGGCTGGTGCTATGGGGAGCAAATATGTCTGGTTATGGTATTGTAAACAAATTTCCAACTGATCTCACATGCTATAAGATGGTTGATACAGTACAGTACACAAATTGTTGTTTTCTCAGTTACAGTTTGTTAGGTGTCTACAAGATTCCGTTCAAGGCCTTGGGTTAACTTTTTGATGCCTTCTCTCCTGTAACTGTTTTTAATTGCTATCTCCAGGCTGTTCTAGTCAGCTTTGGAGAGACTTCAAACTGGAGTGGGCAGATATAGCTTTCACTTTCTCTCACTAGTTGATGTCCATCCAGAGTTTTCTAAAAATTTGAAGATAACAAGAACAAGGGGGGGGAAAAAAAATCACTGGTCATAAAGCAATGGAGAGAGAATACTGCTTTTCTGGGATAGGAAAATATTCAGAATAAATTATCAGTGGGTCATCTTACTGGTGGTTCTTGAGGCTTGTCAGCTCCACTTCCTTATATGTTTATTTCTGGATCTGGTAAGGTAATGCATTTTTATGTGTTACTTATGCAGTCTGTGTCAGAACAGAAAATTAAAATACAGTAAAACCTCACTATAACGGACTAACTGGGGCCCAAGCCATTCCGAAAAAGCGAAATTCCAATAAAACCAACATCCGGACTTCCCCCTGCTAACCCGGACTTTCTCCAGTATATCAGACATTAGTCCGGGTCACACCAATGGCTTTTAAACTTTTTTCACTACCATTGCAGGACTGTACTGTAGCAGAGAGGAAAAGTTTGAATGTAATGGAGATGAGGTGTCTGAGGAGTATGTGTGGAGTGACGCGTATGGATCGAGTGCGAAATGATGAAGTGCGAAGGAGAACTGGAGTTGTTCGGGAGATGGCTGATCGAGTTGAGCAGAGGGTGTTGCGATGGTTTGGGCATATGGAGAGAATGGATAATGATCGATTGGTGAAAAAGATAACTAGATCTGATGTGAGAGGTGTAAGGCTGAGAGGAAGACCACGAATAGGATGGATGGACAGTGTGAAGTGAGCACTGGATGCGAGAGAGATGTCTGTTGAGCAAGGAAGAGTGGCTGTGCGTGACAGAAATAAATGGAGAGAAATTGTGAATGAATAAGTGATGACACAGCCCTGAGGGGATATTCTCCCGTATTTGGTCTGATCAGCTAGTCAGGTCAGGTGCGGGTAAGGGGATGGGTCTGTTATGATGTGGCAGGGGTAAACCAGCTCTGCTGTCGGGCCCTGCTGCGGATGTTACTGATTGCATTGCGCAGTTGACCCTTGTGCAGTGTGGTGCGGTGAGGATCTGTCCGTTCTTCCCTTGGGGCTAAGATGCGAATGAATGTGTTTGAATGGATGAGTAAATGGGGAGTGTGTTGTCCTGTCTCGGCTACCTCCCTTTCCTTGGGGGAAGCAGCGTAGGTATAGATAGATAGACAAAAATCAAAGAGTGTAACATATATAGTATTACTTTACTGTACACTGATAAACATGTCTTTTATTTACCTAGTTGTGGTGAACATTGCTGAAGTGGCCAGGCAGTCCAGACACTGGCTTTATGGGACTTTTTCAGATATATAAGAAATTAGTCTGGTAGCTCCTCGATTCCAATAAAAGCAGATTCCGGTCTATTAGAAGTCCGTTATATCGAGATTTTATTGTACAAGAGAAAAATGATGCGTAATATACAAAATACCTCGCCATGGAGGAGGTGCTGGAAAGTGGAGATTATAGCCCATTTTATGTCTTTGGCCAGTATTATGGTTAGCTGAGAGACATTCTAGGAATTTATCTTCTTTATTACTCCCCACAATTCTGTTTTATGCCATTAATATCTAAATATCGTTAGTTGTTGCATAAGTAGCATACAAGAGAATATTAGCTTGCCATCTGCAGAAATAAGCTAGTAGAGAAAAAGCGCTTGGGAGTCTTCTTACCGGATAAGGATATGAACCTTTGTTTTCTTCTTAGATGTACAGTACTGTATATTATTTCTGAACCTACACCTGTTATATCTTGCAAGAATAGTCTTTTTTTCATAATGTAGGATCTTACTGAGTTTTGTAAGGTTGTCAGTGTTACAGATGTAAGGAATATTGATTTAGTAGTCATGCCACTAACCACAATGATCACATAATGAGAACACGTACAATACTTCTTTCAAATAATGTCCTAGGTATTGTAGTACAGTATATTATTTTATGACCAGGTGGAATGAGTGTAGTATATATTAGAAGAAGAGGATGATTTTAGGAAAAAGTAAACCATATGAAGTTAGTATAGGGAGTAGTAGATAGTATGGCCAACCATATCTTACGGAAGTCAGGGTTGGAACAGTGATGATGATGATGATGTAGATGTTGAGGTGATCATAAGGGTGGTACTGGAAGATTACAGGCTTTTTTTTTTTTTTCAGTTATAGAATTTAGGGAGCTTTGGATGTTCCTTTACAAAGTAATTTCGTACCATGCCAGGTTCTCTCTCAGTTGGCATAAAGCAGCAGTGTTACCCTCTTTTAGTACTGGTATGGGTGATGGTAGCAAGGATTATGTAGGCAGCAGTGGAAATGGCTGTTATTAAGAGTTATGTTATTAAGCCCTTGAATCAGATGACATTTTTTTGTGATTATTTTCCACCATCAGCTGATTTCTTGGAGCGACTTTTGAACTAGGGAGGTCAGTACCCGATACACTATTCCCTTTGCTATTAAAGGTCTCTCATGAGGTGGATAAAATAATTTGGAGGTCGTAAGAATAATCCATTATAATATATTACTGGATTCTTGGAGTTAAACAGTTGATATGGTAATAAGTTGCATTAGTATTATTGATGGAAGGGATAAATAATGGTGAGGGATTGAGTTCTGTTATTAATGGTGGCATCAGTATCAGCTTGGGTATTAGTTTGGAAGAATATAAAAAAACAAGCAAAGTAATGAGGAGAGATGCAAGGCTGCAAGAGGACAGGCATTGCTGTTGCTGTAAAAGAGAGACACGTGAAGATAGTGAGGCTGTGGTGGGAAAATGAGGTAGAATGTGGTAGGTGAGTTGTTATGAGTAGTATATGAAGGAGGCAACAGCAGCAGATAAGATAGATAGTTGGTATGATTAGTGGGGGAAGCAGCAGCGAAGATAGATAGTTGGTTTGAGAAGTGTATGAAGGAAGCAGCAGCAGGTCCGGAGGAGGTCAGCTGTGAGCCGCGTGGTCATCCCCCCTCAGGACTCCCTCCGGCCAAGCGACAGAAGGATGGGGACATGGAGGTACTACAACTCAACCAGCTGGGTGTGATTCCCCCACCGGGTCTTACGGTGACGCCAGTGGGTATCAACGGGGGACCACTGCTGCCGCCACCAGCCATGGGGATGTCCACGCCACCACTGCCCACCCACCAGGCACCCACGACACCGGGCCGAGCCAAGATTGCCACCGTGTCCAGAGTGGGAGGTCGCCCACGCATCATCTCATGGATGGACGCCCCTGATGATGTTTACTTCTATGCCACAGACACCACCAAGTATGTTGCCTGTGTCACTGCCTTAACACTGTTGCCATGGTTTTGTGTTCATATTTTATTTGACCTAAGTAATAATTAGCGTCTGAGATATCTTGTGTCTTATGCTTAATGGCACCATTTTAAATTTATCTTTAAAGGCAGCATATTTTCCCATTTGTCTATACAGGAAGCTACGCAAGAGCTTAACAACCAACGACCTAAAACGAGCGGCACGTCGGCCATGGAAGAAGATCCAAGACAAGGAATCCTCGCCGGCAATGCCCACACCCACCACCACACCAGTTTCCCATATCAGCGAATGATCCCCACACCAGGGCCCAGTGTCCCCACACCCAGGACCCCCCTCTCCACACCAGGGCCCCATAACCCCCCACCCAGGACCCCTCTCTCACCAGGGCCCCACATCTCCTCACCCAGGTCCCTCTTCTCCAAACCAGGGCCAATTGTCTCCCCTGCCTGGACCCTCATCTCCCAATACAGCTAGCTGAGCCATTGCCATCACACCACCTCTCAGGCACATGACAGGTTGCTTACACATTGGAAACTGCCTGCCAGTGCTTACAACATCCATCCACACTGGCATGGCTGGTTGACTGTGTGTACATTTGTGTGTGTATGTGTGTGTGTGTGTAACAAGTAACTTAAACCTTCACATGGCTTGGCTGTGTTGTGCTGGACTGTTAAGTGTGAGGGGCCAGCCATCATCATGCACATGGCTGGTAAACACTGAAGTGTTATACCAGTTCCCAGTCTCTCCCACGTGATTGGTTGGCTCCATGACACCTGGCAGTGGGCTTGCACACACGCTGAACTCGGGTGTTGGTGTGGCTGTGTCTTGATCAGTAAGAGAGGGCAGTGATTTAATATGTCTGGAGAGCCAGCATGGACTCTCAAGTGCTTGCTGAAAACTCTGACACCGCTCGTTGGAAACTTGTATCCAAGGCAGTGACTTGTGCTTGTGCCAGAGTGAATCTGGACACAGTGTTAAACCATGCATTTCCCCCCTCCCTCCCAGGCCTGCAGTTTTATCTTCCTTCGTAAAGTTGTGTGTTGTGGCCCAGGGTGGGAGGTGACAAGGCGAGTTGCGTCTCATCTGGGCGTATGGAGGGAAATATAAACACTTACTGTTGAAAGAATCAAAGTTCAAAAATCTTTTTTGTGTGTGTTATGAGAGGCACGTTATGTGAGTCTTTATGTAAAAGCTCTGGGGCTTCTACAAAGATGATGGATCTGTAGACTAGTTCTCCAGGCTGAGGCAGAGGCAGTTTACAGTTTGCTGAGAAAGTACCTGAGAAGTGGAAGCATTGTTGTAAGATGATCTGATTGGAATAAGCTGAGAAGTTTATCACACATGGCACAGAGGAATACTGTAATCATTGGGATTTGTGAATGTTGCAGAAGAAATTGAGAACATTTGGATTGTTGATGTGAGAAATTACAGAGATGTTTGAATTGGACAGCCTAACGTGGAAGCCAAATCTGTAATATGTGCACTATTGATAAAAGGCACACAGAAATGGTGCTGTAATTGGTAGAAAATACAAATTATGTGGGCGATTATTTTATAGGTGAGCAGAATGAATAATGTACAGTGCAGAAAATTTTTTTACAAGATTTTACCAGGAGGCATGAAGGACGAAGTGAGGTGAAGAATGGTGCCCTGTGCTGCTGCCGCGTAAAAAAAAAAAAAAATGAAATGAGTTCAAAGTGGAAATGAGCATAACCATAGACTTGGAACAGCGCCCACACTATTTTTTATTCCGACTCGTGTATATAATGGTTGACGCAAGTTCAGAACATGAAATTTTCAGTGATTCGTAGTGATATTAGCCATAATTTGTGTACTTTGTATTATGTCCCAGTTCAGCATTCTCTGCACTCATGTATTTATTTATTTTTTATTTTTTGTTTATTTTTGGTTTGCGGCTCTGTACGCATTGTCCATCAACACCGTCAACACAGGTATCCTCCCAAAATGTGTGTGTTTACATGACTCTGGGTTTGTTCCAATTTTTAGAGCATTCAGCGCTTTACAAAATCCATCCTAATACTCAGCTCATGAACAAACGTGGGGTAAATCATAGACATGAGAACAAAATGCTAGTAAGGAAGTTTTTACTGTAAATTAATGCAGAAAATTTTATGATTCAGTTGTATGAGGAAAGAAATTTATTCAGTATTAGGTATGACTTAACTTTCTAAACTTTTAAAAGCAGTAAGTTGTTTGCCTTTGAAATTCTTGTGTAGAGTTTATCTGTTTTCCCACATACTTTCTATATATCAGCTTGTATGTGGTCTTCAATATGGAGTTTATAAAAATAGGTGTCTTTGTTTTTACTTTTCACTCTGGATTCTGTCTCCTTATTGTCATTGTGTTCCATGTCATTACTAGTTCACTAAGAGTTGGGAATTAGGTGGTGTTTCTTTAAGCATCCACTAGCACAGTGTAGCTACAGTCAGTGCTCATTTAAGTCATCTGCTTTGACATGCCATTTTGTACTACGTCAACAGGTATTCAAAAAATTGCCCAGTAAGGTTCCACTGCTACCTATCAAGCTAAATTGCTGTTTGCTCCAATTTAAAATACCCTTTGTATGTAAAATGTCATGATATATTTGAGTACATTCCCCACAAAATACAAACTGCCAGTACTGTAGCTGTTACCACTTCATACCGTACCCATTACCATGTTTTGTTGATACTGCCTGTCTTGCTTTGAGGTTGATGTTAACCTCTGTACATGTGGGGGTGTCATGTCATGCGGAATTAAACACACACACCACACATCCCCAAGTGCTGGTGGGTGGCTTATTGTACTTCAAGCTACGGTTATATCATTTGAAATTTTAATGGCCTTACTAGTGGCTAGATGAAATGGAAGGAGGTATGGCAGTGGCCCCCCCCCCTCCCTTCCCTCATTGTAGGACCATCAGCCGAGTTGTAATTATAGTAATGTACCCTGAGTTCCTGTAACACAAGCCCTTGCCTACTTCCCATCTTTTATTTTGATTACCTGTCCCAGTCTCTCCTGTTCGTTCATACTCTTTTCATCCTATCATCTCTTACTTCCCTAATGCAGTTCTGTAAGCTTGTACCTTCTCTGTCATCTCTAATTGGAGCTCACATCCATTTAGTATCATTGTGTCCTGGCTGTTATTGGACTGTTATTGCATTTCCTTTCTCTATGTTCTGTGTTCTTGTACCATCTTAGTCTTCTCATATTGTGGTTCTCTGCCATGTTATTGTTTCTTTGCAGCCATAAGTACATTCTCTTTCCCATACTCTTTTTCATGTATCTTTTCTTCTTTTACTGAGGTTTACCTCCATTTGTTATCCTATATACCATCTCTTTCTTCTGTTACTGTGGTTCTCTTGTCATCATCATCATCGTCATCATCATTATCATCATCATCATCATCATCATCATTCTGACCTCTTCACCCGCCAAAGATGGGGATGTTCTTACTTGTTATTAAATGCATTCTACATTCAAGTAGCATTTCTTCTGTTCTAGTATGCTTTCACCATCATTTTTTTCCAAACCATACATGCATTTCTGTTCGTCATACTTTTAATTCTTGTTCTTCTAGCACTTTGGCACACCCACCCAGAGTCAACTTACCCTCCCCCCAACCCAATTCCTCGTGTCTTTGTTGCAGTACTGAATCCAGCTGCATTTGTGTTTTGTCCACTTCAGTTTTATCTAATTTAATTTTTTTTCTTTCGTGTGTGTGTGAGAAAATGTGATTATAGATAAAGCAAAATTATAGTTATTGAAAGTTATCAGTCAATTCTCTTGCCAACCGAAGATGAATTTTATGGCCAAAAAATTTACCCGTATATCTGCCTTTTCTCTGCCTCTCTCCTCCTCCTCCTCTTTGTATCTACAGACTCCTTAAATTATTGCTTGTTATCATATTATCATTAATATTTACAATTTTATAATTTTTATGAATATCATCAGTATCATTACCACCGTACTGTCATTGTGTATTTTCTTTGATGTGGTAAAGCGTGCATCATTTGGTATTGTTATGTGGGGTTGCTGCTGTTCTTGTGGCCCCCCAGACCTGATTCATAAATATAAAACTTTTCATCGCTCTAGTCTACAAAGCGCATAATTTAAAACTACTTTTTACTAGAATAAGAATCTCCTTTTTCTCTCAAATTCCCGACCATCGTGTATAGGTATTTTTATAGTAATCATTAAATATATTGAAAACAAAGGTTACTGGGGGGCCTGGAGCACAGTGGCATTTAACCTCAAGGGAGTACATGTTTGAAAAATGCCCAACCACTTTCCAGTTTGGCCGGCACAAAAAAAGGGGCATAACTGAACCTCACATCCAGTAATAGGGGTTGTGATGCGGGGGGAAAAAAATGAAGCGATTGTTTTTGTAATGGCAACACAGATTTTTTTTTTCATTCTTTTTTTGTCTGTACTTAGTTCGTTCATTCATTCAGCCTCTACAATACATAGATAGAACTTTGTAGCTGCGTTGTTTTGATTCTCCTGCAGTGTTGGGTGAAGTACCGGTAATGAAATGAGATCAGCCCCTTCTATCTCCTAATATACAGTATTCTAAAGCTTTTGTTCCTACTATCTTCACTTTTCATGCACTCTGAACTGGAAGGTTTTGATATAGCCTTCACATATCCCTCCATTTAAAGAGGTCTCCATAAAACTTAATATAATCACCTTGAGAAAGCAAGAACAAATTACAGAAAAATAAGCCACTGAACCAAAGGAGTTGCTGGTAATTGATAGCAGTTGTACAAAATAATTTGGCATGGAAGATCTGTTTGTGCTTACCATACCAGTTTGTTTTTGAAGCATATTTGTAATGATTAAATTCTCGACAGAATATTTATGAAATATAAAAAAAAAATTCACTACAGGTGGTACCATAGATTTATATATTAATTTTGTTCAGGATATTGTTATAGGGTAATAGAATTTACGAAAGAAAATGGCTATTTGCTACATTTTCAAGGAAATAAAATAAAGCTCAACTAGGATTGATATCTTTATGTACAGTATAATCATGATTGAATAAGCCTCTGGAATTTTCAGAGTCAGGACCATATTTTAAGTGGCTTTGGAAGTTTCATAGTGTCTCTTTCATAGTGATCTATTCTACATGTTTCTTTTCAGTACCTTCTTGAATGTTATTGATGCAAATTTTTTCATTATTAAGTTTATATGAATAACCTTCAAGAAACTGGGTGTAACAGGAAAAATAAATAACAAAGAAAGATGTGCATCAAAGCCTCCAATGTCGTTTAAAATATGATCCTAAGTAGGTAGAGAACTGATGGGTTAATTATGTTTCAGATGAGATCCAGAACACACCAACAGATGAAGGGGAACTGAGATTTTCTTTAACTTCTATAGCATGTGGATGATTTTAGTTTGGCTGTCATCAAATTATTTTTACTTCTTCAGCTTAGGAGAGACCTCTTGGACTGCTGGGTTTACTGTAGTTTGATTTTATGAGTTGTATGTTTCTGTGTATTGCTGCTCTCGGTTGTCTGCTCTTTCCTCTCCTCCATCCTTCTTTCCTTCCATCCTCTTCTGTCTTTGTTTCCTTCATTCTTTCCTCTTCCTTCTGCCTGTGGGTGACTACACTGATAGCTTGGGAACTACTAAGTGTATGGTCAGTAGTAGCTATGTACAGTAAATGGTTTTCAAGATGGTGATGAACACTTGCTAGGTATACTGTTCTGTGTATTTAGAGAGTATGTAGAGATTTGGTTGTTGAGTAGTATGACTTGTGAAATCCAGTTTAGGGAAGTGGTTGATGAGAAGGATTTGTATCATTTTCTATTCCAGAGGTGCTTATGTCAGTGAAATAGGAACATAGAGGCATAAGAAAAGAAGAAAACTGCAGTAGGCTGGTTTTCCCATACTAGGCACCTTCTATAGTGTGTGAATAGACCACAAGATCAAGACAAGGATAGCTGAGAAAAAGGCACCCTGACACATTGTACTAGCTTTTTCAGCTTATGGAAGGTAAGTAGTGCTTACATTTCAATGTTGATACTTGATTGAGATCTGGTGGAGAGACAAATTGGTGAATGGAGGAGGGAGTACCTCTGTGTATTCATAGAAAACAAAGGCTAGTTTGTAAATGAAGTGGAAGATGTGATCTGTGCAGGACTTTTTTTTTCCACAGAAGACTTGAGGTAAGTGATTAATGTTACTTAAACATAACAGCTGACATCCAGTGCTTGATGCAGAAAATTTGGTGTTGTCTATCCAGTTCCTTGTAGCACATAAAAGTAATGAATATTGAAGAATAGCAGAATGCACATTTACCATTGCATTTTGTAGGTCTGTGCTGCATCTCCAGTGTTTAAAAAAAGCACTGATGATGACAAGGATGAGAGACGATAGGTTTTTACTTCGTTCAGTGTGGTGGTGTTATAGAGCATTCAAGCTGGGCAAAGACTGTCCGGTGTTCTTACTCTTGGGAGGTAATGGAGGTTTTTGTCGTGTCATTTACTGTACTGCCAGGGAAATTGGCCAGCCACCCTCAGATATTAAAAACAGTACTGTAGCTTGGTATCGAGCCATCAGAAAGTTCGAAAAGGGCTTAGAGGGCTAAAACACACACACACACACACACACACACACACACACGTCATACTTTATGAAGGTTTTCACTAGAGCAAGCCAGTGTTTTTTAAAGCATTTTATTACAAAAAGCATGATTTAACAGGTTACAGAAGTGAAACGGAAGCATTCATAACACTTAATAACTAGCAACAATAAATAGTCACACGTGTCTTGTTTGGCCTTATACTAGTGATTAATCCCTTGAATCCGGTGACGCCTTTGTGCCTCTAGTACTTTCAGACGATTTTTCTCAACCTAGGGAAGTGGAGTGAATATATGTTGTGTCCAGCTGCACATAGAAAAAAAAATCCTAAGCTGAATAAAAGCGTATAAAAGTATAAAGGATATCAGGAAGACGTCATCGTAACAGAAGGGATAAATATTAACAATTAAGTTACCCTCTGGATCAGCTCATTCATCAAGAACGGAGGCGTTATTATCACGCTTATTTATTTGTTTATAATTAATTTTTGCTTTGATCTAGCTTAGCATTGTTGTTGTTATTGTCTTATTTTTGTTTTTTTCACATTATACATGTTTTGAGCGTGGCAGAGACAAGACGCATTACGATCCTGAAGATGCCTGCAGTAACTCGAATATTATCTTGGTGTCCGTGTCAGTCACCAGAGGGCAAGATGGGTCAGGTCACGAGCTGAAGACGGTCCATATACCAGTCTGAAAACAACAGTACAGTAAAGAAAACCGGGAGTAAGGAAAACAGAATGACCCATTTACATCCCAGTTTTTACTGTTCATAATTATTTTTTTTGCTAACAGCCTGGAAAGAAAAATTATCAGGGAACATTAACATGGAATCATTTGAATTACCCATCTACTTTTGGGGTTTTGCGATTCAAATGGAGACCTTACAGTTAACGAGCTCGACAGTTTTCTTCCAGTGATGTGTGTGTCACCCTCAGATCCATGGCATGTTAAGCAAACCATTCACTACGTTGGGTGGTAACCATATAATTAGAGTAGCCAGGTGTCAAGAAATGGGTGGCCGGAGGAGGAACCATGTCATACTAGGAGGGGGGGGGGAAGTGCTGCATATTGTTAACGCATTAAATAATTCGAAATTCCAATGGGGGGGGGGAGGTATGGAGCCAAGGGTCTTCCTCCCCTCCCCTCGTCACTGCACATAACCAACAAGGAGGGTAAAGACATTCTTGCCGGGTGTGGCCCAGTAGTAGTCAGATTCAAAGAAAGGTGAGGGCTTCTTGCTGGAATACCGTACCCTTTGTGCGAGCGACCGGCCACTGCAGGGTTGGATGATGGATGGTATATTCCACGTAATCGCTAGTGGGTGGTAGGTTGGGGTGCTCACCATCCACTCACTCGATGTAGTGCTGCTCTCGTGGGTCTGCCCTTTCCTTTCCTCCATTCTTCTTTCCTTCCATCCTCTTCTGTCTTTCCTTCATTCTCTCCTTGTCCTTCTGCCTACAGGTGACTTTACACTCCCTCTTCTGTCTTTCTTTCCTTCATTCTTTCCTCTTCCTTCTGCGTGTGGGTGACTACACTGAGTGATAAGCCAAATGGTTTCCTGTACACCAGGAAACCATTACCACGCTGGGTGGTAACCATATAACGAAATTTTGACGCCTGGTGGTTTAGTGGGTAATTACGGCTCTTCAGTCGGATTGAACCGGTGAAGGGGTGGTAGTAGTAGTAGTAGTTGTTTCCTGAGCAATCTGGCCGAACAGCCCCGAGTCCCAAAGGAAGGCCACGGCCGAGACCGGGCTTTCCCACAGAGCTCTCGTGGAGTGTATGTTGTGTTGTTGGCGTAGGTGATTGTGTGCAATGCAGTCTTCCATAATGTGCTTAATAGTATGGGGTGCTGTGTTGCATCCTGGACAGGCATCAGCGACGGAGTCATCCAGCCTCTTCTGGTAGCTTAAGAGGGCTGGATGGTGCCCACATCTCGGCCTGGCCAGGTGGACCCTGTCCTCACGAGGGAGATAGGGTTTAGAAGGGTGGATGTCAGGAGGCCGTGCATGCAGCTGTGTGTTGTCTTTAAGTGACTGAATGGAGCGGCGAGTGATCTGGGTGTGGATGTGCTTCTGGAAGCTGGTCTGAGTTGGGCGAGGGGGGAGAGATGGCAGTATTTGTGTATGGTATCGTGTGCTGGGTGTTGTTTTGATGTTCCTTGGTGTGGGTGGATGTGCTGCCGTGTACTGTAGTGGATGTTGTGGGTTTGTGGAGGCTGCAGAGAGAATTTGGGTGCCTCTCATGTCTAGGTGATCCTTGACTTTGAGGACTTTGGTTTCTTGATGTAGGTGGTCTGTGGGTGTACTGTAGTAGCTGTGCAGCCCGTGATTGTTTTTAGGGCCTTGTTCTGTATGGTCTATAGAGTGTTGTAGTGTGTTTTGGTGAGGTTAGAACCCAGGCAGGGCTTGCATAATTCATCGCTGAACGTATGTATTGTTTGTATACTGTGGTGGTGGTTTCTTTGTTGTGTCCAAATGTTGTATGGACAAGTGACCTCAAAGCATTGAGTCTTGGTGTTATTTTATTTTTAATGTTTGTGATGTGTTGTTTAAATGATATTGATGTACTGTATGTTACACCAAGGATTGTGTGTGTGTGTGTGTGTGTGTGTGTGTGTGTGTGTGTGTGTGTGTGTGTGTGTGTGTGTGTGTATGTGTGTGGTAGGGGAGAGTTGTTTATGGTGAGGTGTGGGATGTGACTGTGTTCTGCTGTCCAGTTTCTGAGAAAGGTCACTGTGGATATGGCTGGAGCTATTTTGAGCCTGTTTGTGGTGAACCATTCGTATAGTGTGTCGAGGTAAGGTTGAATGATGTGAGCAGCTGTGTTTGCGTTTTGGTACATACATGTAAGTCTTATATCATCTGCATAGGAAGCTATGTGTATCTGTGGTGTATGGGGTGTGGGTATGTCGTGCATGTATAGGTTAAAGAGTGTAGGGGATAAAACAGATCCTTGGGGGACGCCTTTTGTGAAGTTTCTAATGTTCGGTGACTGACCGGCAAATGTTACGTGTGCACATCTGCCTGCTAAGTAGTTTGCAAGCCATCATTTTTGTGTTATTATGCATGTTTGTGTTGAATATTTTGTTTGTGAGGTTGTGGCGGGGGATGGCATCAAAAGCTTTGCTAATGTCTAGTGTGATTAGGAGTGTTCTGTGTGGCGGCCTAGCTGAATTCATGCCATCAAAAACTGTCTGTGTAATGTCTGTAAGAAGAGTTTGTGGAGTGTAGTGACCTAAAACCATGCTTTGATTGGGCTAGGGGGATGTGAGGGGTAACTAGTTGTAGTCCCAGTCGTTCAGTAACTTTGCAGGGGGTGCAGAGGAGTGTGATGGGGCGGTGTGAGGAAGGCAGCGTGGGGTCTTTTTTGGGTTTGGGGATATCAAAAATAGTTATGATAATGCTATGCTTCCAGATGTTGCGTATTATGTTGTGTGAGTAGCTGTAGTTTGATATGTTGGTGAGTGCTTGTATGCCTTGTGGTCCAAGGTGTTTAAGGTGTATGTTGCTTATGTTGTCTGGTCCACAGGCAGATGAGTGCTTGAGGTTGCTAATGATGTGCTTCGTCTGGTTGTAAGTGAAAGGTGCGAAGTCTGGGTCTGTGGGGAACTGTCTCTTACGTCGGATGATACTTCGGTCGTCGCGATGGGGGTTTAGATGGCTGACATGTGAAAAATGGTTGATGAGAGTGTTTGCTTGTTGTTTGTTTGAAGGTATGGTGTCTGTTGTTGTGATGGCAGCGTGTGATTGTGTAATGTTGCTATTGGAGAGTGTGATGCTATTTAGTGTTTTGTAGAGTTTGCCGGTGTTTGTTTTGTGATCAAGTGTTTGGAGATAATAATTGCAGTTTAGTGTTTGCTGTTCTGTTATTTTACTGTTTGAGTGTTGAGCTCGTGTATTTGTTGTACGTTGTCCTGTATATGGGTCCTGGTCCTGTGTATGGGGTGTTGGGGAGTGTCGTTGTGTGTCCCGTTGACTGATGAGGCCTTGAATTTCTGGTGTGAAGTTGGGGTTGTGTATTTCTGTTGCCTCTAGGGATGTGTCTATTGTCTGCGTTTTGAATAATTGTATTGAAAGTGTACACAGTGGTGTTGATGTTTGTGGTGGATGCACTGTTTAATGTTTCAAAGTGTTGTTCTGTTTCAGTTGTGAAGGCCTCCCAGTTGGCTGTCTGTGTGTCTGTGGCCAGCTGGGGTGGTTTGGTTTTGGTAGTGATGATGATTGGGAGGTTCGTTCGTTCGTTTAAAGATTCCCTGCACCTATAGTGCAGGCCGGGCCATACATTAGTCCGGTCAGTGGGGTATGGGCTGGTTAAAAAACAGTAAGGGGGGAGGATAGGACCTGGGGATTGCCCAGCACACACGTCCTGTCTCTTGGCTGGCTTTGTGGTGTGAGGATTGGGAGGTGATCAGATCCAAGGGTTTTGACCACTCTCCAGGATGTCGTGGGGGTGAGGTTTGGGGAGCAGAAGGTGATGTCTAGGGATGATGGGAAGAACAGGGCTTGGTGTGGGATATGGGTATGTTGATGTAGATTATTGAGTATGAAAAGATTATCTGTCTGGGATAGTAGTACCAGCCCTCTGTCTGCGTCAGGGTTGTTGACATGCCAGGCCGACGTCTTGGCATTGAAATCACCACCCAGGATGATGTTGGGTATGTTAGTGATGTGGTGTATTTGTGGAGAGTAGTTGTGTGGTACTGTGGGGGACGACTGGGGGGTATGTATGTGTTGGCGATTGTTATATGTGGTTTATTGCTTACGTAATGCCACTCAAGGATGAGTGAGGCTGGTCACTCTGTGTCAGGACCAACTTGCCTAGCCCCGGGCCCCTGCACTCCTCATGGGACAACGTAGGATTGGATGATGATGATGACGATGGTATGAAGAAGATCCACTGCGATCTGCCTTCGCTAATCTCACTTCGCATTTACAGTCATTTGATTTTTTAATTGCATGGGACAGATTTGAACAGTCCAGCCTTACACACACACACACACACACACACACACACACACTATCATGATTTTTAACTGACCAGAGTTGCAGAAGTCTATGGCATTCACACGTTCGCTTGGCTAACGTGACTCCTAATGACTGAAAAAGAACATAGTGGTAGAACACGAATGAAAGAGTGTTTCCAAAAACAGAATCGGAGTCGTCTGCCAGTCTTATCAAATTGTTGTAATGCTCGCACGCTTTGCAGGGAAGATTTTTCACATTGCTTATTTATTCAGATAAGAAATTGGCATCACAGCCGAGAGGGCACACCGTCACACAACAGTGGCTTCATAGATGATAAAAACAGTCATGGAGAGAGAGAGAGTCAGTGGCCAAAAATTCTGTTTCAGCAGTTCTGTAACAGCCGATTGTCGTGTATTCCATACCCAGAAACGATGCTTCACAGCCCGAAGGGGTGCATGAGTACCTCACGTCAAGACGCATTGGCCTACGAGGAAGAACAAAGTATACTCATCAGTCATCACATTAACTGAATGTAAAATTACCAGCTACGTCTTGAATGTTGGACTGTAGCAAGAGATAAGCACGAGAGTACCGTAGTGTTGATAACCAGTTAATGCATGGGAAAGGCTGCGGGGTTGTAGTAGCCTACTAACTGACGGATATACGGGAAACGGGCTGCAGTTGGACACAAATCAGCTGCAGTATACAGTACGTATATATACAGTATATATAGGAAATGGATGGTGTGTGTGTGTGTGTGTGTGTGTGTGTGTGTGTGTGTGTGTGTGTGTGTGTGTGTGTGTGTGTTCTTACCTAATTGTTCTTACCTAATTGTATCTTTACAGGAGTGAGTCAAGCTTGTACTGTCCCGTGTCTTAAATCATATTTATCGTACATATCCTTAAATTTGTGAATTGTTTTGGCACACACTATTTCATTCGGTAGTGCATTCCATTGATCAATTGCTCTGTTTGGGAAACTGAATTTCCTTACGTCTTTATCACCTCTCCTTATGCAGTTTTTGCAGTGTCCTCTTGCTGATGCTTCTCCATATGTTAAGTAATCATTTATGTCTATTTTCTCCTTTCCTGATATGCACTTATATAGCATTATCATATCACCTCTTTTCCTTCTCTCCTGTAGTGTTGGTAGATTCAGTTTATTTAGTCTTTCTTCGTAGCGTAGGTCCCTTAAGCTTGGTATCCATCTTGTAGCGGCCCTTTGAACTTTTTCAATCTTGTCTATATGTTTTTTGAGATGAGGACTCCAGACTACTGATGCGTATTCCAGGGTTGGTCTAATGAATGATGTTATTATCCTTCTTAGCATGTCTTCATTTATGTATGTGAATGCTATTCTCATATTTGCAAGCAGTGTATACATGTTCCGTACCTTCTCGCTGATGTGGTCAGCCGGAGATAATCTGTTATTGATAATCACACCTAGGTCTTTCTCTTTTTCTGATGTGTATAGGGTTTTATTTCCTAACTTATAATCCCAATCGGGTCTTTTTCCACTTTTACCAAACTTGATTACATGACACTTGTCCACATTGAATTCCATTTGCCATGTACTACTCCATTCATGAAGTTTATTTAATTCTTCTTGTAGCTCCCTACAAGAGTCTGTGCTAGTAATTCTCCTTTGTATTTTTGCATCATCTGCAAACATATTCAGATAGCTCTCATTTCCAGTGTTACTGTTTATATCATTTATATACACTAAAAACATGATTGGTGCCAGCACGGAACCCTATGGTACTCCACTAGTCACTTCTTTCCATGATGAGTAGTTTCCTCTTAGTACTGTCCTCATTTCTCTTTTTATGAGAAAGTCTTGCATCCAACAAAACAGTTTGCCTCGAATTCCTCCTTGATGGTACAGTTTCCATAAAAGTCTTTGGTGTGGTACTGTGTCAAAAGCTTTCTTGAAATCTAAATAGATACTGTCCACCCATCCTTCCCTTTCCTGTATTGTGTTTGTTACTCTGTCATAGTAGCTCAACAGATTAGTAACACATGATTTTCCTTTTCTGAAACTAAACTGTCTTTCTGTTATCATACTGTGTTCTTCTAGATGATTTACCCAAGCTTTTCTTATAAGTTTTTCTAATACCTTGCTTACAACACTGGTCAGTGATACTGGTCGGTAGTTGAGAGGATTTTGTTTATTTCCTTTCTTGAATAACGGGACTATATTTGCTTTTTTCCAAATATCAGGTAGTTTACCTTGACTCAAGGATTTCTTGAAAATTAAAAATAATGGTTTACTTAACTCCTTTGCACATTCTCGTAATACCCAACATGAAATTTCATCAGGACCACTTGCTTTTCCTCTATCTAATCTACTTAACTCCTCCTGTATTACTTTTTCTGCTATTTGTATATCTGGTAGTATGTGTGGACATGCGTGTTCCACATATTCCCTCTCAAAAATTTTTTATTCTGTAAAAACTAATTGGAAATTCTTATTTAGTGCTTCACAAATATCTTTCTCTTGTGTATAAGTGATTCCCTCGTCCGTAATGGATTGTATTATATCTTTTACTTTGGTTTTGCTTCTGACATAGCTGTAAAACAGCTTTGGTTGATCACTACTTTTATTTATTATATCCTCCTCAAACTGTTTTTGGGCTTCCCTCCTTATTCTTGTATAGTCGTTTCTTGCCTGTTTGTAATTATTATACGCCCTTTCACTATTGTGTCTTCTGTATCTATTCCACAACAAATCTCTTCTTTCTTTTGATTTTTTACATTCTGTATTGAACCATTTCTGTATTTTCTTATCTGCTTCTTTGTGCTGTGGGATGTACTTCTGGACTCCTATTTCATAAAATTCACAAAATTTTTTATATACAACATTTAAATCTTGTCCTCTAAGCTCATTTTCCCAATCAACTTCTAAGAAATACTTCTTTAGGTCTTGATAATTTCCCTTTTTATAGTTTAGGCTCTTTTTGTAACTATCATTGCTGTTTACTATGTCATATGCTATCCTGAAGTTATAATTTAGTACTGCATGATCGCTTTTGCCGAGTGTGTGTGTGTGTGTGTGTGTGTGTGTGTGTGTGTGTGTGTGACTGCAGACAAACTAATACAAACATAAAGGGTAGGTTGTGACACGTTCCCCATCGGGTGTTCCGGTCAGAACGTCCAGGTCAACTCAAGCGTAAGGTTTGCGTCACCGGAGGCAGTGGCGCCATCACACGCTTGTTTACACTTTCCCTCGCTGTGGCCGGTGGTGGAGGGTGAAAGCCACACCGTATAGCCTAACAGCGGTGGACGCAGGAATCCAGCCAACCATCCATCGTCCATTCCCCGCCTTTCTGTTTTTCCCATATTTATTCTTTTTTCCATTCTATAAAGTCCTGAGAATCAAAGCGAGGGTGAATGCATAGATACAGCAGCTTAACCGACTGAGTTATCGAGGAATCTAGAAGTCTGAGTCAGTCCTTATGATGACTGTAAATCCATACTTACCCCAAATTTAGCAATCTTGAGAATTGATCATGCGTTTCAAGGCTAAAGTTTTGATTACTCGTGAAAGTGTCAAGTTAAATATAGGACAGTGCTTGTCATTTTTTTTTTTTTGTCGGTGCGTAAATGAAAACCGTATAGTCCTAACGGTTCAAGATCCACACCACCTGAAAGTGAAGCAGTGTACCTTTATATAAAAAAAAAAAAAGTTTATGTATCCTAGATCTAAATGGATTTTTAAATATGGCATCAATATAGCGAAATTGAATATAGACCCAACCTCACGTTTTTTCTGCGACCCAACCTCACGTTTTTTCTGCAATATTGAACAGTGATAATTATAATCATCCATTATTTTGCCATAAGATTACCCCTGATTCTACAGCCCATTTAATTAGGCACTTCAGGCTCGAATGATGTATTAGAGAGAGAGAGAGAGAGAGAGAGAGAGAGGAGGGGAAAGTTTGGCCCACTTTCACTGTTCCCTCCTGTGCCTGTACCGAAAAACCACAATACAGTGCTAAGAGCTACAATACCCTGTTAGAATGACTTAAGATCCTCACCATTTCTGAATTTAACAGCGGTAGAGAGAGAGAGAGAGAGTGGGTGCTGGATGCAAAACTTAATTATGCACCTCAGCCCACGAGTTGAACTTCGCGTCTGACGTTAAATGTGATGAAGGCTAAGGTTTTGACGTATGCTAACACTTCTACCGCTTAAATTTGAAGAAAAAAAATATCAGCCTCAAAAAATAGCAACACAACTTTTCAAACTTTAAATTGTGCACTAAGCCTGAGAATGAGTTACAATTACGTGAACATGGCGAGGGAGGAAGTTTGGTTGTATATTATCCTTATGTGAGCCAAATTGAATCCCAAAATATTCCTTTCTGTTACATCAAGAACCACATCATCCCTAAATTATCCAAAACAGCTCCATGTATCACTGAATTTTGCGCCTCTGGCCTGGATGAAGTAAAATGTGATGTAAATAATAGTGCTGGTGAAAGTTTTAGACCATGCTCGTTACCCCCGTTGGCGTTTAAATGACAGACAAACGTTTCCTTGTATTACCTCAAGATCCACATTATCTCTAAAGTTAGTATAATAAAACTTTCACTTATATTACCTCATGATCCACAGTATATTAAAAGTTAGCATTATAACTGCGAAACACCTCAGGTCTGGATGGATTTAAGTTGACGTAAATGTGTGGTCGTTCACCATCCACTCACTACATGTAGTACTGCTCTCAGATGACTGCCCTTTCCTCTCTTCATTCCTTCCTCTTCTGTCTTTCTTTCCTTCATTCTTCTCTCTTCTTTCTGTATACGGGTGACTCTACACTGAGTGACAAGCCAAATGGTTTCTTGTACACCAGGACACCATTTTATGCTGGGTGGTAACCATATAACCAAATTATGGCGCCTGGTGGCTTAGTGGGTAATTGAGGTGCTCCAGTTGGATTGAGCTTGCTTCGGTTTATATCCAAGGGGTGGTTGGGGTTTATTGCGAAAGGTTTATTGCTCACATAAGGCCACTCAGGGATTAGCGAGGCTGTCACTCTCATCTTAAATGTCAGGACCAACTTGCCTAGCCCCGGATTCCCATACGCCCCTTGTGGGGCAACACAGGATTAGATGATGTAAATATGACGGCTCTTCTCAGGAAGGTGGAGTCAAAGGCTTTTCGTCTATCAGCTCTCCTCTTACTGGCTTCCTTAAACATCTGTCACTTCGCCACACTGTTGCATCTTTAAATATTTTCTATCGCTACGTCAGTGGTCACAGCTCCTGTAAACTGTCTCCTTGCATCCTTCCACCACTACGGCTTGCGCGTGATTCGTCTAGCAACAAACTCTCATCCCTTTTCTGTCCAGCTCTCTAATGCAAAAGTTAACCATTACTCTCAGTCCTTCATGTATGCAACAGGTCAGCTCGAGAACTGTCTTCCTTTGTCCATATTTCTTACTGCCAATAACCTCTAGTCTTTTAAACGCAGTGTGTCCAGACATCTCGAAATGAACGGATCTTGAATTTGGCTCCCCGTTGTCTTGTTTTTGTTTTTTCTTGGAGGGAACAGTTTACGAGCTTCTAGCCCTTGGTTCCTTCTTCTTTGCATTAAACAGAAAAGGAAAGGAAAAGGAAATAGTTACGACGTGCGCTCGCTATCCCCTTTGGCGCGAAAATGAAAATAGAAAGCCAGTGTTTTTCATGGGTGACTGCCTCATTTCGTAACCGCAGAGAAGTGATTTTGTTGGTTCATTTCCCCTCTGTGTGACAGTTAAAGAGCCATCATGCATCGGATTTACCTGTTATGCTGTTAAACTTTAAACTTCCACTTATTATTTCCTCCTTTTCCTCCATCTTTTCATCCTCTCCACAGTCCCGTTTCTTCCTCCTTCATCTTTTACCTCTTTACTTACCTGCTTATTTATTTTCATAGCTATTTTAATCCCGTGTAATTATGCACTATGTCTAGATTAGCGAAAAGCGCTTAATTGACAAGGAACGCACCCAACAGACATCCATCCATCACTGACGCAACCGTCGACTTCCAAATTCCAGTCCCTATTTCAGTTGTACGTGGATTCCGCTTGAACCATAACCACTCCCTGCCTAGAGGAAAATAATTCAAAAGTTTAAATTAGATTAGGAGCTGGAGAGATTACCGGGTGAAGTATTTATGGTAGGAGTGGTTTATGCTTCCTAACTTTCGAACTTGGTGTAACTCTCGCCTACCAACTGACGCCATGACTTTCTCTCAGCCCCCCCCCCCCCACACACACACATTTTACACCCTTCTTTATTCACTTTTTAACCCTCACAGTCCCATACACCCAAACTTAGTCTCATATTTACACCTACTCTAGCCACACCCACACCACACTTTACTTACACTTATTACACCCACACCAGCACCCACACTGTCCCACATAGCAATACACTCAGTTACACCCACAGCTACACCCACATACATCAAGCCCCACAGTTGTACTCACTGACACTACACTACTGTCTATCTATCTCTATCTATTGCCAGACGCCTTAATCCCGTAAGGGGTGGCCACAAACAAATCGCCTCCATGTCTCCCTGTCCCCCGCCGTTTCATTGCCCTGCTCCCAGCTCACACACCTCTTTCTCATATACCTTTCCACTCCATCCCTCCATCTCATCCTTGGCCTCCCCCTCCCTGTCCTTCACCTCACGCACATACACTCTCCTCGTCAGTCTCTCACTCTTCATCCTCTCCACATGGCCAAACTACTAAATGAAATAAACAAAAATATATAAATGCATAAAACAATATGTATGTGTTTATATTGTTTTTGACTTTGTGCTTTCTCTTGCTCGACCAGACCACTTTACCTTACTTGGTTATAGTTACCACCCAACGTAGTACATGATTAAATGGAACCACTTGACTTGTTACTCAGTGCGGGCATCTCAAAATGGACGGATCTTGTATTTGGCTGTATATTGTTTTTATTTTTTCCTGGACAGAACAGTTTGTGGTCTTATAGCCTTTGTTTTCTTCTTCCATGCATAAAAAGTCACCCGAAGGCAGCACTATATTGGATGAGTGGATGATGGGCGCCCCCACTTTCAGACACCTTGAATATACGGAAATTTCGAATACTCTTGTTACTCGTGTAGTCCTTCGGCTGTGTGAATTACTGTAATGACTTTAAAATCCTGAAATTATTTTAACATTTCATCGGCCAAGAATCCACAGGCCAGTAAATCTTTCGAAACATTGAATATCTGGACATTTCAAATACCCACCCACTTAGCGGTAGCGATGGTGGCAGCCCTTCTTGTAGTCCTCGGGCTATGTGACTTAAAAGTTCCGAAAGCGTCAGTATTTTGAAATTTACGCGCCAAAAATCCACAAGCCAGTAAACCTTTCGAAACATTGAATATTCGAACATTTCAAATACCCACCAAGTTAGCGACGGCGATGATGATAGTAGCCCTTCTTGTAGTCCTCGGGCTATATGTGACTTAATTGCGAAGCGTCAGTATTTTGAACTTTATGCGCCAAAAATCCACAAGCCAGTAAACCTTTCGAAACATTGAATATTCAGACATTTCAAATACCCACCAAGTTAGCGGCGGCGGTGATGGTAGTAGCCCTTCTTGTAGTCCTCGGGCTGTGTGACGTAGTAGCCCCAGGGAGCGAAGACATGGTAGCCCTTGCCCTTGCTGGGACCGCGGTACACTTGAATCTTCACGCGTCCCAACTGCTCCTTCTTGTACCCGTCTGGATAGGGGCCGGGCCGAGCTGATGCCAGGCCGAACATCACCACCAGAACCAAGAACACCACGATCTGTTGAAAAGTGGGGAGTTGGTGGATGGAAAGGTGGATTATTTTACGTTTTTTAAAAGAAGGAAGAAGGAACCCAAGGCCAGATTATAGGGATCGGGTTCAGCTGATTCCATCCCCATCACCACCGCCAGAACTAACATCACCACGATCTGTTGAAAAGCGGAGAGTTGGTGGATGGAAAGGTGGATTATTTTTCGATTATTACACCTGGGAGGGAGAGGCCAAGGATGAGATGGAGGGATGGAGTGGAGAGGTATATGAGAGAGGGGGTGTGAGCTGGGAGCAGGGCAATGAAATGGCGGAGGACAGGGCGACATGGAGGCGATTTGTTTGTGGCCACCCCTTACAGGATTAAGGCGTCTGGCAATAGATAGATAGACAGGTTGATTACACCTGAAGTTTAGCGCGTTTCATGAGACAGTGTATAGAAAGTCGATAAACCTTCACCAAGAGTAACTTACAGATTCGCTAAACGCCATAATCAACTCAATATTTAAATTCTGTGACCCACCAAATTATAGAAAGTCGAAAAAAAAAAATCTATACGTCATCAAATTTTTGAAAGCCGAACCACCACCAACAACAACAATTCTATATATATTAATTTAAGATATGACTTTGTTGGAGTAGAACAGGGAGGTTTTAGGAAGGGACGAGGTTAGGTAGATCAGATATTCATTCTTAGATCTTTAGTGGAAAAGTTTCTGGAGAAGGGAAAGAAGTTATATGCTGCCTTCATGGATTTGGAGAAAGCATATGACAGGGTGGATAGACAAGGAATGTGGAAAATATTAAGAATAAGTGGAGTCAATGGGAAGTTGTTGAATGCTGTGAAGAGTATGTATGAGGGTGCTAAGGCTGCAGTGCGTGTGAATAGTGAACTGAGTGAATTTTTCTATTTGAAGATTGGATTGAAACGAGGATGTGTCATGTCTCCATGGTTGTTCAATCTGTATATGGATGGGGTTATAAAAGGGATACAAGGTAGGGCAGTGGATGTTGGAGCGGCCGTAGTGAGAGAGGGCAGTGTTTGGAAACTCCCTGTACTGTTGTTTGAAGATGATACTGTGTTGTTAAGAGAAGACGAAGGGGAGCTGCAAGGCTTGGTGAATGAGTTTGGGAGAGTGTGTAAGAAACGGAATCTAAAGGTGAATGTAGGGAAGCGTGAAGGTACGGTCTTCGAGAGAAATGATGTCAGTCAATGTACAGTGAGGTTAGATGAGGAGGAAATGGAAAATGTGAGTACATTTAAGTGCTTGGGTAGTGTAATAAGTAAGGATGGAAATTTAGAGGGTGAAGTGGTTGAAAGGGTACAACAAGGAAGAAAGGTTTCTGATTCTTTGAAAGCAGTGATAAGAAACAGGGAAGTGAGAATGAAGTAAAAAGTTCCTGCATGATAGTATTATGATACCAACTCAAACGTATGGAAGTGAAGCTTGGACCTTGTTGGAGGGACAGAAATCCAGAGCGAGAGCAGTGGAAATGAGTTATTTGAGAGGAGCATTTGGAGCTGCATGGAGAGACAGACTGACAAATGAGGAAGTGAAGAAGTGTTGTGGTGTGGATGTGGGTGTGATAGAAAGCGTTAGGAGAAATACATTGAGGCGGTTTGGCCATGTGGAGAGGATGGAGAGTGAGAGACTGACGAGGAGAGTATATGTGAGTGAAGTGGAGGGGGAGAGAGGGAGGGGGAGACCGAGAATAAGATGGAGGGATGGAGTGGAGAGGTATATGAGAGAGGGGAGTGTGTGTGAGCTGGGGCAGCGAAATGGCAGGGGACAGGGCGACATGGAGGCAGTTAGTTTGTGGCCGCCCCTTACGGGATTGAGGCGTCCGGCGGTAGATAGAAAGATAGATAGACCTCCACCCACACCACCGTATAGGAATTCGATCTGTTTCATGCACCGCCACCACCCCTTTGACTTAAACACTTACAGCCCTGAGAGTCACCATCTTGAATTGAGAAACTTCACTTTACTGGTTCCTGCTACAGACTCTCCTACTTATATAGCCTTCCCTCGGACCCCTCCCTCCCCCCTCCCCCCTCCTGCTAACTTTCCTCCCTCCCTTCCTGCCCCCTCCCCCTCCTGTTAACTTTCCTCCCTCCCTCCCTCCCTCCCTTCCTCCTCCTGGTAACTCTCCCCCCTCCCTCCCCCCTTCCTCCTGGTACTAACTTTCCTCCCTCCCTCCCCCCTTCCCCCTTCCCCCTCCTGCTAACTTTCCTCCCTCCCTCCCTCCCTCCTACTAGCTCATCCCCTCCCTTCCTCCTCTCCTCCCTCTCTCCTCTCTCCCATTAGCTCTTCTCCTACTTCTCTCTCTCTCTCTCTCTCTCTCTCTCTCTCTCTCTCTCTCTCTCTCTCTCTCTCTCCTCTGCTACTAGCTCCTCTCCTCCCTCCTACTAGATCCTCTCCTCCCTCTCTCTCTCTCCTACTAGCTCCTCTCCCTCTCTCCTACTAGCTCCTCTCCCTCTCTCCTCTCTCCTTTCCCTTCCTCCTCCTCCCACCATCTCCTCTCCCCTCCTCTCTCCTCCTGTCTTTCCTCCATCTTTCCCTTCTACAAACTTCTTCCACCTCTTCCTCCACCTCTATTTCCCTCTCCCTTCTCCTCCCCCCCTTATAACTTTTCTCTTCATGCTTTACTATCCTTATCCTTCAGCATGTAGAGTTAGATCTTGTAGTCATAGTCTACTTTGTAATAAACAGCCTCAAAAGGACCATAAGGTGTGTTGCTGTTTGCTTTCCTTTGTACTCCTTTGTACTCCCTCCCTCTCAGCTGCTAACTCCTCTTCTCCCCTCCCCCTCCTGTCCTCCCCTCCCCCCCTCCTGTCCTCCCCTCCCCTCCCCCTCCCCATCCTTACCCCTTCTCTCACCACCCTCTCCCTCTCTTTCTCCTCTTCCTAACTTTCCTCCCTCCCTTTCAACTGCTAACTCCTCTTTTCTCCCTCCACCTCCTGTCTTCCCTTCCTTCCCTCTCCCCATCCTTCCCCCTTCTCTCCCCCTCACCTATCCTTCCCCCTCACCTATCCTTCCCCCTTCTCTCCCCCTCACCTATCCTTCCCCCTTCTCTCCCCCTCACCCATCCTTCCCCCTTCTCTCCCCCTCACCTATCCTTCCCCCTTCTCTCCCCTCACCTATCCTTCCCCCTTCTCTCCCCCTCACCTATCCTTCCCCCTTCTCTCCCCCTCACCCATCCTTCCCCCTTCTCTCCCCCTCACCTATCCTTCCCCCTTCTCTCCCCCTCACCTATCCTTCCCCCTTCTCTCCCCCTCACCTATCCTTCCCCCTTCTCTCCCCCTCACCTATCCTTCCCCCTTCTCTCCCCCTCCCTATCCTTCCCCCTTCTCTCCCCCTCACCTATCCTTCCCCCTCCCCATCCTTCCCCCTTCTCTCCCCCTCACCTATCCTTCCCTCTTCTCTCCCCCTCACCTATCCTTCCCCCTTCTCTCCCCCTCACCTATCCTTCCCCCTTCTCTCCCCCTCACCTATCCATCCCCCTTCTCTCCCCCTCACCTATCTTTCCTCCTTCTCTCCCCCTCACCTATCCTTCCCCTTTCTCTCCCCCTCCCTATCCTTCCTCCTTCTCTCCCCCTCACCCATCCTTCCCCCTTCTCTCCCCCTCACCAATCCTTCCCCCTTCTCTCCCCCTCACCTATCCTTCCCCCTTCTCTCCCCCTCACCCATCCTTCCCCCTTCTCTCCCCCTCACCTATCCTTCCCCCTTCTCTCCCCCTCACCTATCCTTCCCCCTTCTCTCCCCCTCACCCATCCTTCCCCCTTCTCTCCCCCTCACCCATCCTTCCCCCTTCTCTCCCCCTCCTCTTTTCTCTCTCTCCTCCCAGCTCTCAGGCCGTGAAAGTCCAGCTCAATCGTAAAATGGAAAGTTTGAGAGATAGATTTTTTTTTCTGTCGTTTTCTAATTAAAGCGAACTGGAAACTGGAAATACAGATGCCAGACTTTTTTATATTTATTTTATCTTTATTTTTTATTATTATTATTATTTTTTTTTTTAGCGTTGGAAGTTGCAGTGTATGTGAGAGTGACGCGTGCTTAGGTTCTATCTGTCTGTCTATTGCCAGATGCCTTGATCCCGTAAGGGGTGGCCACAAACAAATCGCCTCCATGTCGCCCTGTCCCCTCGACATTTCACTGCCCTGCCTCCAGCTCAGACCCCCCCCCCTCTCTCTCTCTCTGCCTGTATTTCCCCACCTACAGCGCCTCCCACCACCACCACCCTAGTCCAGCCATAATCCAGTAAGAGGTGGCCACAAACAAATCGCCTCCATGTCGCCCTGTCCCGCACCATTTCACTGTCCCGCTCCCAGCTCACACCCCCCTGTCTCAATAAACACCTTATTTGTTAATTAGCCCTACTCTACATCTCCATAGCACTTCTTCGTGACTAGCGCCATGTTCTAGTGTTAATCTCATGTTTCACCTCAGTACTGGAGAGACTGCAATTTTAGGTCAAGTTAAGATGAACGGAGTATAGGCGTAAAATTGCCATCTCTATCTTCACTATTAAGCTGTAGCAAGAGTTTAGCAGTAGAGTATGATGCTAGTCACGAAGAAGTGCTGTGAAAATTATGCAGGGTAGAAGTGTTATGCTGAAATTGAGGTACAGGAAATTAGGCAAAAGAGCACCAATTTCAGCCAAGTTAGAGTGAATTGAGTATAGTGCTCTCTCTCTCTCTCTCTCTCTCTCTCTCTCTCTCTCTCACACACACACACACACACACACACACACACACACACACACACACACACACGTGCGCGCGCGCGCCAGCCATTTACCTGCCAAAAGTAGTAGTAGTAGTTGTTGTTGTTGTTGTAGTGTTGGTTGCAACAGGAACAACAATATCATTACTATTATTATTATTATTGTTGTTGTTGTTGCTGTTAGTAGTAGTAGTAGTAGTAGTAGTGGCAGTGGTAGTGGTAGTAGTAGTAGCTGTAGCAGTGGTAGTAGTAGTAGTAATGGCAGCAGTAGTAGTGATAGTAGTAGTAGTAGCAGTAGTAGTAGTAGTAATAGTAGCAGTAGCAGTAATAGTAGTAGTAGTAGCATCAGTAGTAGTGGTAGTAGTAGTAACAGTAATAGCAGTAGTAGTAAACCCAGTGTTCTGAGGACCAAAGCTATCCCTCTCCTGCTATCCACCATCCTTCTTTCAGGGGACTTGGAGGGAAGTGAAGGACTTTGTATAATCAGGCAGTGAAGCCGAGCGGTTATATCAGTGCCACCACCTGAAGGCGTTCCTCCAGCATCTGCCTAAAGCGTATCTACAGTGCGTTTACTCGAACCTGGCAAAGATCCCTAACCCCACTCAGCTCGGTTACAGACTGGAGGAGAGCATATGAGGGTGTGAGAGAGACTGCCCAGGAGAGTGTATGACAGTGATGTGGAAGAGAGGAAAGGGAGATAAAGAAGATGGAGAGATGTGTGAGAGCAAGTAAGGGAGAGAGACTGACTAGGAGAGTGTAGAAGAGTAAAGTGGATAGGAGGCGAAGAACGAGAATGATATAAGTAAGGTGGAGAGCATGTTTAGGGAAGGAGGGGTCGTTACTGAGTAGGGATGATGATGATGATGGTTGGAATTGATGTCTAGATGTTGATGATGATGGTGATATTAATAGCGATGAGTGTATTTGAGGACTCCTGGCCTTTGGTTCCTTCTTCATTGCATTAAAAAAAGTATGTTGATGCTGATAATGAGAGAGAGTGTAAATTTTATGCACAGTATGAGTAATGCCAAACCCCAGTATATATCCATTCCAGGAAAAAAAAACTACATAAACCAACAGATAAAGTGAGAATGAGTGGAATGGATTTGGGAGCTTTGGGTGGGATAGGGAACGTTGAAGGTGGGTTGGTATGGGATAGGCTGTGGTGGGGTGGGTTGTTGAGGTGGGTTGGTATGGGATAGGCTGTGGTGGGGTGGGGTGTTGAGGTGGGTTGGTATGGGATAGGCTATGGTGGGGTGGGTTGTTGAGGTGGGATGGGAGTGGTGGGGGTGAGGTGAGGTATTGCAAGGTAGGGACGTGTCGGGTGTGTTGTAGTGGATTGGGTTGTGATGGGTGGTTTGGATGGGAATGGCGGAGATGAGGTGGGGTATGGCAGGGTGGGGATGGGTGGGGCGAGTTGTAGTGGATTGGGTTGTGATGGATGGTTTTGGTGGGATGGGGTGGGGTATGGCAGGTTGGGGATGGGCGGGGTGAGTTGTAGTGGACTGGGTTGTTGAGGTGGGATGGGAATGCTGGGGGTGGGGTGGGGTATGGCAGGGTGGGGATGTGTGGGGTGTGTTGCAGTGGCCTGGGTTGTGATGGGTGGTTTGGGGTGGGGTATGGCAGGGTGGGGACGTTCGGGGTGTGTTGTAGTGGCCTGGTTTGCGATGGGTGGTTTGGGTGGGGTGGGGCGGGGCGGGGTGGGATGGTTTGGGTGGGGTGGGGCAGAAACAGCTCGCAGCGGGGAAAACTGACGTAGGACAAGGTGGTGGCTTTCTCCCCCTCCAGTCCTGTGTGCCCGCTTTCTTAACCTCTGCCTCTGACTCACGTTCTCTAACTTTTCTTCCAAGTTCCCGACACGACTTCTTATGGGTCTACGTCTCGACTTTCACCTCATAGATTGTGTGTGTGTGTGTGTGTGTGTGTGTGTGTGTGTGTGTGTGTGTTTGTACGAGGGTCATTTATGCAGTCAGCTTTTGCCAGGCCTCAGTCTACCCATAGAGTGCGACACGCAGTAGCCTAATCGATTTGCATCAATGTTTCCAGTCTACTAGTGAGTCAAGAGGGACCAGGAGGAACGCAACACATAGCTAATACGAACAGATAACTAACTCCAACAAATAGCTAATACGAAAGACGTCACGAGATCAAATAAGTTTAATCCGTCGACGTAAATACAGCGGGTACAGAGGTGGGGGAGGCCAGGCTTAACCACTTCCCGTTTTCTTTTGTTTTTGCCGCGGGACCCACCCACAATGGCGTCTTTTGTTTACGCTTTATATTCACTTTCTTTTTGCAACACGACACTTTCAGCTTTAAGTGGTTAGTGTTAGGTTGCTTATATTTTGTGCTCACTTTCACTTATCAACGTGTACACTTTCAGCTTTAAGTGGTTTGTGTTATTTATATTTTGTAGTTACTTTCACTTAACAGGTATACTTTCAGCTTTAAGTGGTTCGTATTATTTTGTCAGAATGTATAGAATTATCATAGATTTTGTATTGACGCGGCCGGCCATAAGGATACAAGCGGTTTATCTGTTTGTAGTATATGCCAACA
>NC_136994.1:16637241-16749741 GCF_032717465.1 Coenobita brevimanus
ATGCACTTTTCCTTACAACATTCATCCAGCCAGCTCGATCTCTTGTCAGTTCCCTAGCCTCACCGACTTCCAAACCTTTCTTCCTCACACATCCACCATATCTCTCCACCTTCTCCTTGACCTACCTCGCCTCCTCCCTTCTTCAAATTCGCACAGATATACTTTTTTCACCACTCTATTGTTATCCATTCTCTCCACATGACCATACCATCTCAGTACACTCTCTTCGATTCTGGTGTCCACCAACTTCCTCACTCCACATCTTTCACGGATCACATTATTTCGTATCCTATCCACTCTGTACTCCACATACATTCCTCAGCAGTCCCATCTCCACTGCTCTTACTCTTGACTTTTCATTTTCATGCCACACCATAGTCTCGCATCCATAGGTTAAAGTTGGCACTAACACTCCTTCATGTAAGCCTCGTGCAGCTGCAACACTCAAGCCTGTTTTTTTTTTTTTTTTTTTTTTTTTTTTTCTCCAAGGCCTTCATAGCATCAGCTACTTTTCTTCCTTGTGTCACTCTACTTTCCACTTCTTTTACACATTTTCTTCTCTTTTCTATGACTGTACCCAGCTATTTGAACTCTCACCAATTCCAGTCTCTCTCCATGCACTGCAACATCGCACTGGGAGTCGCCTTCTCTCTCAATAACCATCACTTTACTCTTTTCTACATTTGCTGTTAAGGCACGACGCTCACAGACATCAGCAAAACTCTGCACTACTCTACCAAGTTCTTGTCCGGTATTTGCAAGTAGCACTGCATCATCAGCATACAACAAATCTGAGATATTCCATCCATCACCATTCATTACCAACGCCATCCCCCTCTCCATTACTCGTGTTTTTACTTCTCTCATCACCCCATCCATATATGTATTGAACAACCAGGGGGCATCACACAACCTTGTCGCACGCCCACACCGATCGTGAACCATTCACTTAGATGCCCAGTAACCCTTACACATGCTTCACTACCATCATAAAAACTCTTGACGGCACCTAGCAGCTTACCATCTACACTGTACATGCGCAAAACTTTCCACAAGCCTTCCCTGTCTACTTTGTCGTATGCTTTTTCCAGATCCACGAATGCCATAAACACCTTATGGTCCTTCTCACAAGCCTCCTCCACTATCTGTCTTACCGCAAATATTTGATCCACACATCCCCTGTCACTCTTAAAGCCACCCTGTTCATCACTCACTAGGACTTCTGATCTCTCTCTTACTTTCTCTATAATAATTCTTCCATATATCTTACCCACCACAGTCAGTAAATTTATGCCACTGTAATGGAAGGGTGCAAGGAATAAATGTGTTGGGAGAGTTGAATGATTCTTTGATCACGAAGGAGGAAGTGCAGGAGGCAGTAAAGGAGATGAAAACAGGGAAAGCTGCAGGTATGGATGGGTGTGCTGTGGAATGCCTGAAAGGTGGTGGAGCGACTACTGTTGACTGGTTAGTATGATTGTTGAATGTGTGTTTTGTGCAAGGTATGGTGCCAGTTGACTGGGCAAGTGTTTGTGTGGTCCCGTTGTATAAATGTAAGGGTGATAAGTTCGAATGTACTAGCTTTAGGGGTATAAGTCTGTTGAGTGTTGTAGGTAAGGTGTATGGAAAAGTGTTAATTATGAGAGTTAGAGAGGGTACAGAGGGAGTGATTGGTGATGAGCAGTGTGGCTTTAGGAGAGAGAGGGGATGCGTGGATCAGGTGTTTGCTGTGGGATAGGTGTGTGAAAAGTATTTAACGAAAGGTAAGGATGTGTTTTGGGCGTTCATGGATTTAGAGAAAGCATATGATAGAATTGATAGGGAGGCTTTGTGGACTGTTTTAAAAATGGTATGGACTTGATGGTAGGTTACTAAAAGGAGTGAAAAGTTTTTATGTAATTAGTAGAGCGTGCGTAAGAGTGGGAAATACTGTGGGTGATTGGTTTCCCGTGAGAGTGGGGCTGCGGCAGGGATGTGTGATGTCGCCTTGGTTGTTTAATATTAATATGGATGGTGTTGTAAGGGCGGTGAATGCAAGTGTTAGGTGGAGGTCTGAGTTTGGTGAATGTTGATGATAGAGAGTGGAATCTGAAGCAGCTGCTCTTTGCGGATGATACTGCACTGGTGGCTGATTCAGAGAAGAGATTGAGACAGTTGGTAGTGGAGTTTGGAAGGGTGTGTGAGAGGAGGAAATTGAAAGTAAATGAGAATAAGAGTAAAGTGGTGAAGTGTACAAGGTTGGTAGATGGTAGGAGGATGAATATAGTTTTGAACGGTGAGTTGCTAGAGGAGGTAGAGTGTTTTAAGTATTTAGGGTTACTTGTTGATGTGGATGGAAGAATAGATGCAGAAGTGAAGTTTAGAATGAATGAGGTAGGAAAGGTGCTGGGAGGAATGAAGATGTCGTTCGCTTAGAATGGATGTAAAGAGAAGACTGTATGAGGGTGTTGTGGTACCGACTGCATTATATGGGGCTGAAACATGGAATATGGGTGTAGCAGAGAGGAAAAGTTTGACTGTAATGGAGATGAGGTGTCTGAGGAGTATGTGTGGAGTGACGCGTATGGATCGAGTGAGAAATGATGAAGTGCGAAGGAGAACTGGAGTTGTTCGGGAGATGGCTGATCGAGTTGAGCAGTGGGTGTTGCGATGGTTTGGGCATATGGAGAGAATGGATAATGAGCGACTGGTGAAAAAGATAACTAGATCTGATGTGAGAGGTGTAAGGCTGAGAGGAAGACCACGAATAGGATGGATGGACAGTGTGAAGAGAGCACTGGATGCGAGAGGGATGTCTGTTGAGGAAGGAAGAGTGGCTGTGCGTGATAGACATGAATGGAGAGAAATTGTGAATGAATAAATGATGACGCAGCCCTGGGGGGATATTCTCCCCCTTTTGGTCCGATCAGCTGATCGGGTCAGGTGCGGGTAAGGGGATGGTTCTATTATTATATGGCAGGGGTAAACCAGTTCTGCTGTCGGGCCCTGCTGTGGATGACTGATTGCACTGCGCAGTTGACCCTCGTGCGGTGTGGTGCAGTGATTATCTGTCCCTTCTCCCCTTTGGGGCTAAGATGCGAATGAATGTGTTTGAGTGGATGAGTAAATTGGGAGTGTGTCGTCCTGTCTCGGCTACCTCCCTTTTCTTGGGGGAAGCAGCCTAGGTATGTAGATAGAATTCTTGCACTCACTTCGCTCACTTTTATTTTTGTACAGGGGTACAATCACAGCCTTTTTCCGCTCTCCCGGCACAGTTTCACTTATCCATGCCTTCTTGCACATCTCCAACAAGCACTTCATTCCGTCCTCTCCACTGCATTTAATCATCTCTGCATACACCTCATCACCCCCAGCTGCTTTCCCATTTTTCAGCCGCTTTACAACACTCTTCACCTGTGCGAGTGTCACGTCTCCTGGCACTGCATTCCTTCTCTACACCTCCCCAAAACCAATCATGTTTACAGCCGCTCTGCTCTCTCTGTTACCATGTAGGGGAGGCGGTGGCTGAATCGGTAGAGAGGCGGCCTGCAGTCCTGATGGACCCAGGTTCGAATCCCGGCTGGGGCAGGGAACAGCTTAAGGATTTGAATTTCATAAAAAGCAGACTTTCTTGATCTACCAGATGACCCGCCGACATGTCGTAAAAATACCCCCGCTAATACCAACACACCAGTCCTGTATGAGACAGCCCTAGCATGTATTCAATATGGACGGTGGGTGTTAGCGCCGAAATGGTGACATGTGGAGGTGTAGGAGGACTACTGGGCCTTGGGATAGGCTACTGCACCCGAGATAAAGGCCCTGAAGCCTTTGCCCAGAGTTGGACACATAAAAAAAAAAAAAAAAATCAGGCATTCATTATATTCTTTCCATCATGTCCTTACTTCATCCTCATGGGTTAATAATCTACCACCTGCATCCTTCACACCTGCACATTTCTTTCTGCTGTCACTTCTACATTTCCTCACCTCTTTCCAGAATAATTTCCTGTTTTCAGAGTAATTTGCATTCATTTTTCTTCTTAGATCATCATTTTCCTCCTTTTTCCTCTTCACTATTCTCTTTACGTGCTTCTTGCTCTCAGTATATTCAGTTCGTATTTCAGTTGAACCCCTGTCCTGTAACCACTCTAACCACTTCCACTTCTTCCTCTTTTCCTCCACCGCTCTCTTAACCGTATCATCCCACCATGCCGTAGCTTTTTTCTTTGTTACTCTTGCCACTCCGCTTTATCATTCCAAACTAAGCAGTCCCTATATGCATGCCACAGGCTGTCCAGATCCATTTCAATTCACTGATTCTAACTCCTCCTCTACTTTTGTCCTGTAATCATATTCAGTTTCTTTGGTCCTCAGCTTCTCGACTTTCAGTCTTTCTCCCTGACTGCTTCTCTCTCTCCTGGTCCACCTCACTCCTCTCAGCTTGATCTTGCAGACCACAATCATGTGATCTGTCAGACCTCCACATCGTCCTCTCGTTGTCCTCGTATCAACAACCATTCCCAGTATCGACCTTTCTACGAGCACGTGATTAATCAGGCTCCTTTCAACACGATCCCCGTTCCCTCTAGTCTATACCATGTATATTTATGTGCATATATATATATATATATATATATATATATATATATATATATATATATATATATATATAAAAGGACTACCGTAGTTCTATACAGATATACTTCAGTAGCTGTTTACATAACCTTAGTAGCCATGGCTATAGTAGAATAATACACAGGTGTGTGCAGTTTATACAGTTTGCATCCCTCTGACGTGTTCATGGTTTTGGACCCACTGAGTAGTAGCCATGACGGAAGGAAAATCGACGTTGGTAATACAGGTTTGTCAGTATAGACCAGACTGTTAAAAGGAGCCCTGGTGGCGGACGTGAAGGTACTGATGATGGGTGTGGTGGTAGTGGTGGTGGTATTTGTGGTGATTTGGTGTTAGGAGCTGGTTGGTGCTGGTCTCTCTCTCTCTCTCTCTCTCTCTCTCTCTCTCTCTCTCACACACACACACACACACACACACACACACACACACACACACACACACACACACACACACACACACACACACACGCTCAGGGTTTTGCATAAGGCATAAGGATGATGGCACACCCGAGGGCCGCCCTTCACTGTGGGGGGTGGATGGCGGGCTCCGTTTGTCTCGGCTCAAGTCATTTATAACTCCCAAAGTTTTAACAAGAATATGAAACTTGGCACAAGATGTATTGCATATTGACAGGCTTTTACCCCGTCCATGTTTTAGGCAAAGTGGGACCTCTGATGGCCACCCTGCATGGAGACAACATCAAAGTTTTTAATAGGTATCTGTGCTAAAAAGAAATTCCTCAGTATTATACCTTCAGCCGGACCAGAGTTTATAAAGGATGGAACCTCTAAGACTCCACACTCCACCTCCCTTGTAAATAATTATATCTTTTCCCGTGCAATATTCCAGGGGTGGTTGCGGCTATCATATCTGTCCTTTGTCTTGTGATAACAGTATGAAGCACACAGGTAAGGCGTATGTGAAGGAAGGGTACTCTTCGACATGCCGTGAGGGAAGGAAGTAGCTGTGTGCGTAGTGTGTGTGTGTGTGATGTGAGGGTGTCGAGTACGTGTGTGTGTGTGTGTGTGTGTGTGTGTGTGTGTGTGTGTGTGTGTGTGTGTGTGTGTGTGTGTGTGTGTGTGTGTGTGTGTGTGGGTGGGTGGGTGTGATGGGAGAGTGGGTGTGGAGTAGGTGTGGGTGTAGATGTGTGTTTGTGGGTGTGGGTGTGTTAGTGTGTGCGTAACTCTAACAGAACCACAAACCTCACCCAGACACGAATAACACACACACACACACACACACACACACACACACACACACACACACACACACACACACACACACACACACACACACACACACACACACCTAATTTCACGTGGCGCCACATCCAGAGTTTCTAGCACTTTCCTTTGAGCCAGAAATCTTTAATTACTGATCTGTATTTTACCTGTTGATTTGTTTTTACGTCTTGTCTCATTTATATATATATTTTTTACCATCTAGACAATATTATTTATGTGAGAGGATTTTTGAGCGCCCAATAGGTCAAAAAAATACAAAAAAACATAAAACCTGGTCCATTTAAGAGGAAAATTTAAAATAATTATATGTGGTTTGGAATATAAGATTGGGGCCAGGATTCCAAGGGATGATATTGTGTGTGGATGAGTGTGTGGCCCACTTTTTTTATTTTTTTTCTAGTATGCTGTTGGTTCTCTGTCGCACTTCCTCATTCCTTGTTTCTGGGTCCTGTCTCACCCTCTCCGTAGGTGATGATGATGATGATGATGATGATGATGATGATGGTGGTGGTGATAATAATGATGATAATGATGATGGTGGTGATAATAATGATGATGATAATAATAATAATAATAATAATAATAATAATAATGGTAGTAGTAGTAGTAGTAGTTATATTTATGATGATGATAATGATAATAATAATAATAATAGTAGTAGTAGTAGTAGTACTAGTAGTTATATTTATGATAATAATAATAATAATAATAATAATAGTAGTAGTAGTAGTAGTAGTAGTTATATTTATAATAATAATGATAATAATAATAATAATAATAATAGTCGTAGTAGTAGTAGTAGTAGTAATATTTATGGTAATAATAATAATAATAATAATAATAATAATAATAATGAAGTTGAGGGAAGTGGAGAAATAAGGGAGGAGAGATGAGGCAGCAGGAATTACACCTAACCCATCCGTGTCCAATGTCCTCAATATAGGACGAAACTGGACATTTTCTAAAGTTAATAAAGGGGGGGAACTCAGGGTGGGGAACCTATGAGCTTCGCGACTATGAGCTGATAGGCGGAGGGCGGTACGTCTAAATGCGAAGCCTGGGAACTAATGGGTTAAGACACAGAGCTACATCGGGTGGGGGAAGGGTAGCGTAATACAGTGCTACATCGGATGAGGGAAGGGTAGCGTAATACAGTGCTACATCGGGTGAGGGAAGGGTAGCGTAATACAGTGCTACATCGGGTGAGGGAAGGGAATAATACAATGCTACATCGGGTGGGGGAAGGGTAATACAGTGCTACATCGGGTGAGGGAAGGGTAGCGTAATACAGTGCTACATCGGGTGAGGGAAGGGTAATACAGTGCTACATCGGGTGGGGGAAGGGTAATACAGTGCTACATCGGGTGAGGGAAGGGTAGCGTAATACAGTGCTACATCGGGTGAGGGAAGGGTAATACAGAGCTACATCGGGTGAGGGAAGGGAATAATACAGAACTACATCGGGTGAGGGAAGGGAATAATACAGAACTACATCGGGTGAGGGAAGGGTAATACAGTGCTACATCGGGTGAGGGAAGGGTAATACAGTGCTACATCGGGTGAGGGAAGGGTAGCGTAATACAGTGCTACATCGGGTGAGGGAAGGGAATAATACAGTGCTACATCGGGTGAGGGAAGGGTAATACAGTGCTACATCGGGTGAGGGAAGGGTAATACAGTGCTACATCGGGTGAGGGAAGGGTAATACAGTGCTACATCGGATGAGGGAAGGGTAGCGTAATACAGTGCTACATCGGGTGAGGGAAGGGTAGCGTAATACAGAGCTACATCGGATGAGGGAAGGGTAGCGTAATACAGTGCTACATCGGGTGAGGGAAGGGAAGCGTAACACAGTGCTACATCGGGTGGGGGAAGCGTAATACAGTGCTACATCGGGTGAGGGAAGGGTAGCGTAATACAGTGCTACATCGGGTGAGGGAAGGGTAATACAGTGCTACATCGGGTGAGGGAAGGGAAACGTGATGGTGATAAATGAGTGTACAGTACTCCACCGCTCGAGGAAGAGTGACTGGCGAGTTGAGGTGGGGGGGAAAGTGACGCCAGGGAGGGGAAAGTGTGAGGTCCGGACACTTTCCTTACACCCCGGACACTGACGATACGATATAAATGGCACGAACAACACGCAATATAGTAACGGAGCAGAAAATAAATCGGTAAGGAAGAGGTGTTAGGAAGCTCTAAGAATAACAAGCGAAATAGTAATAGAGCGGAAAATAAATCGGTAAAGAAGAGGTGTTAGTGAGCTTTAAAAATAAGACACAAGAATATAGTAACTGAGCAGCATCGGAAATAAATCGGTAAGGAAGAGGTGTTGGTAAGCTTCCTAATTCTCGTCAGGTATGGAAGCTCCCTAACACCTTTTCCTCAGCGATTTATTACTGGCTATGGTTAATATCCCTTTGTACGACAATTATGCAGAGTATGGCGATATTGGAAGGATTTATGTTACACAGTAGAGGACAGTAAGGTGTAATAAGCAAAATAAATCGCATAGGTAAAGGTGTTAGGGCTTGTAATCCGTGGTAGTGTTAGTCTTATGGGTAAATCCTGGAAAATATATTCTTTTTTTTTTTTATTAATATCATTGTACAGTATTTAAGCGGTTCAGAATAGCTAGGTTATTCTCTCTCTCTCTCTCTCTCTCTCTCTCTCTCTCTCTCTCTCTCTCTCTCTCTCTCTCTCCCTCCCTCCCTCAAACTGCCAGAAAATTAACAGGTGAAATAAAGTTGCATAAATGACCGTAACTCCTTGTCCTTCATGTAGGCGACAGGTCAACTCTGGAACTGTCTCCCTCTGTCTGTTTTTCCTACTGCCTACGACCTCCAGCAGTCTTTCAAACGCGGTGTGTCCAGGCATCTCGAAAGGAACGGATCTTGAATTTGGCTCTCCGTTACCTTGTTGCCGTTTTTCTTGGAGGGGACAGTTTGCGAGCCCTTGGCCTTGGGTTCCTTCTTCCTTGAAAAAAAAAAGAAGAAGAAGAAAGAAAGACAAGAAAGAAAGAAAAGAGAAAATATATGTTTTTTCTCTCTCTCGGGATAATTGCCTCCATCAAAATACTGCTTGTGTCTGGCCAGCTTACGTATTGAGTCTCCTTGGTTACTAGTCAATTTTACACTCCAGTCTGACTACACCTGGCCATCAAGTTACCTTCAAGGTGTAATGGCTTCTTGGCAGGTGAAATTAACCCGACTATAGTTTATCTTGAAGTGGTAAAGGACAAAATAAATATATGCTTTTATGTATCAAAGTTTTATTTATTATTAAAGTTATTGACTTATTTATTACACCATGACTTAGACTAATAAAGGGTATACAAAGATTTGATTATGAAGAGATTGAAAGTAGATAAAGTGATAGATAGATTGAGTAGATAGATAGACTGCAAGTAGATAGACTGAGTGGCTAGATAGACTGAGAGGTGGATTGAGAGTAGATAGACTGAGAGTAGACAGTAGATAGATTGAGAATAGACTGAGTAGACAGTAGATAGATTGAGAATAGACTGAGTAGACAGTAGATAGATTGAGAATAGACTGAGTAGACAGTAGATAGACTGAGAATAGATACATAGAGTAGATAGATTGAGAATAGATAGACAGAGTAGACGGAGTAGATAGATTGAGAATAGATAGACTGAGTAGACAGTAGATAGATTGAGAATAGATAGACTGAGTAGACAGTAGATAGATTGAGAATAGATAGACAGTAGATAGATTGGGCGTAGAGTGAAAGAAGACAGAGTAGATAGATAGTGTAGATAGAGTACATAGACAGAGTAGATAGATAGTGTAGATAGATAGTGTAGATAGACAGTGTAGATAGACAGAGTAGATAGATAGTGTAGATAGATAGTGTAGATAGATAGTGTAGATAGACAGAGTAGATAGATAGCGTAGATAGATATAGCAGATAGACAAAGCAGGTAGCTATTCACAAACACACACACATTCATCCATTGCAAAGGGAAATATATCCGGTATTCACAAACAGACTTAAGGTCACTTCCCCGTAACTCACGCCAGGAGGCATAGCACCGCTCCGTAACACCTCTTCCTGAGCGATTCATTTTGCGTATCACACCCTAACATATGGTAAAGATCGAGTTATGTGGACTTAGTACCAAGAAAATAGTGATGTTTACTGTGGAGAGAAAATCGCTTAGGAGGAGGTGTTGCGGAATGGAGTTACTTGTGCTTTGAATTGAATTACTTCTGCTTTGAATTGCGTTACGTCTGCTTTGAATTGAGTTACGTCTGCTTTGAATTGAATTACTTCTGCTTTGAATGGAATTACTTCTGCTTTGAATTGAATTACTTCTGCTTTGAATTGAATTGCTTCTGCTTTGAATTGAATTACTTCTGCTTTGAATTGAGTTACTTCTGCTTTGAATTGAGTTACTTCTGCTTTGAATTGAGTTACTTCTGCTTTGAATTGAGTTACTTCTGCTTTGAATTGAGTTACTTCTGCTTTGAATTGAATTACTTCTGCTTTGAATTGCGTTACTTCTGCTTTGAATTGAGTTACTTCTGCTTTGAATTGAGTTACTTCTGCTTTGAATTGAGTTACTTCTGCTTTGAATTGAATTACTTCAGCTTTGAATTGTTACTGCAGCTTTGAATGGAGTTACATTTGCTTTGAATTGAGTTACGTCTGCTTTGAATTGAGTTACGTCTGCTTTGAATTGAGTTACATCTGCTTTGAATTGAGTTACTTCTGCTTTGAATTCGGTTACTATACTTCTGCTTTGACTGCTTTGAATTCAGTTACCTCTGCTTTGACTGCTTTGAATTCGGTTACTTCTGCTTTGACTGCTTTGAATTCAGTTACCTCTGCTTTGACTGCTTTGAATTGAGTTACTTCTGCCTTGACTGCTTTGAATTGTTACTTCTGCTTTGACTGCTTTGAATTCAGTTACTTCTGCTTTGAACTCACTTACTGATGTTTTATAATTATTTTTTTTGAACTTTACTAAATTTTCCATCTATGCTTTGAACTGTTCATTAGTTTTTCTTAGTTTTTTTGAATATTTTGATTTTTTTTTTGAATTTCGAAATTTTTGAGAAATTGACGAAAATTTTGTGATACTTTGAATTCCATGATTTTTTTTTTTTTTTTTTTAATGTCATGAGAAAAATTTGATATTTTTGTCTTTTTTTTAATTTTGAACTTCATGACGAGAAATATTTGTGATGTTCTGAAGGTTGTGTGTGTGTGTGTGTGTGTGTGTGTGTGTGTGTGTGTGTGTGTGTGTGTGTGTGTGTGTGTGTGTGTGAAAGCTTTGATGTTCTGAAGGTTGTGTAGTCATCGTGTGTGTGTGTGTGTGTGTGTGTGTGTGTGAAAGTTTTGATGTTCTGAAGGTTGTGTAGTCATTGTGTGTGTGTGTGTGTGTGTGTGTGTGTGAAAGCTTTGATGTTCTGAAGGTTGTGTGTGTGTGTGTGTGTGTGTGTGTGTGTGTGTGAAAGCTTTGATGTTCTGAAGGTTGTGTGTGTGTGTGTGTGTGTGTGTGTGTGTGTGTGTGTGTGTGTGTGTGTGTGTGTGTGTGTGTATTGATGGTGTTGGCGGGCTAGGTAATAACGTCTCCACCATCACTCTCATTTTCTTCTTCTTCCTCTTCCTCCTCTTCCTCTTCCTTTTCCTCCTCCTTATCTACCTCCTCTTCCTCTTCCTCCTCCTCTTCCTCCTCCTCTTCCTCTTCCTCTTCCTTATCTACCTCCTCTTCCTCCTCTTCCTCATCTTCCTCTTCCTCTTCCTTATCTACCTCCTCTTCCTCTTCCTCTTCCTCCACCAGACTTGGGACTAATCTGGAAAAAAAAAAATGTTCATGTCAACTTTGAAAAAAATGTTCATGTCAACTTTGAAAAAAAAGATGTTCATGTCAACTTTGAAAAAAATGTTCATGTCAACTTTGAAAAAAAAGATATTCATGTCAACTTTGAAAAAAATGTTCATGTCAACTTTGAAAAAAAAGATATTCATGTCAACTTTGAAAAAAATGTTCATGTCAACTTTGAAAAAAAAGATGTTCATGTCAACTTTGAAAAAAAATGTTCATGTCAACTTTGAAAAAAAATGTTCATGTCAGTTTTGAATATTTATTTTGAACAGCCGTGGCGAGTAAAATAATGTAGATTTAATAGGGGAAAATCTCTCTCTCTCTCCCTCTCTCTCTCTCTCTCTCTCTCTCTCTCTCTCTCTCTCTCTCTCTCTCTCTCTCTCTCGCCATGGCGGGTAAAATAATATAGATTTAATAAGGGAAAATAGACTTACTGATAACTATACTTAAGGTTGGTAATTGCATTCTCTCTCTCTCTCTCTCTCTCTCTCTCTCTCTCTCTCTCTCTCTCTCTCTCTCTCTCTCTCTCTCCGTCAGATCATCAGTAATTCCATCTCTCTCTCTCTCTCTCTCTCTCTCTCCGTCAGATCATCAGTAATTCCATCTCTCTCTCTCTCTCTCTCTCTCTCTCTCTCTCTCTCTCTCTCTCTCTCTCTCTCTCTCTCTCTCTCTCATACGGTATCACAAATAATAATCTCCTGAGCGCTACATCGGGTGAGTGGATGGATATAAACTCACCTTAACCTCGTTCTCGTACGTCTGCTTGACCTTGAATCCTTGTCTTGTAGGTGTTACTGTTGTCTCCTGTAGTGACGAAAGGATTATGTAGGAGAGAGAGAGAGAGAGAGAGAGAGAGACTTTGTGCCTATATCTTATCCGTCTATCGGTCTGTTTACCTGACTATATCTATCTGTCTATCTATCTATAGCCTGACGTCTTCATCTCGTACGCAGTGGCCACAAACAAATCGCCCCCACGTCACCCTCTCCTCTGCCATCAGGCCGGCCGTTCTCCAGCTCACATCCCCCTCTCCTATTTACCTCCACCCCATCCCTCCATCTCATTCTCAGCTTTCCTCGTCCCCTCCCCCCTCCACCTTACTCGCATACACTCCTAGTTAGTCTCACATTCCATTTTCTGTAAGTGGCCAAGGTACTTCTAATGCTTTCTGACAATAACTAATAACAGTAATAATAATAATAATAATAATAATAATAATAATAATAAAAGCAACAAGAACACCGACAAATTGTCCACGGATAGTTTTGCTACAGCCTTGCCACAGCCGCTGCCTACTGGAAGCCAAGCTATGAAGGACCTTGAGGTCAAGGTCACTGATCTTGTGCATGTCACCTTAGGTCATCACAGTCTGTAAGTTCACTAAGTGTAGTGACTCTGGCTTTAATCCTTCATGGAAGATTGGCTGATATTGGTAATATTCGGTAAAGTCCCAATTATTGAACCCAGGCGATCTTAGAGAATAATCAACTGATTGGAACCACATTCCTTTCCGCTCTGCGTCAGCCTTAAGGCTGTATTGTAGTAAAATTTCAGCTGGCTGGCTTAAGCGGTTCTTGCGATAGCCTGGCTGACTCACTTTTCTGTGTTTGGTACAATATCCGGTGATCCGGGTGATGGACTACCGCCATATTTGGCCACAAGAAGCGGACAGCTGTCCGACTAGGTTGACCGGGTTTGAAGGCTCTGGGCCATATAGCCTTTGAAATATCGCAGTTTTAAGATAATAATAATAATAGTAATAATAATAATAAGTAATAATAATGATAAAAATAATAACCTGTCAATCTGTCTATTCCCAGACGCCTTAATCCCTGAAGGGGTGGCCACAAACAAATCGCCTCCTTGTCGCCCTGTGCCCCGTCATTTCACTGCCCTGCTCCCAGCTCACACACCCCCTCTCTCGTATACTTCTCCTCTCCATCCCTGCATCTTATTCTTGGCCTCCCCCTCCCTCTCTGCCCCTCCACCTCACTCACATACACCCTCTTCGTCAGTCTCTCACTCTCCATCCTTTCCATATGGCCAAACCACCTCAGTGTATTTCTCCTAACGCTTTCTATCACATCCACATCCACATCACAACACTTCTTCACTTCCTCATTTGTCATTCTGTCTCTCCATGTGACTCCACATGCTCCTCTCAAATAACTCATTTCCACTGCTCTCACTCTTGACTTGTGTCCTTCCAACAAGGTCCAAGCTTCACTTCCATACGTTAGAGTTGGTATCGCAGTACTGTCATGTAGTGACTTTTTTACTTCCATGCTGTCTTCCTTGTTCTTTATCACTACTTTCAAAGAACCAACAACCTTTCTTCCTTGTACCCTTTCAAGCACTTCTCCCTCTAAACTTCCATCCTTACTCATCACTCTACCCAAGTACTTAAATGCACTCACATTTTCCATTTCCTCCTCATCCAGCCTCACTGTACATTCAGTGACTTCACTTCACTCGAAGACTATCACTTTACTCTTCCCTACATTCTCCTTTAGATTCCGTTTCTTACACACTCCCAAACTCATCCACCAAGCCTTGCAGCTCCCCTTCGTCTTCACTTAACAACTCGGTATGATCTGCAAACAGCAGTATAGGGAGTTTCCAAACACTGCCCTCTCTTATTAGGGCCACTCCAACATCCACTGCCCTACCTTGTATCTCTCTTATAACCCGTTCCATATACAGATTGAACAACCATGGAGACATGACACATCCCTTTTTTAATCCAACCTTCAAAGAGAAAAATTCACTCGGTTCACTATCCACACGCACTGCAGCCTTAGCACCATCATACATACTCTTCACAGCATTCAACAACTTCCCATCTACTCCATATATTCTTAATACTTTCCACAATCCTTGTATATCCACCCTGTCATATGCTTCTCCAAATCTATGAAGGCTGCATAAAACTTCTTGCCCTTCTCTAGAAACTTTTCCACTAAAGATCTAAGAATGAATATCTGATCTACACAACCTCTTCCCTTCCTAAAGCCTCCCTGTTCTTCTCCAACTAATTCCTGTTTTTTCCCTAACTCTGTCAATAAGTATCCTACCGTATACTTTTCCTATTACACTAAGAAGACAAATGCCCCTATGATTACCACACACTTCTTTTTCCCCTTTTCCTTTGTACAAGGGAATAATTATACCTGACTTCCAATCCTCCGGGACTCTACCTTCCTCCCAGGCCAATCTGCACATCTTCCACATCCATTCTACTACTATCTCTCCCCCATGCTTCAGCATTTCACCACACACTCCATCAATTCCTGGGGCTTTCCCCATTTTGACTTTCTTCATTGCTTCCACAACTTCCATCCTACTGATTCCTTCCTGTCTTCTCGTATCCCTCCTTCTCCCAGCCATTCCCCAGCCACTTATACTTGCATTACTTTCATTCTCTGTGTTCAACAATTCCTTAAAGTGTTCTCTCAATCTGCTCACTTTTCCTCCCTTTTCCACTAGCAATCTACAATTTTTATTTTTCATTCCCTGACTAACTTCTTTATCAACTTATCAAACTTTTTACCTTTTTCCACAACATCATCTTACAGTCCCTCCACTTTACGCTCAAACTCTTTTCAAATATTTACAAAAAATTAAAAAAGAAAACTTGCCACCGGGCTGTGGGAGGTGTTGATAATAGCTTACCCTTGTGATGGTATTGCTGAAGTCAGCATTGGGGTAGTAGCTGCTTGCCAAGTCCATGACAGTGGCCTAGGGAGGAATATTCATAAACAGTCTTACACAAAATTACAACAGAAATTGGCTACAAGAGTAAAGACTAAAGTGTATATATATATATATATATATATATATATACCGGTATATATTTGTTTATTTATTTATTCAAATCAGTATCTTTTTTCAAGTCACGATCTGTTCTAAAAGGAAAAAAAAAAACAAAAATAAAACTCCAGATAGGGTACAGTAGTGAAAACAAAGGTATGAATATATATAAAAATAATCAAATTTTCATAGTTCAGAATCCATAAAGTCTTTTCTTTACGTTACCCTGTCTACTAAAAAATTAAAATAAAAATAAAAAACAGGGTACAAGAATGAAGACAAAAGTATATGTACTTTAAAAACAATTTTTTCCCCTTAAAGGAAAGCAGATATATTAAAAAAAAATCAATCTTTTTTCATAACTCAAAATCCAGATTCTTTTGTTTACGATACCAGATCTTCTCCGTTGGCCGTGTAGTGGCTGATGTACGTGTCTCTCTCATCACGCCTGGCCACTTCCCTGCCTGAGGGTGAGAAAATTATTAGAGAGAGAGAGAGAAGTGGCTGTTGTTATGTTTGGCTAATTCCCTTCCTCAGGAGTGAGAAGGCAATAAGGGAGAGGGGAGGAGGGGTGGTTATGGTGCTTGTCCCTTCGTAACGTCACATAATCAAGAATGACACAAGCAGGAAATATTGGGTGACCAATACAGAATTATTATTATTATCATTATTATCATCATCAGATATTATGAACTGGGTGGGGCAGGATTCACTATTACTACTACTACTATTACTACTACTGCTTGTATCCACTACTACTACTACTACTACTACTACTACTACAATTAATTCTACAATAATAATAATAATAATAATAATGAATAACCAAGAGAAGTCTCATCAGGTATCACCACATTCATCATCAGTGTCACAATATCCCTTTCTATCATCACCACCATCTGTTAACATTATCATCGTCACCATCATTATATTCACCACCATGTCATTATCACCTCCACCATCGCTATCACCCCCTAAGTCACCGTCATCATCACCATCACCTTCAAAACCCCAATCAGTTACTATGAACATGGTAGGTAGCATCCGAAAAGAAAAAAATGGACTCAAGTTAATACTGTATTGTTGACCCAGAATTGACATATGTAAAAGAAAGAGTATTTTATATATATATATATATATATATATATATATATATATATATATATATATATATATATATATATATATAAATGTTTTTTTTTTTTTTTTTTTTTTTTTGGGGGGGGAGTCTTGGGTTGTAATATTGAATAGTACAAAGTGCAGTTTGTGGTGTAGTTGTGTTGTGCTGCTGTACATGCGTCAGTTTGATCCTGTGTGGGTGTTGGAGAGGGAGGCCTTCACGTGGTGGCACCGATGTAACTAGGCGGCTCCACTGCCTGGCTATACAAATTCCCTCAACTGCTTCCCTCTTCCCCGAAATGCATGGTGGACTGCAGGAAAAGGCCAGCCTCAGCCTGCAGTCCACTGGGTTCACGTTTCACATAGGCTTTATTACTACTATTCCTACCACCACCACCACCACCTCCATCACTACAACTAGTACTGCCATAACCCCACCACCACAGCCACCACCACCGCAGCCACCACTACTACTGTGTCAAGACGCCATAGCAATTAAGCGCTGTTATTACCTGACATTTTGGTTGATTGGTTGGTGGTTGTGGGTCCCTGACTGGAAGTGGCTGGAGGAGTTGCTTGGTTGAGAGTTGTTGATTGAGTTGAGGATTCTTGTTTATATTTGCTTTTTTTTCGGGCGAGTTGATTTTTGTTCGGTTGAGTTGTCAATTCTTTTGTTTGGTTGAAAGTTGATTCTCTTGTTTGGTGGAGAGGTAACGCTTGTCACCTCTTAGGCTGGGAATATGGTTCTTGCAGCGTTGGTGGTTACAGCGCTAGTGAGGACCAGAGTGCGAGTTGGCCATTATATGCCAGGGAGGTATGATAATAGGAGGAGGCGGCGCATCGGTCTTCCTCTGTTGGCGCATATCCCGGTCGGCGGGGCTTAGCGGCCTCTGGGAGGGGGGGTGGGACTGATTGAAAACATTGCAGTTTCGCTCGCAAGGCGAGTTATTACATTGAATTGCTTCCTGGTGTTCACCACACACACAAATTAGGAGAAATGTTATTTAATGTGCAAGGTACGATATATATAAAGACATTTCTTGTCAATGATATAGACCCTTGAAAAACCCACCTGGCACCACATCATACCTTAGAAAATGTCAAGGTCTTGATTTGTTCACTCCACAAATACTCATAGATATTCCTTATATGAAATGCTAACAACGTGTTGTTTTCATCACATTGTATTATAGTGACTATAGGTACATATGAATCAGTCATGTAGGCCAATAATAATCACAGATGGTACTATTGTTTAATAATTTAGGTTCTCATTTGCGATGGGGGGAATTGACTCAAAACTCTGCAGTTTCACAAGGAGATTTATTACACTGTATTGCTCTCCAGAGTTCAACACACAAGATTATTTGAACTGTTATTTGATATGGAAGGAACAAATAAAGACACGGGCATTCTTTGATAATGATCCTTAGAAAATGTTTAGTTATTTTGTTCACCCTACAAATACACAAAAATATTTCTAATGTGGAATGTTAAACCGTGCTTTTTTCCCACATTACAATACCCTGTAGATACATATAAATCCCCAATATACGTCAGCAGTTATCATAAATGGTACTATTATTTATTGCTTTTGTTATTTATGTGTATGTATCACTGTTTCCGTAATTACTATCAGATTGGAAATATCCTTAATTCTTATTTACCCGCTGGAACCCAACCCAATCAAATCTATCCCACAGAAGACTGCATAAAATTACAACCTTATAATATTGGTCGAGTTAAGCAGTGGGTTGTAACGAGGTTTTGGAATGTGCTCAGATCTCTGTTTTTATTTTCTAAGGTTTTATGAAGGCATCCATCAGCGAATCATGAATGTGTGCCTCAGTAATGGTAACTTTTATGGTATCCTGATTCATCTCTCTATCTCGTGCATTGTAAGTTAGGTTAGGTGTGCTAGGTAGGTTAAATCATGTGGATGAGCTGAAGGTAAATTAGGCTAGGCGGCTAGGTTAAGCTAAGGTTATATTACGAGTAGATTAAGTGAATTAGATTAGGTAAGTTTAGGTTAGGATGAGCTGGGCTGGCTTGGGGTAAGTAAAGTTAGTTGAGTTAGGTTAGTGACTGGTTAAGATTGGCTAGGCCAGGCAGAGCTAGGTGGGTTAGGTTAAGCTGGGTTAGGTGGTTAGGTTAGGTTAGGCTAGGTTGCTTAGGTTATAAAGGCTAATTTGGGATAGGTTAAGTGGGTTAGGTAAGGTGTTTTAGACAGCAGTAAACCTCAGGTCCAGCCTACGTATTGATCGACCGACCACAACTCGGAAGCGTTTCCCTTCCCCCCCCCCCCTAGATTTGGAATTTTTAGTGCCAGTATCAGTGTCTGAACTGAATATAGATTATTGGAGGTTGCTAAAGTCTTCAAAAACACCATTATCGAATCACCAGACCCTAAATGACAAAAGAAACGTGGAAAAGATCCCAACATGACAGAGTCTTAAGCTCATTTCTAAAAATCCATTTCATTATTAATCTGGTAGTTTTGCCTGTGGAATGTTACAGAGTCCCGTCGGTCCCTGTGCGTACACCCAGAAGCTGAACATGCAGGCCTGTTGAGTGGCTACACTAAAAATCCTTAAAAGTTGCACACTCAGCTGACGTTTGCTTTGAGCCAACGGGGGGACGGGGGGCTGGACCGCGCTGGCTTCAAGTCACATGACCTCACGCCGACTCCTGCCCTGTTATACCTCCATGATACAATGCTGAGTTGCCTGAGCATATGCATTCTGTCGGCTGGCGCTACAGTATACGTATTTGGGAGGAGGGGTGACTAACAAGAACCATTCGTACCTTTCTGCCTTCTTATAATAACTCCTTCCATTGACCTCTGCCCATTTACTACTCTTAGATAGAAAATTACCTTACTTTGCCCATGTGGAGAGGATGGAGAGCGAGAGACTAACGAGGGAGTGTATGTGCATGAGGTGGAAGGGGGAGGAGAGGGAGGGGAGGCCGAGGATGAGATGAAGGGATGGAATGAGGAGGTATATGAGAGACGGGGGTGTGAGCTGGGGTGAGTGCAGCGAAATGGCGGGGGACAGGGCGACATGGAGGAGATTTATTTGCGGCCACCCCTTACGGGATTAAGGCGTTCGGCTAAAGATAGATAGATAGATAGATATATAGATTTTTTGCAACCAGACAGTGTTTAATATCAGAGTTGTATCATTTGGGTTTAGAAGTTTTGGCAGGCCTTGTGTTGCACATTGGATTGCATTACTTGATTGCATTGTTGAGAGTTTCTGCTAAAAATATCCATGCATCACTGGTGTCTAATGTTTTGACAGTGGGAGGAGTTGGTGGTGGTGATGATGATGATGATGAGGAGGAGGAGGACGAAGAGGTGGTGGTGGTGGTGATGATGATGATGAGGATGATGAGGAGGAGGAGGATGGCGAGGTGGTGGTGGTGGTGGTGGTGATGATGATGATGATGATGATGATGATGAGGAGGAGGATGACGAAGAGGTGGTGGTGGTGGTGGTGATGATGATGATGATGATGATGATGAGGAGGAGGAGGAGGAGGAGGAGGATGGCGAGGTGGTGGTGGTGGTGATGATGATGATGATGATGATGATGATGAGGAGGAGGAGGAGGAGGATGACGAAGAGGTGGTGGTGGTGATGATGATGATGATGATGATGATGATGAAGAGGAGGAGGAGAAGATGGAGGATGGGTAGAAGGAGGAGTTGGGTGTTGATGATGATGGTGAGGAGGAGGAGTTGGGTGATGGTGATGATAATAATAATAATAAAGACAGTGATGACGAAATATCAGAAGTTTTGAAATAATCGGACGAAAGAAAAAATTGACGATGTGAAGAGAAACGTTCCTTGGAGTTTGGGGGATTTCTCAAAACCTGCTCTTAAGCGATTTATTTTGCCCCCCTTAACTATCTGTGGCTCCTATGACTCACCCAGCTAAACTCCTAGGTGTTGGCTGGGACTGAATGATGATGATGATGGTGGTGGTGGTGGTGATGGTGCTGGAGGAAGAGGCTGGCGATATGATGAGAGTAAGAAATGATGATGATGATGATGATGACAAGATGGTAAAGAATGATGATGATGATGAAGAGGATGGTGATAGAGTGATGGTGATGATGGAGGAAGAGGATGATGATATAGTGATGCTGCTGCTGATGATGATGATGACAAGATGGTAAAGAATGATGATGATGATGATGAAGAGGATGGTGATAGAGTGATGGTGATGATGAAGAGGATGGTGATATAATGATGATGATGGAGGAAGAGGATGGTGATAGTGATGCTGCTGCTGCTGATGATAAAATGGTAATGACTGTGGCGCCATAAATCCTGAAGAGATGAAGGTGAGCAAAACAACATTCCGGATTCAGAGTTATCAAAATCCCCCCCCCTCCCCCCCGCCTCTTGAACAGCAGACAGACGGAGCAGAACGTGGCGGCCCCCAAAAGTCACGTGCACACCTCTAATACCCCACCACAGTCACGTGCACACCTACTATACCCCACCACAGTCACTTGCACACCTATAATACCCCACCACAGTCACGTGCACACCTATAATACCCCACCACAGTCACGTGCACACCTATAATACCCCACCACAGTCACGTGCACACCTATAGTACCCCACCACAGTCACGTGCACACCTATAGTACCCCACCACAGTCACGTGCACACCTATAGTACCCCACCACAGTCACGTGCACACCTACAATACCCCACCACAGTCACGTGCACACCTACAATACCCCACCACAGTCACGTGCACACCTCTAATACCCCACCACAGTCACGTGCACACCTCTAATACCCCACCACAGTCACGTGCACACCTCTAATACCCCACCACAGTCACGTGCACACCTCTAATACCCCACCACAGTCACGTGCACACCTACAATACCCCACCACAGTCACGTGCACACCTCTAATACCCCACCACAGTCACGTGCATACCTCTAATACCCCACCACAGTCACGTGCACACCTATAATACCCCACCACAGTCACGTGCACACCTCTAATACCCCACCACAGTAACGTGCACACCTCTAATACCTCACCACAGTCACGTGCACACCTATAATACCCCACCACAGTCACGTGCACACCTATAATACCCCACCACAGTCACGTGCACACCTATAATACCCCACCACAGTCACGTGCACACCTATAATACCCCACCACAGTCACGTGCACACCTATAATACCCCACCACAGTCACGTGCACACCTATAATACCCCACCACAGTCACGTGCACACCTATAATACCCCACCACAGTCACGTGCACACCTATAATACCCCACCACAGTCACGTGCACACCTATAATAGTGGTAGTAGACAGTGGTATGGTAGGAAATGGTAGTAGTAGACAGAAATATGGTAGAATATGGTAATAGACAGTGCTATGGTAGTTTATGGGAGAAGATAGTGGTAGTAGACAGTGGTATGGTAGGATATGGTAGAAGATAGTGGTAGTAGACAGTGGTATGGTAGGATATGGTAGAAGATAGTGGTAGTAGACAGTGGTATGGTAGGAGAGGTACATGGCAGAGACGGTGAAGATGAACACCCATCCCCCCCTTCCCTCCAGCCTCCTCCTCCCCCCACTCAAACCCCCTCCATCCCCCTTTCCTCCCCCACTCAAACCCTCTCCAACCCCACCCCAGCCATGGCAACACCTCATTAGCCAAAAATGTTCCGGGACTGATAATTACTCTTGGCATTTCCTCTCCTGCTAAAGCATTTCCGTGTTCGGTGTTATCTGTTAAGTGGGGAGATTACAGAGAAGAGTAGATTTTTGCGATGTGGCAGAGAGAGTGTCCTGTTGCGGTGGCTTCGATGTGGTGGTGGTGGTGGTGGTGGTGGTGATGGTGGTGGTGGTGATGGTGGTGGTGGTGGTGGTGGTGATGATGGTGGTGGCGATGGTGGTGGTGGTGATGATGATGATGGTGGTGGTGGTGGTGGTGGTGGTGGTGGTGGTGCTGATGATGATGATGATAATGATGATGCTGGTGGTGGTGATGATGATAATGCTGGTGGTGGTTGTGGTGGTGGTGGTGGTGATGATGATGATGATGGTGGTGGTGGTGCGGTGGTGATCATGGTGGTGGTGGTGGCGATGATCACTTTTTTCATCACCATCATTATTTGCATTAATTTTCCATCATCACCACCACCACAACCACCATCACCCTAGCCCACGGCGTAGTAAATACTCAATCATCATCATCATCATCATCATCATCATCATCATCATCACCACCACCACCACCACCACCACCACCACCACCACCACCACCACCACCACCACCACCACCACCACCACCACCACCACCACCACCACCACCCTAGCACACAGTGTCATAAATACTCTATCATCATCATTATCATCATCATCATTATCATTATCATCATCATCATTATCATCATCATCATCATCATCACCATCATCATCATCAACATCATAACCACCACCATCACCCCCGCCACCACCCCCACCACCACCACCATCATCATCATTATCATCATCACCATCACCACCCTAGCACACAGCATCATGCTCTGACATCATCATCATCATTACATTTTCTTTCCATACTCTTTCAGCACTCTCTCTCTCTCTCTCTCTCTCTCTCTCTCTCTCTCTCTTTCTTTCAGTCAAGGATGTGCCTTATTTTTCGTAAAGATTATTGTTATCTGGGAAAATGTCATAGAGATAAGGAGTGACATCAGGCGGTTAATGTGTGTGTGTGTGTGAGAGAGAGAGAGAGAGAGAGAGAGAGAGAGAGAGAGAGAGAGAGAGAGAGAATGGCGACCCTGGAAAACATACACGTTTTTTAAAATCATTTTTATTTTTTAATAACAGAACAGAGGAAGGAAAAACAAATGATTAAAAAAGAAAAAATCCATACACCAGATTACTGGTGTCCTCTGTTCATAAAATATCTGTAAGTTAGACTTGAACAGCTGTGGGTTGAAGTCTGGAGGGAAACAACTCTGGGGAAGCGAGTTCCAGAGAGATGCAGTTCGGGGAATGAAAGAATTCTGATTGGCAGAAGTTCTGCAATATGGCTGAGTGACATTCCAGTCATGAGCGCTACCAGATGCCCGTGTAGCACGAGGGAAGGCATGGAGAGGTGGCACCATGGACACAACTTCGTCTGAGCATTTGCCATAAAAATATCTGTAAAATAAGGCAAGGGAGGCAACATTCCTTCTTACTTGTAGGGGAGGTAGTTTATTTGTAATGACAGGGTTGTTAATAATTCTAACAGCTTTGTTCTGAATTTTGTCTAGTTGTTTTAATGCAACCTCTCCACAACCATTCCACAAGGGTGAGCAATATTCAAGCTGAGAGTGCACATGACTCTTGTAAATTTTAGCTAACTGCTCGTCAGTGAAGAAGTTACGGACTCTGTGCAATAATCCAAGTTTCTTTGAGGCGGTTTTAGCAAGTGATCTAACATGAGAGGTCCAGCTGAGGGCATTGTTAAGTGAGACGCCAAGAATTTCAATACTTTTGGAGATGGGAATATTAGTAGCACTGAAGGTAATATACGAATCTGGCAATATCTGTCTATTAGTAAATTGTATATATTTAGTTATACTAGCATTAAATGAGACAAGGTTGTTTTGTCCCCATTCACTGATCGTAGATAGGTCTTGATTTATGGAGATGGCTGTACTGAGTTGAGAGGTAGAGATATTAGACTTTGTAAATGGGTGTCTGAGTGTGCATGAATTATGTAGTGTTGAGTCATCTGCATATGAGTGGATGGGATTGTGGATGACAGATAAGAGATCATTAATATGAACGAGGAACAGGGTTGGTGCTAGAACCGATCCTTGCGGCACGCCGGCGTTAACTGAGTGGAAAATGGAATATACATCATCTACTTTTACTCTTATTTTTCTATTGCTGAGATATGAGGAAATAAAAGGAACAAAGACGTTAGTCCATAGCAAAGGAGTTTGGACAGCAGGGAACGGTGCCATACTCTGTCGAAAGCTTTAGAAATATCAAGGGCTACTGCATGAGTTTCTCCATGTAGGTCAGTTGATTGATGGATGGTATAAGTTAGGAGATTGAGTATGTCAATGGTGGATCTTTCGTGGCGAAAACCATATTGTCTATCACTAATTAAGTTGTTGGATTCAAGATGTTTAACAATGTGCTTATTAATTTAAGTTTCAAATACCTTACCAAGAGAAGATGTGACAGCTATTGGTCTGTAATCAGAGGGGTCAGAGGAACTTCCTTGCTTCAGAATGGGTGGATATTGGCTTCTTTCCATGAATTTGGGAATGAAGAAGTACGTAAACATAGTCTGAATAATTTAGCTAGAACAGAGTCAAGTTCAGGGGAACACTTTTTCAAAACAATTGGCGGAATTCCATCTGGGCCTGGAGCTTTGTTGGTGGGTAAATTGTCTAGGATGGATATTACGTATCTTGTCTGTATTTTAAGTGGAACAATTTCGGGAGAGTCAAGTTTTAGTACTGGGACATTCTGGCTGGTATCGTCTATGGTAGAGTTTCTGGCAAATGTACTGGCAAAGATATTGCTTTCCCACGCGGGTCATTTGTAATGTTGCCATCTGAAGATTTTAGTGGGGGAATGAATGATAACTTGTTAAAGTTATTATTGAAAGAATTAAGAGTTGACCAGAATATTCTATTGTCATTAGCGTTGTTAAGTAGTTTTGATGCTTGCTTTTGAAGAAAGTTTGATGTAGATAGTTTTAATACAGCTTTTGCATGATTTCTAGCAATTTTAAATTGGGAGAGTGATTCAGATGTTTTTGATTTTAAGTAAGAGTTATATGCTAATGACTTTTGGGCTGTTGCTCTGGCACAGTTGCCATCAAACCATTTTGGAGAGTTCGATCTTTTAGTGAACTGTTGACTTGGTATGAATAAATCCATACCAGCTAGTATTAAGTCGCAAATGTGGGACTGGGTAGAATTGGGATCACTAGAGAAGAAAGCATGCCATGGAATGTCAGCAAGATTATTTCTAAATCCATCCCAGTCTGCCCTATCAAAGTGCCATCGGGTCACCCTGACAGGTTCAGAACGTGGAGGTGTGTGGGGGGCGGGTATATTAAAGTGGTTAAGAGATAGCGAGGTCTCTCTCTCTCTCTCTCTCTCTCTCTCCCTCTCTCTCACCCAACTGGTGATCTGAAGGCGGAACTACCACTGTGTATATATATCATTTTCTTTCACTAATCGTGTGTCTGGAGAGAGAGAGAGAGAGAGAGAGAGAGAGAGAGAGAGAAAGAGAGTAATTTTTGGACAAGTTAGAATAAAAAGAGTATAACAACTTTCGATAATAACAGAAATCAGTATCATAAAACAGAGAGAGAGAGAGAGAGAGAGAGAGAGAGAGAGAGCAGTATTAAGCCAAGTCAGAGTAAAAAGAGAATAGCAACTTTCGATAATAACAGAAATCAGTATCATAAAACTACAGAGAGAGAGAGAGAGAGAGAGAGATATTTCAGGCCGAAGTACTGTAGAGTAAAAAGAGTATAGCAACTTTCGAGAATAACACAAAGAGAAATTAATGTCACAGAACTCCACACACTGGCCATTAACTTTCCAATTGACAAGGGAACTCAAGGAAAGGCCTCGCTATCGACCAGAACATAGATAAATTTGAAACTGGCGGGGATGATGGCGGGTAATGATGGACGATGGACCTACGGGTAATGTATGTTTTGGCGCCATATGCTTTGAAACTGTCTCCACTTTCGGTTACTTATATTTTTAAACTTTTCTCAGTGCTAAAATTATAACTTATGCCCAAATATTGTCTTGTGTGGTACGGGTGCAAATTATGTTGATGTTGATTTTAAATAACTGATGTATGGAGAGAATGTTAATATAGAAAACGTAAATTAAGTAAGAAAACGGTGCTGCCAGCCCAAAGAAAGCCGTAGACACTGATATAATACTGTCATTCTGTTTTTCTGATCTCTCTCTCTCTCTCTCTCTCTCTCTTGGCCAGCCCTGCCTAATGTTGTAACTAGCGTGGATGATGGTTCCTGTGATGGACGATGGAGTTTTACGGAGCCTTAATTTTACCGTCATTCGCCTCAGCTGTTCAAAACTTTCGCCACAGCGGTCGTTCCGGGGGAATTTAACGTTGTGGTCGTTGTGGTGGTGGTAGTGGTGTGGTGGTGGTGGTAGTGGTAGTTTCAGGGTCGTCTCTTTTTCAGTCCACCTGCTTTTTTTTTTTTTTTTTTCGTTAATGGGAAGGTAGTTGAGGGACGTTTGTATAACCATGCACACCCCCTGTCTGGTTATATCCGTGCCATTGCGTGAAGGCGCCACTCTTCACCACCTGACTGCATGTAAAGGGAGGATGTGGGTGTCCAGCTGGCTCCACAATGTAAAGGGAGGGTGTGGATGTGCAGGTGGCTCCAATGAATGTAAAGGGAGGGTGTGGGTGTCCAGGTGGCTCCAGTGAATGTAAAGGGAGGGTGTGGGTGTCCAGGTGGCTCCACAATGTAAAGGGAGGGTGTGGGTGTCCAGCTGGCTCCACAATGTAAAGGGAGGGTGTCCAGGTGGCTCCAGTGAATGTAAAGGGAGGGTGTGGGTGTCCAGCTGGCTCCACAATGTAAAGGGAGGGTGTGGGTGTCCAGCTGGCTCCACAATGTAAAGGGAGGGTGTGGGTGTCCAGGTGGCTCCACAATGTAAAGGGAGGGTGTGGGTGTCCAGGTGGCTCCACAATGTAAAGGGAGGGTGTGGGTGTCCAGCTGGCTCCACAATGTAAAGGGAGGGTGTGGGTGTCCAGCTGGCTCCACAATGTAAAGGGAGGGTGTGGGTGTCCAGCTGGCTCCACAATGTAAAGGGAGGGTGTGGGTGTCCAGCTGGCTCCACAATGTAAAGGGAGGGTGTGGGTGTCCAGCTGGCTCCACAATGTAAAGGGAGGGTGTGGGTGTCCAGCTGGCTCCACAATGTAAAGGGAGGGTGTGGGTGTCCAGCTGGCTCCACAATGTAAAGGGAGGGTGTGGGTGTCCAGCTGGCTCCACAATGTAAAGGGAGGTGTGGGTGTCCAGCTGGCTCCACAATGTAAAGGGAGGGTGTGGGTGTCCAGCTGGCTCCACAATGTAAAGGGAGGGTGTGGGTGTCCAGCTGGCTCCACAATGTAAAGGGAGGGTGTGGGTGTCCAGATGGTTTTTATATCTTGAAAATTAAAATAGAAATCTGTGCTGATCTATATACAATTATCTTGGTGCTTCTGATACAAAATAAAGTACATCATTTGGTACGTCACTCAATCACGTGAGTGGATGGTGGCCGCCCCTACGTACCACAAATTTATTCTTGTACATGTAAACAGACAGACAAACTGACAAATGAGGATGTGAAGGAGCATTGTGGTGTGGATGTGGATGTGATAGGAAGCTTAGGAGAAACACTGAGCTGGTTTGGCCATGTGGAGTGGATGGAGAGTGAGAGACTGACGAGGAGAGTGTATGTGAGTGAGGTAGAGAGGATGGAGAGTGAGAGACTGGCGAGGAGAGTGTATGTGAGTGAGGTGGAGAGGGGGAGAGGGAGGGGGAGGCCAAGGATGAGATGGAGGGATGGAGTGGAGAGGTATATGAGAGACGGGGATGTGAGCTGGGCAGTGAAATGGCGGGGGACAGGGCGACATGGAGGCAGTTTGTTTGTGGCCACCCCGGACGGGATTAAGGCGTCTGGCAATAGATAGATAGACAGACAGACATATAAACACTTTCCAAACACCATTACATCTCCCGTTTTTTCTTTAACATTAATATAAACACCATATTGTTAAAAAAATAATGTTTGATGCTTGTACTGTTTATTTAAGTTATAGGTAATTCCCTGCAATATAATTATACACCTCCAGCCTCAGCTTAATTATATCTTTATACATAATTATGTTTTTTAGGTCATATAGACGTGCGTATTAAAATTATGGGAGTTTGACGTTATATCTGTGTTTCTTTATGATTTGTCGTGTGTGTGTGTGTGTGTGTGTGTGTGTGTGTGTGTGTGTGTGTGTGTGTGTGTGTGTAGTGTTAGTGTGCGTGTCAGTGCAGTGTTAGTGTGCGTGTGTGTGGAGTTAGCGTGCTTATCAGTGTGGTGTTAGTGTGCGTGCGTGTGTGGTGTGTGTCAGTGTGGTGTAGTGTGCGTGTCAGAGTGGTGTTAGTGCGTGTGTGTGGTGTTAATGTGTGCGTTTGTGTGTGGTGCGTGTGCGTGTGCGTGTGGTGGACGTGCAAGTAACTCAGCGATAAATGCCAGGAGTGCCAAGCCATACCCCATACTGAGCAGGTAAAAGAGGCCCTGAAGGTGACCCAACCCTAGTACCACTCGGGGGCCTTCGTCCTGAAAAGAAGAATTGCTGACTTTATTATTATTATTATTATTATTATTATTATTATTATTATTATTATTTTTATTATTATTATTATTAGTGTTAGGATTTGTATTAGTGTTAGTCAAGAGTTTTTAAGATGGTAGTGATGCATGTGTAAGAGTTATATGGGCATCTAAGTGAATGGTACACGATCGGTGTGGGCGTTCGACAAGGTTGTGTGATGTCCCCATGGTTGTTCAGTATATATATATGGATGGGGTGATGAGAAAGAGAGAGAGAGAGAGAAACACGAATAATGGAGAGAGGGATGGCGTTGGTAATGAATGCTGATGGATGGAATATTTCAAATTTGTTGTATGCTGATGATGCAGTACCACTTCCAAATACCAGACAAGAACTTGGTGGGTTAGTGCAGAGTTTTGCTGATGTCTGTGAGCGTCGTGCCTTGAGAGTAAATGTAGAAAAGAGTAAAGTGATGGTTACTGAGAGAGAAGGTGACTCCCAGTGCGATGTTGCAGTGAATGGAGAGACACGGAATTGGTGAGAGAGTTCAAATACTTGGGTACAGTGATAGAAAAGAGAGGAAACTGTGCAAAAGCAGTGGAAAGTAGAGTGACACAAGGAAGAAAAGTAGCTGGTGCAATGAAGGCCTTGATAAGAAACAGAGGTTTGAGTGTTGCAGCTGCACGAGGCTTACATGAAGGAGTGTTAGTGCCAACTTTAACATACGGATGTGAGACTATAGTGTGGCATGAAAATGAAAAGTCAAGAGTAAGAGCAGTGGAGATAGGACTGCTGAGGAATGTATGTGGAGTACAGAGGGTGGATGGGATACAAAATAATGTGATCCGTGAAAGATGTGGAGTGAGGAAGTTGGTGGACACCAGAATCGAAGAGAGTGTACTGAGATGGTATGGTCATGTGGAGAGAATGGAAAACAATAGAGTGGTGAAAAAAGTATATCTGTGCGAATTTGAAGGAGGGAGGGGGCGAGGTAGGTCAAGGAGAAGGTGGAGAGATATGGTGGATGAGTGAGGAAGAGAGGTTTGGAAGTCAGTGAGGCTAGGGAACTGACAAGAGATCGAGCTGGCTGGATGAATGTTGTGAGGAGAAGTGCATGATCAGGGATTTGTCACCCCTTTTTAACGCGGCAGCGTCCGGATTGACTCTGTCGGATACGTTTATGTGAAGCTACAGAAAGTGGTGAATGTTTTTTGCGTATCCGATAGAGCCAGGATTCCGGGGGTTTGAATGATGAGTGAATGGAAGCGTGGCCCATTGGACTGGGTAAATTTGGGCTGTCTGGACATTGCTACTCCTCACCCTGCCCTAGGGTGGGAAAGGAGGTGTGGATGATGATAATGATGATGATGATGATGATTAGTATTATTGTATTAGTAGTAGTATCAGTAGTAGTAGTAGTAGTAGTAGTAGTAGTAGTAGTAGATATTATTATTATTGTTATTATTATTATTTCTCCTATTGGTGCTACATACCCATATACCAATACCCATTTTCCGTGTTATATCTATATTTACATTGACGTTAATATAGAAATTCTGAGGTCTTAGCATCTCCTATATTTATACATATATTCTCAGTCTTGTGTTTATCATGTTTGGTGTTTTGAATGATTTATATGATGTTTGTTTTACCCCCGCTTCCCCTGTGTAAATACTGAGTGCTGTGTTTACTACTTTCACTTGTCTGTCTGTTGAAGTGACCCGTTTGTTTGTAGTGGACTGTGTGTGTGTGTGTGTGTGTGTGTGTGTGTGTGTGTGTGTGTGTGTGTGTGTGTGTGTGAGAGAGACAGAGAGAGACAGACAGACAGACAGAGAGCGCCCTGTGTGTGGGGAAGAGAGGGAGAGATTGAGAGAACCTTGTGTGTGTGTGTGTGTGTGTGTGTGTGTGAGAGAGAGAGAGAGAGAGAAGGTGTATGTGTGTATATACGTAAGGAATCAACGCACCAAGTCTGAAGTGAGTTCGTGAAGAAGTGTAAGGCACCAAACTACGGAGGATTTTATGAAGTCAAAGATCAACCCAGCCAAAAATAAATCGCTAAGGAAGAAGTGTTAGGGAGCTTCAGCTGACTACACTACGAGCCAGTGTGCACAGAAGTCTCACAGCTTGCATACCTCATCATTTTGGAGTACAGTGGAGACCATATTGCATTCCCCTTTGCACTATTGGTAATCGTGCTATTTTCTTTGATTTACCCCTTTGATATTTGAGAGGAGCCTGTGGAGTCGCATGGAGAGACAGACTGACAAATGAGGATGTGAAGGAGCGTTGTGGTGTGGATGTGGATGTGATAGGAAGCGTTAGGAGAAACACACTGAGCTGGTTTGGCCATGTGGAGATGATGGAGAGTGAGAGACTGACGAGGAGAGTGTATGTGAGTGAGGTGGAGGGGGAGAGAGGGAGGGGAGGGCCAAGGATGAGATGGAGGGATGGAGTGGAGAGGTATATGAGAGAAGGGGGTGTGAATTGGGAGCAGGGCAGTGAAATGGCTTGGGACAGGGTGACGTGGAGGCGATTTGTTTGTGGCCACCCCGAATAAGGGATCAAGGCTTCTGGCAATAGATAGATAGATAGATATGCCGGCAGTATACCCGTAACTCTGTCATATTTCGTCTGTTTTATCTGTATTTTATCTTTGTACCTGTTTATTTTATCAACATGTTGTATCTTTTATCTGTATTTTATCTCTGCATCTATATCTTATCTATCTCTTACCACTGTGGAGTACTGCGGCCTTCCTTCCTCCCCTCCACGCCCCTCCACCTTCCTCCTCCGGCTAATTCTTGCCTCCCTGCCCGCTGCTTCAAGTAACTGGTCCAACCACAAAGGGATAAGGCCGCTCTCAATCAGGCGGCCTTTGAGAGTGTCGAGGCGGTGACGGAACGGCGCGCCTTTTCTGTCGAGAGGGGAATAAAATCGACAGTTTGGTGTGTAATAGATAGATGGATAGATAGATGGATGGATGGATAGATAGATGGGGGATTAGGCCTCTCTCTATCAGGCGGCCTTTGAGAGTGTCGAGGCGGTGACGGAACGGCGCGCCTTTTCTGTCGAGAGTGGAATAAAATCGACAGTTTGGGATGTAATAGATAGATAGATAGATAGATAAACAGACGAAATATGACAGAGTTACGAGTATACTGGCAGCATATCAAAGGGATCAGTTAAAGAATACACCATGATTACCAATAGTGCAAAGGGGAATGCAATATGGTCTCCACTGTACTCTAAAATGATGAGGTATGCAAGCTGTGAGACTCCTGTGCACACTGGCTCGTAGTGTAGTCAGTTGAAGCTCCCTAACACCTCATCCTTAGCGATTTATTTTTGGCTAGGTTGATCTTTGACTTCATAAAATCCTCCTTAGTTTGGTGCCTTACACTTCTTCACGAACTCACTTCAGACTTGGTGCATTGATTCCTTACGTATATACACACATACACCTTCTCTCTCTCTCTCTCTCTCACACACACACACACACACACACACACACACACACACACTCCACCTTCCACCTCTCTCTCTCTCACTCTGTCACCTACCCATCCACCACCCACACTTACCTACTTTCTCCATCCGTCCAACCACCCACCCACCTACCCTCACTCTCCATCCACCCACCCACCTCTCTCTCTCTTTCTCTCTCTCTCTCTCTCTCTCTCTCTCTCTCTCTCTCACCTGTACCCCCACCCGTAGCCTCCGTAGTTAAAAAATTCCTCCCTAGCCGTGTGTATGGGTGTATAGCCGCTGGTGTCTGTATAGGAAGCTCCAATGATTGCCCTTATATAGTACTTCCAGGTGACGAAGGCGTGGCGACCTGCGATGACCCGGCCTAATTGGTCCTCGAGATTTAGCACCTGTGGGGAGATAGATAGATAGATAGATAGATAAATGGAGTGGTAGATAGATAGGTTGAGGGACTGAGGGATGGACAGAGAGAGAGATGGATAGATAGATGAATGGATGGACAGAGAGAGAGAGAGTTGGCTGGATATATAGATGGATGGATAGATAGATAGAAAGAGTGGTAGATAGACAGATAGATGGATGGATGGACAGACGGATAGATAGATAGACAGACTGAGTGGTGAAGGTGTAGCGACCTGCGATGACCCGGCCTAATTGCTCCTTGAGATTTAGCACCTGTGGGGAGATAGATAGATGGATAGATAGATAGATGGGTGGATGAATAGATTTACAGATGGATGGATAAGTAAATAAATAAATAGACAGACAAAGAGTGGTAAATGGATAGATAGATAGATGGATGGATAGATAGATAGATGGATAGGTACATAGATGGATGGATGGATAGATAGATAGATAGAGAGATACATAGACAGATAGATAGATAGATGGATAGGTAGATTTATAAATAAATGGATGGATGGATAGATGGATGGATGAATGGATAGTCAGACAAACGGATAGATAAATGAATGGATTAGATAGACAGTGAGATAGATAAAAACATAACAATATCGATAGATGTAATTGTGTATATTATAGATAGATAGATGGATGGATAAAATGCATAATATAGATAGATAGATGGATGGATAAAATGCATAATATAGATAGATAAATGTATTTGTGTATATTATGGATAGATAGATGGATATATAGATAGAAGAGAGAGAGAGAGAGAAACAGACAGACAGACAGACAAGTAAATTATTATTCATATTGCTCACTTATCACCAAAACCCACCAAGGTGCTATTATTATTATTATTATTATTATTATTATTATTATTATTACATCATCATTATTACTACTACTACTATTACTACTACTACTACTACTGCTATTACTACTACTACTACTACTACTACTACTACCACCACCACCACCACCACCACCACCACCACAGTCCTCCTCCTCTTCCTCCTCCTTCTTCTTCTTCTACTGCTACTGCTATTACTACCACCATCACTCCTCCTCCTCCTCCTCCTCCTCCTCCTCACTACTACTATTACTACTACCACAGCCACAAAACACACTCCTACTCACCAAGATACTGTTAAAAATCTGTTTGACTGTCGGACTTTCATTGATTTTCAGCCACTCCCAGCCACTCCCATACGTCGGTTCGTAGCCCCAGGTCCAGCCCTCTCTCTCGTGGGCTTCCAGGAGGTCTTCCAGGGATTCCAGGCTCGATGATTTTCCAGGCACGGTGAGGTGAGCGATGAGTGAAGAGCGGTAGGTAATAGCCAGAAGCATGCAGCATACCCACCACCACCCTATTACCATCTGTGAGGTGATAGATAGAGTGATAGATAGATAGACAGATGGATAGGTAGGTAAGTAGGTAGGTAGATAGAATGATAGATAGATAGATAGATAGATAGGTAGGTAGGATGCAAGATAGGTAGGTGGATAGATAGATGGGTGGGTAGATAGATAGACAGACAGACAGATAGATATTTGTTACCTGTGCAGTAATATTCTTAGACAGTGTATATGTCGGGTAGATAGATGGATGGATGGGTAGATAGATAGATAGATGGATGAATAGATAGATAGGCAGATAGATAGATGGATGAATAGATAGACAAATGGATAGATAGATTGATAGATAGATGGATGAATAGATAGACAAATGGATAGATAGATAGATGGATGAATAGACAAATGGATAGATAGATAGATAGATGGATGGATAAATATGTGGATAGATAGACGGATAGGTGAATGGCTGATAGATAGACAGATAGATAGGTAGACAGATAGATAGTTACCTGTGCAGTAATATTCTTAGGTAGTTTATAGGGTGGGTCTTCCAGCAATATCCCCCACGTTAGCAAGGCCGCCCTCCCCGCCCCCAGCCCACGCCCACCACACGCCCACGCCCACGCCTCCTGCAGCCACCACAACACCACCCACGCTACCACAGTACACGCCAGGGTTAACATCCACACTTTACCTGCGATAGATAGGTAGATTGGTCACACGTTAGCTGCGATAGATAGATAGATAGATGGGTAGGTAGATTGGTCACGTAAGCTGCGATAGATAGATAGGTAGATTGGTCACGTAAGCTGCGATAGATAGATAGATAGATAGGTAGATTGGTCACGTAAGCTGCGATAGATAGATAGATAGATAGATAGATAGGTAGATTGGTCACGTAAGCTGCGATAGATAGATAGATAGATTGGTCACGTAAGCTGCGATAGATAGATAGGTAGATTGGTCACGTAAGCTGCGATAGATAGATAGATAGGTAGATTGATCACGTTATCTGCGATAGATAGATAGATAGATGGGTAGGTAGATTGGTCACACGTTAGCTGCGATAGATAGATAGACAGATATGTAGATAGATAGATAGGTAGACTGGCCACACGTTAGCTGCGATAGATAGATAGATAGATAGATAGACAGATATATAGATAGATAGATAGGTAGACTGGCCACACGTTAGCTGCGATAGATAGATCGGTGATTAAACAGACATAAATACATACATACATATAAAAATACATACATACAAATATATACACACACGTACTGTACATACATATACACAAATATACACACACAGATATACATACATACACACACACATACAGATAGATATATTAATAGATACAGATAGATAAAGACGATTCTTCTTTTTCTTCGTCTTCCTCTTCTTCGTATTATTATCATTATTATTATTATTATTATTATTATTGTTGTTGTTGTTCTTCTTCTTCTTCATATTATTATTATTATCATAATTATTATTATTATTGTTATTATTATTATTATTATTATTATTATTATTATTATTATTGTTGTTATTGTTATTATTTCTATTATTATTATTATTATTATTGTTGTTGTTAATAGAAGTAGTAGCAGTGGTAGTAGTAGTAGTAGTATCCTTTCCCCTTACCTGAGAATGGCCTAACCAGCGCTAGTGCTTGTGGTAGGGGCAGGGGCTTGGACGTAACCATAACAAGAGGCTCCGAACTGTAAATCCTTGAATAATCCACCACGGGAAGGCGATTGTAAAGCCACGAGAGCATCATGGAGAAATCTGCCCTCTGGTGCTGCAAGGTGCCCACGATGCCCGTCCAATTGCCACTGGGTGTTGAGGTACCCCACTGGTTGTCCCACGGTACCCTCATCTCGTACCTGGATAAAATGAGGCGATTGTACCGTTGCATGTTTTGGCCTTCATTGCACCAGCTACTCTTCTTCCTTGTGGCACTGTACTTTCCATTTCTTTTGTACATTTTCCTCTCTTTTCTATCACTGTACCCAGGTATTTGAACTCTCACCAATTCCAGTCTCTCTACATTCACTGTAACATCGCACTGGGAGTCACCTTCTCTCTCAGTAACCATCACTTTACCCTTTTCTGCCTTTACTCTCGAGTCACGACGCTCACATACACCAGCAAAACTCTGCACTAGTCTATCAAGTTCTTGTCCGGCATTCGCAAGTAGTACTGCATCATCAGCATACAGCAAATCTGAGATATTCCATTCATTACCAACGCCATCTCTCTCTCCATTACTCGTGTTTTTACTTTTCTCATCACCCCATCCATGTTTATATATTGAACGACCATGGGGACATCACACAACCTTGTCGCACGCCCACACCGATCGTGAACCATGCACTTAGATGCCCAGTAACCCTTACACATGTTACCCTACCATCATAAAAACTCTTGACGGCACGTAGCAGCTTACCATCTTCGCCGTACATGCCCAAAACCCTCCACAATCCTTCTCTGTCCACATTGTCGTATGCTTTTTCCAGATCCATGAATGCCATAAAAACATTAGGGACCCTCTCACAAGCCTTCTCTACTATCTGTCCCACTGGAAATATTTGATCCACATATCCTCTGCCACTCCTAAAGCCACCCTGTTCATCACTCACTAGGCCTTCTGATATCTCTCATGCTTTCTTTATGATAATTCTTCCATATACCTCCCCTACTACGCTTAATTTCCCGTCTTAAGTCATATAACCACAGAAAACGGTCGTGGATGAGATAAATTAAGGGTAAACTCACGTAAAATTGAGGTGTTTGGCGATCGTCTCCAGCATGCGATAGTCGAGTGAGTCTAGGGGCGTGACCAAAGTGCCTCCTTGGTTACTAGACCTGCGGAACTTGATGAAAGGAAACCAGTCCATTGTAACCACTCGCAGTCTTACTCCACCTAGACTGCGAAACTGATCTGGGGAAGAATGGAAGATGTTTGACTGGGTTGTTTTAGGTATGAAGGTGACTGCTAGAAGGGCGAATATCAGTCTTATCATCCATTCATTCATTCGTTCATATATACAGCCATTCATTCATTCATCCGTTCATTCATTCATCCGTTTATACATCCATCCATTCATTCATTCATTCATCCGTTCATTCATCCGTTCATTCATCCATTCATTCATTCATCCGTTCATTCATTCATCCATTCATTCGCCCTTCCATCCATCCATCACGTAAAATTATAAAAACAAATATTTTAATATGAATACTCTCAGTCAGTGTGTGTGTGTGTGTGTGTGTGTGTGTGTGTGTGTGCAATCCACTACTTCCAAAAAAATCTTAATACGTGTCCAAGTTGATGATGCTAATGATAATAATGATAGTGATGATAATGATAGTGATGATGATGACGATTATGATAATGATGATAATAATAATGATGATGATAATAATGATAATGATGATGATAATAATAATGATGATGATAATGATAATGACGGTGATGATGATGATGTTGATGATAATAATAATAATAATAATAATAATGATGATGATGATAATGATGATGAAGATAATAATAATAATACTGATGATAACGAAGTCGATAATATTAATGATGATAACGATGATGATAATAATGACGATGATAGTAATAATAATAATAATAATAATAATAATAATAATAATGACGACCTACCAGGGAACAGCGTATGGTGTGTGAGTGAGGCGGGGGGTCGTGCCGGGAACCACGTGAAGAGGGTCGTGACTGAAGGACGACCATTTTCACAGTAGAGACAGCGCCAGACGACCTCCACTTGTACCGGGTCTGTGAGAGAGACAGACAGACAGACAGAAAAAGTATCGCAAACAACAGGACAATACGCAACAGAGAGGGGAGAGAGAGAAAGAGAGAGAGAGAATAAGTATCGTAAACAACACAAAAAGCAGAGAAAAGGACCACAGTAGAGCAGACAAACCCTCACCCTCAGCAGACGCAGACGTAGCAGCAGCAGGAGACGCAGACAGAGAAGCAGCAGAAGACGCAGACAGAGAAGCAGCAGTAGTGGCGTTGGTGTAGGCCAAGTAGGTGAGATGAGCGGCGTTACGTAGGGCAGGGTGGGTGAGGGAGGGAGTGGCCAGGTGAACAGGTCCCACGAAGACAAGGTAAGCGTCTGGCCACTTGTACATCTGCGTCCGCTCCAGGAACCTGCGGGGTGGGGGGGTAGTTATTCTCAAAAATAGTGTATAATTTCCTGGTTTATTTATTATTTATTTATAATTATGATAAGAAGCATTAGGAGAAACACACTGAGGTGGTTTGGCCATGTGGAGAGGATGGAGAGTGAAAGACTGACGAGGAGAGTGTATGTGAGTGAGGTGGGGGGCAGAGGGAGGGGAGGCCAAGGATGAGATGGAGGGATGGAGTGGAGAGGTATATGAGAGAGGGGGGTGTGAGTTGGGAGCAGGGTAATGACATGTCGGGGGACAGGGCGACATGGAGGCGATTTGTTTGTGGCCACTCCTTACTGGATGAATGCGTCTGGCAATAGATAGATAGACAGATAGATAATTTTAATAGTTGTGGATGCGTGAAAGTCTGTGGCTTACTTACGGGGTTGCACTGAGTCTCCTTGGTTACTAGTCAAATTACCCCTCCAGTCTGACTACACCTGGCCATCATCTGAGCTAAAAAGGGGTTTTGAGAGAGAGAGAGAGAGAGAGAGAGAGAGATGAATATTTCTCTCTTTATACTCACAGGAAGATAGGTGAGAGAGAGAGAGAGAGAGAGAGAGAGAGAGAGAGAGAGAGAGAGAGATGAATATTCGATTCCACACTCACTGAAGATAGGTGTGTGTGTGTGTGTGTGTGTGTGTGTGTGTGTGTGTGTGTGTGTGTGTGTGTGTGTGTGTGTGTGAGAGAGAGAGAGAGAGAGAGAGAGAGAGGTGAATATTCCTCTCCACACTCACTGAAGGATGGGCTGCAGATCCGTTCCCTCAGACACGCCCACCACCATCCCCCAGCATCCAAATCTCGTGTTTCTCCTCCTCATGTCTTCATATTCAAGTCCCACTCCAGCCACCTCGTCCTTCAACCATCCTTCCTCCTTCAGGTTCACTACGACTCGAGGCAGGGCGAGTCTTGAAGCATCTAGGGACCTGGAAAGTAAAGCGTATGGTTGGGAGCGTTTTTCTGTTCTCTGTCTGTCTGTCTGTCTGTCTCTCTCTCTCTCTCTCTCTCTCTCTCTCTCTCTCTCAAGCATATAGGGACCTGGAAAGTAAAGTATATGGTTGGAAGCATTTTTTTCCCTCTGTTCTCTCTCTCTCTCTCTCTCTCTCTCTCTCTCTCTCTCTCTCTCTCTCTCTCTCTCTCTCTCCCCATCTATCTACTGTCTGTCTGTCTAGCTATATATGTGTGTGTTAGTGTTCGTGTCTATCTATCTATCCCTGTCTATCTACCTGTCTTTCTGTCTATTTATCATTACATCTGTGTGTGGATTCTTGTCTGTCTGTCTATCCATCTGTCTGTCTGTCTGTCTCTGGCTATACATCTGTGGTTGTACTCGTATCTATATCTTTCTGTCAGTCTGTCTATCTATATATCTCTCTATCTATCTATCTCTCCATCTGTCCAATTCTTCAGCGTACGTCCTTAGATTTCACCACTACCATCCACTCATCGAATCAACCGTAGCACATAACCAGCTAACAGATGGTTCGAAGGGCACTACAGTACATTCCCAGTGATGGCAGGGGCGGTAGTTAGGACTGGGTGATTACACTGTGAGTAGTTGGGGTCAATAATCGTGGTACACGTTTGGGGGAGTTTGAAATAGTGGTTGTAGCAGTAGTAGTAGTAGTGGTGGCGGTGTTGTTATTATTATTATTATTATTATTATTATTATTATTTTTACTACTACTACTACTTCTACCTCCGCCACACGATATCTCCAAAAGTTCTCAATGACTTTCAGTAAAATTTTGTGGATGAGCGTGCCATGGGACAAGGAACAATTAATTAACTCTGGGGACGGATGTGAACCTTATGTATTCCACACATTATCTTCACGGGTCTGGATCCGAGTCCTTTTTATTGGCAGTGATATTGGCGGGGGTATGCGCTGTCTGAGTGCTTTCTGGTTATTATTATTATTATTAGTAGTAGTAGTGGCAGTGGTGGTAGTGTTATTATTATTATTATTATTATTATTATTATTATTATTATTATTATTATCATCATCATCATTATCATCATCATCATTATTAATCAACACCTAAATTTTCCTCCCTTTACCCAAACTCATGCTTTAAAAATACACAAATAAGCAGATAAATACCGAACAACGGGAGTGGGGGGGGGGGTGTTCCTAGAAGGGCGCATCACAATCAATGCTGCGACGGAGCTGAGGAGGACGAACGATAATTATTTAAATGGGCCATATATTTTGCGACACGGGACGCAGTGGATAGCGCCCTGTGATGTAACGCTACAGTGAACGCTACATTATGAACTGGGGCCAGACTGAACGATACTTTGTGGGACTGTGGGTAGATAATTATGTAACTAGACAATATTCTGAGGGAGACAGTGAATGACGCCCTTTGATTATGACAGACTGAACGATGCATTTTGAGATGGGAATGTACTGAGCGATGTATTATGCAATGAGGTGTATAGTAGATAATTACTGAAATGGACGATGTATTCTGAGGAAGGGAACTACTACTACCACTACTGCTGCTGCTCCTGTTGCTACTACTACTACCACAACTACTACTACTACTACCACCACCACTACTGCTGCTGCTGCTGTACTAATACCAATACTACCCCAGCATCATCTTGACGGGAATCCAGTGGACTGCAGCAAACTAACGCTGCAGTCCACCATCTTCTTTTCTGGATGTAGGGGAGGGGGGAGGAGAGGGGGAAGTAAGGAGCTTTTATGCATCAGGGCTGGTACTCCGTCCGTGTCCGTGGGTGCCATCGCGAGAAGGCGTCCCTCTATAGCAGTGATTCTCAAATTATGGGCCGCGAGAGGAAATTTCATGGGTCGTAGGGGGCATAGAATAGGCCTAATGCTTTCAATGTATTTTATTTAACTGATATTGTAATTATCCATATTACACTATTAGCATATTCATAATAACTACGATAGGCTATATACCGATTACTCTCTCTCTGTCTCTGTCTGTCTGTCTTTCTGTCTGTTTGATTATTTTACCCCGTGGGTCGCAGAGTCTTGAAATATTCCAAATAGGGCCACGCACTAAAAAGTTTGAGAACCGCTGCTCTACAGTGTGACGGCTTACGTGAAATTAGGTCAGAGAAATCCGTAGAGTTTACCATAATTGGCGAGGTGTTGCGTGAAATGAGGCAACAGAAATCCGTAGAGTTTATTATAATTGGCGAGGTAAAGGTGTAATATAAATGCGTGTAGGCCATCTTGCATTCCCTTGAGTGTTACAAAGCTTTGATACTGACATTTAGCTTACTCTTATAGTTTGCTGGAATAGAATTATATTGTTCCTACCATGCCTTCAATACAGGAACAGTATGTTGTCCTTAAAATGCACCAGAAGTATTATTATTATTATTATTATTTTTACTACTACTACTACTACTACTATTATCCGGCCTTCATCTTTCAGTGCACCAAAAGCGACCAGTTTATTATTATTATTATTATTATTATTATTATTATTGGTATTAGTATCCAGTCTTACCTCAAAATACTCCAAAAAGCGACCAGTATCGTTTGAATTTTCGTATCTTTTCATTAACTTACACCAAACAATTTATTTCATCCGATTTTTTCTTTACCGTAGGATGACGGGTACGATCCCAGAGTCGATGTTTACGCCCACCACCACTAGATGGCAGTCCCTCAGCGCCCCCTCCACCACGCCACGCACCACCACGCCCACGTACTCATCCACGCCCACGCCCACGCACGCCCCCCGTAGCAGCAGCAGCAGAGTTAGACCGAGGTGGGAGGCGTAGACTGTCCGTGTTGACATGATGGATACCCTAGCCTGTAGTAGTAGTTGTAGTAGTTGTTGTCGTTGTTGTTGTTGTTGTTTATATTAGTATTTTTATTATTATTATTATTATTATTATTATTATTATTATTATTACTATGCTTCTCCTCCTCCTCTTCCACTACCACATCTCCTCCTCCTCCTCCTCATCATCATCATCATCATCATCATCATCATCACGTCTCTCAACTGACCTCCTCCTCTTCCAGTACCACATCTCCCCCTCCTCCTCATCCTTCTCCTCATCCTCATCCTTCTTCTCCTCCTCCTCCTCATCATCATCATCATCATCATCATCATTACGTCTCTCCAATTTAACCTCCCCCTCCTCCTCCTCCTCCTCTTCATCATCATCATCATCATCACGTCTCTCCCAACTGACCTCCCCCTCTTCCTCCTCCTCCTCCTTCTCTTCCTCCTACTCCTCTTCCTCCTCCTCCTCCTCCTCATCATCATCATCATCATCATCATCGTCTCTCTTAACTGCTGTATATATGAAATGAAATAAGATCCAGGAACAAGCAAAGAGACACCACTAATTTTGGAAGAAATATGAACAGCATGTGTATTGAAGTGGGCCACACACTCATCAATCAAGCCCCACGAATCCAGTACAGCTTTAATGCGTACGCTGTTCTTCATCCAGCTAGTTCGATCCCTTGTCCATTTTCTCGCCTCATCAACTTCCATTCCTCACTTTCTCATCCATTTACCGCATCAGTCATTAACATTAATTCTCTCTCTCTCTCTCTCTCTCTCTCACACACACACACACACACACACACACACACACACTTAAAACATCCATCCACCGTCTCTCTCTGTCTCTCTCTGTCTGTCTGTCTGTCTCTCTCTCTCTCTCTCTCTCTCTCTCTCACACACACACACACACACACACAGAAACAAGAGAGCATTCAGGATGGGAGGAGATTTGCAGACCTTTATCCATTACTACATTCCACACCAGCCACACACTCGTAGCTGGTGGAAGGTAGTGATGGGCACAGGTCTCTACATCTCCCCTTATCCTGAATGCTGTCTTGTTTCTGTGCTTGTTTCATTTCTTATCTTCGCACTTCTTCCCTTTGCGGATTTGGAGACCTCTACCCATTACTACATGCCACACCTTAGCCACAAACCTGTACTTGTAGCTGGTGGAATGCTCTTGTTTCTGTGCTTTTTTGTTCATCTCTTATCTGTGCCATTCCTACTTCTTAACAATCATTTTAGAAGATAATTTTTGTTTTCTAGTTGATCTTTTTGTGTCAGTTTAATTATGTATAAATCAAGTGTTAGATTAGGATTGTTACAGGCATAGCACACTGAAAGACTAAAACGAGGCTGCCTTCCCGTGACAAGAAGTGTTTTGGTACGTTGTTTACCTGTAGGCGGCTGCAGCCAACCAACATTGCGCAAAATGGCGTACTTACGGGTGACGCGATGGGGTTTTCAGGTCGTAACTCGCGAACCGTAGCCTGAATGCTTTTCTAAACATGGAAAGAAACATGTACACTTGACAAGCAGCGTTTTGGTGTGTAGTACACTCGTGTACGCCTTTTCGGTTTGGAGTTATTACTGATGGCGGAGGAAGAAAGAAAGAACAAAATCGATATTATTGCGGTTCGATTTTGCGACTCCTACGAAGGTTAGCAAGCCTGCTAGTAGTTTTGCACTTGAAGAGTCCATAAGCTTAGAACTAAGCTTTACGACCGTTTTCCCGTGAATGCTTCTACCTCCTATAGGACAGGAGGTCACTGAACCTGCGTCAGTTCTACTTAAGGATTACTTGCGCACTCCGTGGTACTTTGTCTTGTACCTCCACGCTCATGTGAAACGTGAACCCGGTTGACTGCAGACTTAAATTGCTCCTTTTCGGTCCATCTTCCTCCTTTTGGGAGGATAGGGAAGCAGTGGAAGGATGTCTGTATAACCAGGCAGTTGAGCCGCCCTGTTATATCGGTGTCACCAAGTGAAGGCGTCTTCATTACCAATAAGTCTCTCATTCCTACCTTCTCTCCAAGCCTTCACCCAGGAGCGGTGGAATGGCCGTGCATACTCCCCCGTGTCTACCTGCTCACTGCTTCTCGCGTGCCTTGACCCTCTCTTATATAGTATTAACGCCACATAAACTTGTACGGCCTTATTCTTAAGTTATCGCCTGGAATCATTCGTGTGTGAACAAAGAAAATGGAACAGGTTATTAGAAATGTTAGATAATGCATTTTCAACTCAGTGACTTATTACATGGGGTGGAGAGGTAAATGAGAGAAGGGGTGTGTGAGCTGGGGGGAGGGCAACGAAATGGCGGGGGACAGGGCGACATGGAGGCGATTTGTTTGTGGCCACCCCTTACGGAATTAAGGCGTCTGGCAATAGAGGTAGAACTGTGAAGTACGATATTAGTGAGAATTTTAATAACAGTGATTATAATACTTTTTGACTTGAAATTAATACAAACTTTAAAACCAGCACAAGTACCTATAGTAACTCATAACAGATAATAATAATAATAATAATAATAATAATAATAATAATAATAACAAACTTTAAGACCAGTTCAATTAGTCTCGTAGTATGGTATGGTTTGGTATGTGGGAGGACCACTGGGCCTTGGGAGCAGACTGTGATGCCTATGCCCAGAGTCGGACACATTAAAATAAAAAAATAATAATAATAATCTATCTATTATTTATTTACTGCCAGACGCCTTAATCCCGCAAGGGGTGGCCACAAACAAATCGACTCCACGTCGCCCCGTCCCCCGCCATTTCACTGCCCTGCTCCCAGCTCACACTCCTCTCTCTCATAGGCCTATACCTCTCCACTCCATCGCTCCATCTCATCCTTGGCCTCCCCCCTCCCTATCCCCCCTCCACGTCACTCACATACACTCTCCTCGTCAGTCTCTCACTCTCCATCCTCTCCACATGGCCAAACCACCTCAGTGTGTTCCTCCTAACGCTTCCTATCACATCCACATCCACACCACAACTCTCCTTCACATCCTCATTTGTCAGTCTGTCTCTCCATGTGACTCCACAGGCTCCTCTCAAATAACTCATTTCCGCTGCTCTCACTCTTGACTTGTGTCTTTCAAACAACGTCCAAGCTTCACTTCCATACGTCAGAGTTTGTATCACACTACTGTCATGTAATAACTTTTTCACCTCCATGCTCACTTCCCTGTTTCTTATCACTGCCAGCATGGAACCAGCAACCTTTCTTCCTTGTTGTACTCTTTCAAGCACTTCACCCTCCAAACTTCCATCCTTACTCATCACTCTACCCAAGTACTTAAACGTGCTCACATTTTCCGTTTCCTCCTCACCCAACCTCACTGTACATTCACTGAGTTCACTTCTCTCGAAGACCATAACTTTACTCCTCTCTACATTCACCTTTAGATTCATTGTCTTACACATTCTCCCAAACTCATCCGCCAATAATTATAATAATAATAATAATAATAATAATAATAATAATAACAATAATAATAATAATAATAATAACAATAATAATAATAATAATAATAATAATAATAATAATAATAATAATAATGAGAAGAAATTGCAAAAACTAACTGAATTAACCCTTTATGTAGATATTGTCGAAGAAATTTGAACAACTTAACTATACTCCGTTCACCCTAACTTGGCCCAGATTTTCGTCCTTCGGCGAATTTGACATAGCGCAATAGCAGAATAAGTCAGTACAGGGTGTCCCGCAAGTCACGCACCATAGGGAAAATTGAAGTTTAGAGTATCTGTTCGAAGTGCTGACCATCCTGCCTCATACAAATATTCAGACAGGTGACCCACTCATGGAGGACACGTCGTAAGATGTCAGGGGTTATTTCTCTGCATGCAGCTGTGATTCTTGATTTCAGATGAGGCAGTGACGTTATCTTCTCTGCATACACAACGGCCTTTAAATGACCCCACAGGTAAAAATCCAGAGGTGTGAGGTCAGGGCTACGCGGGTGCCATTCAACAGGTCCACGTCAACCAATCCATCGTCCAGGCAACTGTTTGTCCACATATGACCTGACTTCAGCAACATAATGAGCAGGGTCTCCGTCCTGCTGAAACCACGTTGGATATTCTCCCTCAGGATTTAGGATGCTTGGAAATGCCTCGGTATCCGGCATCTCCAGATACCTTTCTCCTGTGACATTGTTGTCAAAGAAGGATGGACCAATCAGTCTGTCTTTCCACAGACCACACCACACCATTACACGTTCACTTCCATGTTCTTTACTGGCGTCAAACCAGTGAGGGTTCTGAGAGGACCAGCAACGCGTGTTTTGGCGATTAAGCTCGCCGGACACGTAAAAGTTGGCCTCATCAGAGAATAGGATGCCGGTGGCAAAGTCGGGGTCACAGTCCACTTCTGATGAAGCTCACCTGCAAAACTGCACTCGCCGATCTGGGTCGTCCCTGCTCAGTTTCTGCAGTAATCGCAGTTTGAACGGATGCCACTTCTCCAACTTCAGGATTCGGTGAATGCTGCTTTTACTGATCCAGATTTCAGTGGACAATCGGCGCAGGGATTTCCTTGGACTCAGCAAAGCGTGTTGCTTCGTTTACAGCAGTCTTTGGCGGTCCTGAACGTGGCTTGTCGCACACACTTCCCGTCTCCTTGGAATTGGCAATCAGTCGTCCAACAGTGGTATGAGAAATTGGGTGTCCATGTGGATGTCGGTGATTAAACTCGTCTGACACCCCTCTGTTGCTTCGTGTACCCACCAGCAGGATGATGTCAGTGCGTCTCTCTTGGGTCGACATTGCTGTGCAGTTGTATTACAAACCCTGCAACAGAAGAACACATAATTAACTTTTCCCCCTACGGTGCGTGACTTGCGGGACACCCCTGTATTTCAGCTCTACTCCCTTCTCATAGCACTTCTTCGTGACTAGCATCATATTCTAGCGCTAATCCATTGCTACAACCGAGAATTCAAAGAGATCAATTTTAAACCAAGTTAGAGTGAAACGCATATAGTAGATTATTTAAGCTTGAAAATATACAGAGAATTACCCGTTGAAATATTTGCACACACACACACACACACACACACACAGCCAACCCTACATCAAAGAACACCAGTAAATAACGAAGGCAGGAATTAAATGACGCAATAACCACGGCTAAGACTCGTTAAATGTCAATAAATAAAATAACAGTAAATGAATAAGTAACGAAGGTAGAAATTAAATAACGCAATAACCACAGCTAAGAATCGTTACATAATGAATTGTGTATGTGTGTGAGAGAGAGAGAGAGAGAGAGAGAGAGAGAGACTGTAAAAATGACCAAATCGTGTATGTATGTGTGTGTAAGAGAGACAAACAGAGACAGAGACAGACAGATTACCTAGCATATTGGCCAGCTCATAATAAACGCAATTACTTATCGCTATTCACCTTCCGACACAATATAATCACCAGAACGGGGAAACAGACACGGCACATATCATTGCGCCTCAGAACAAAGATAAACACGTCATTCACGGGGCATCGGATCGAACGTCATTGAAAACAGGGCCGGGGAGCACGTCACACAACCCCACGCCTCGCATAGGAAGTGAAATACGAGGTTCCTTTTTTTTATATATATATAATTTTTGAGGCGAGTTAAATGGATAAACAGTGAATTGCAATGGAAGATCTCTATTTTTTACAGTAAATTTTGAAGCAAGTGAACGATAATTTCTGAAGCGAGTCAGTTGGATAAACAACGAATTGGAATGCAAGGTCCCAATTTTTGGCGATAATTTCTGATGCAGGTGAGTCAAATGGTTGAAAAGTGAATTGGAATGCAAGGCCCCTATTACTGACGATAATTTCTGAAGCAAGTAAACGATAATTTCTGAAGCGAGGCAAATGGATGAACAGTCAAGTGGAATGCAGGGTCCCTGTTTTTGACAATAACATATGATACGAGTTAGATGGATAAACAGTGAATAGGAATGCAAGATCCCTAATTCTGACGATGATTTCTGATGCAGGCGAGTCAGATGGAATGCTTTTGCCCTTCCTTAAGTGTCGCTGTGCATAAACGGATCTTGAATTTGGCTCTCCTGATTTTGTTTTTCTTGAAGGGAACAATCTTGCGGGTGTCTGGCCTTTGGTTCCTTCTTCCTTTCATAATAATAATAATAATAACCTTAGGCGTTCCGAAAAGATGCCAAAAAAAAGAAAAAGAAAGAAAAAAGAAAAAACTGGGAGGTTTGTACTTCTCTGCCCGCATTCACGTCGGTTAAGGAAGCTCCCTAACACCTTTTCTTAACCTATTTATTTTGCTAATTACACCGTACTTTTTTTTCTATCTATCCATCTATTTATTGCCAGACGCCTTAATCCCGTACGGGGTGGCCACAAACAAATAGCCTCCATGTCGCCCGGTCCCCCACCATTTCATTGCCCTGCTCCCAGGTCGCACACCCCTCTCTCATATACCTCTCCACCCCATCCCTCCATCTCATCCTTGGCCTCCCCCTCCATCTCCCCTCCTCCACCTCACTCACATGCACTCTCTTCGTCAGTCTCTCACTCTCGTCTGTGTTATATAAATCTAACATCGCCATACTCTGCATAAATAACGTACAAAAGGATATTAACCAGCCATATCCAATAATAAATCGCTAAGGAAGAGGTGTTAGGGACTCACATTCAAGTTGTCCCTTTCCAGCATCCTTCCCTTAACTCCATAGCACTTCTTGGTGACTAGCATCATATTCTAGTGTTCATTAGTTGTTTAATAGTAAGACCTTGCATCCATTACATAGCACTTCTTCGTGACTAGCACCATATTCTAGTGTTAATCATTTTTTTTTTTTGTGTCCGACTCTGGGCACAGGCACCACAGCCTGCTCCCAAGGCCCAGTAGTCCTCCTACATACCATACACCTCCACATGTCACCACTTCGGCGCTAACACCCACCGTCCCTAATGAATACATGCTAGGGCTGTCTCATACAGGACTGGTGTATTGGTATTAGAGGGGGTATTTTTACGACATGTCGGCGGGTCTTCTGGTAGATCAGTAAAGTCTGATTTAATGAAATTCAAATCCTTAAACTGTTCCCTGCCCCAGCCGGGATTTGAACCTGGGTCCGGTAGGACTGCAGGCCACCTCTCTACCATCTAAAACCTTGTATCTTTTACATAGCACTTCTTCGTGACTGACATCATATTCCAGTGTTAATCAGTTGTTTAATAAGACCTTGCATCTTTCACATAGCACTTCTTCGTGACTAGCTTCATATTCTAATGTTAATCACTTGTTTAATAGTAAGACCTTGAATCCTTTACATAGCACCTCTTCGTGACTAGCATCATATTTTATTCCAGTGTTAATCGTTAAAACTCGGCATTGAGGAAGTGGGTGTAGAAGGAGAGAAATGGGTGTAGAAAAACGTGGGTGTAGAAAAAGCGAAGTGAGTAGAAAAAGTAGGTGTAGAAAGAGTGAAGTGGGTGTAGAAAGAGTGAAGTGGGTGTAGGAGGAGTGAAGTGGGTGTAGAAAGAGTGAAGTGGATGTAGGAAGAGTGAAGTGGGTGTAGAAAGAGTGAAGTGGGTGTAGGAGGAGTGAAGTGGGTGTAGAAAGAGTGAAGTGGATGTAGGAAGAGTGGGTGTAGAGTGAAGTGGGCGTAGAAAGAGTGAAGTGGATGTAGGAAGAGTGGGTGTAGAAAGAGTGAAGTGGGTGTAGAAAGAGTGAAGTGGGTGTAGAAAGTGAAGTGGGTGTATGAAGAGTGAAGTGGGTGTAGAGAGTGAAGTGGGTGTAGGAGGAGTGAAGTGGGTGTATGAAGAGTGAAGTGGGTGTATGAAGAGTGAAGTGGGTGTATGAAGAGTGAAGTGGGTGTAAAGAGAGTGAAGTGGGTGTATGAAGAGTGAAGTGGGTGTAGAGAGAGTGAAGTGGGTGTAGGAGGAGTGAAGTGGGTGTAGAATGTGAAGTGGGTGTATGAAGAGTGAAGTGGGTGTAGAATGTGAAGTGGGTGTATGAAGAGTGAAGTGGGTGTAGAGAGCGTGAAGTGGGTCATTAAGGTTGATTTTTTTTCTTTAATTAGAGACAGACAGACAGACAGAGCTAGAGAGAGAGACAGAGAGCTAGAGAGACAGACAGATAAAGAGAGAGAGAGAGACAGACAGACAGACAGACAGACAGACTAACACAGAAGATAAAGAGAGAGAGAGAGAGACAGAGAGAGAGAGCGCGAAACTGAAGGGCAGAATAAGGCAATACTACGGCGCTACCTCCTTTCCATGGCACTTCTTCGTGACTATCTCCATAAATTACAGTGTTAATCTCATGTTACAGTCTAGCATTCAAGATGGAGAGATGGCAGTTTTGGGCCAGGTTAAGCGAACGTAGTATAGCGTTATATTTTAGTGTCAATCTCTTCAGTAATTCAATAATTCAATTTGTTTTAGCTCAGCATTCAAGATGGAGGTGGCAGTTTTAGGCGAGGTTATAGTAAACAGAGTATAGGACTGTATTCTTATCTGTTATTGAAGCTTACGTCAATGTGTTTATATATCCGTGCATTCCTACGTTCCTGTGTCTATATATCCCTACATTCCTACGTTCCTGTGTCAATATCCCTACATTCCTACGTTCCTGTGTCTATATCCCTACATTCCTACGTTCCTGTGTCTATATCCCTACATTCCTACGTTCCTGTGTCAATATCCCTACATTCCTACGTTCCTGTGTCAATATCCCTACATTCCTACGTTCCTGTGTCTATATATCCCTACATTCCTGTGTCTATATATCCCTGCATTCCTACGTGATCTTACTTCTACCGTGTCTATAGTGTGTTTGATCCAACCTGGCTAAAAGCAATAACCCATTCCACCTCATACGATGGCCGGATGCAGTCACATGGAGTGTCGATATAACTAGTAACCAAGGAGACTCAGTCCCGCGTCATAACTAAGGCATCGCGAATTACAAAGATCAAAAACTCCAGCTCAGTTGATGGCCGGGTGTAGTCAGATTGGAGTGCCGATGTAACTAGTAACCAAGGAGACTCATTTTAGCGCTGTACGTACACTGCTACACGATTTGTCAACAGTTCAATGTCTCCTGGTTCAACCGTGGCGGGTACGTGTGTGCAGGAGAGACGCCCTGTTCAATATTATGGACGTCTTCATGTGTACATTTGTTCAGTTCACCTCACACCATCTTTCACTTTTGTTTATTTTTATTTTCATTTCATCCAAAATTTAATACACTTGTGTTTATTTTGGTTTTTATTACGCCCTTTATTAGGAATGTTGCTACATCTTTATTTACTCTCATATATAATTGTTTTTTGTTTGTTTATCCTGCACCAGAAACGTAAACTACATCTTTATTTGGCCCGTATTCTCGTCGGTTAAGGAAGCTTCCTAACACCTCTTCCTTAGCGATTTATTTTTGGATAAGAGTAGTTAATATCCTTTTGTACGTTATTTATGCAGAGCATGGGAAGATTACAATGATCTGAGTGGCACAGAAGAGGACGCAATGTATAATACAGAAAATAAATCGCTTGGGAAAAGGTGTTAGGGAGCTTCCTCAACCGACGAGAATATTGGCCTTTGTGTACCACCATTCAAGCCCCCGGAATCCTGGCTCCATCGGATACGCCAAAAACATTCACAACGTTCTGTAGCTTCACATAATCGTATCCGATAGAGTCAGTCCGGACGCTGCCGCGTTAAAAAGGGGTGCCAAATCCCTGATCATGCACTTCTCACAACATTCATCCAGCCAGCTCGATCTCATGTCAGTTCCCTAGCCTCACCGACTTCCAAACCTCTCTTCCTCACACACTTATCCACCACATCTCACCACCTTCTCCTTGGTCTACCTCGCCTCCTCCCTCCGTCAAATTCGCTCAGATATACTTTTTTCACCACTCTGTTGTTATCCATTCTCTCCACATGACCATACCATCTCAGTACACTCTCTTCGATTCTGGTGTCCACAGACTTTCTTACTCCACATCTTTCACGAATCACATTATTTCGTATCCTGTTCACTCTGTACTCCACATACATTCCTAAGCAGTCCCATCTCCACTGCTCTTACTCTTAACTTTTCATTTTCATGCCACACCATAGTCTCACATCCATATGTTACATTTGGCACTAACACTCCTTCATGTAAACCTCGTTCGGCTGCAACACTTAAGCATTATTATTACGTACTTCTACTACTGCTATTACTACTGTCATTATCATCGTCTTCATTGTTATTGTTATTATTTCATTCTTCACATGAAATTAGTTGCCTCATTCGTTGTACAGCAATGGTGGAGTCACTTAATCGACTATAATTACCACATATAAATACCACCTCGTTACTAAGGCTTACCCAATACCACTTAGGTGTGGAGTGGCCCAGTTCCGTCCAGTGAAGGCAGATTGACTATGATACCTGTTCACTGTGTATTCTTTCTCGACGTCTCTCTCTCTCTCTCTCTCTCTCTCTCTCTCTCTCTCTCTCTCTCTCTCTCTCTCTCTCTCTCTCTCTCTCTCTCTCTCTCTCTCCAACTGCATATCTTTTTATATATCTATGAATACTTCAGTTTGTCAGTCTATCTGCCTATCTGTCTATATCATTATCATTCAGTTTGCCTATATATGCATTTGTTTATATACTCGTATCTCTGTCTATCTATCTAGCTATCGTCCATCTATCCATCCATCTCTATATCGTCCATCCATCCATCCATCCATCTGTCCGTCTATCTGTGTATCTATCAATCTATTCATCTATCCATCCATCCAGTCATCCATCCATCTGCTAATCTATCTATCCCTCTTACTACCAGCCCTCCCTAATCAAACCTACACTAACCTAACCTAATCCCGTCTCTGCCTCCAAGTCCTAATACACAGTCAAGTCTCCCCTAAAGAATGAGAGAAAATGGTTCCCTGGCGCCAGTGTTGTCATTAGCATCGTGTGAATAAGCAATGGGGATTCGATGTGATTGAATATTTATTGTTCCGATGCTTCCTTTGCACGTTTTAGCCTTCATTTGCTGTCGTAAAAAGATTAGTAGCGTATGTTCTTTAGCGATTTATTTTGCTTGACGCCAACTCTTCCCTAAATAAGAACAATGACTCCCTCAGGCCTGGCGGTGGTAGTTTTGTCAGGTCTGTGTGAATAAGTAGATGTCGCGGTTTCTCCTCTGCTATTCACACCCAGGTGGATGTTTGGCCGTATTTTGTCGTTAGCATAGTTCGCAGCGCCTCTTCCTCTGCGATTTATTTTGGGCCAACTCCCCCCTAAATAAAATAAAACACTAGCCCCCTAGCGGTGGTTTATGTTAGAGCCGTGTGAATAAGTAACACGGCGCGGTGTCTTCTCTTCACACCCGAGCGGAGTTTGATCCGTATATCTTCGTTGGCTGGCACAGGAGGCATCTCAGCACCTTTTCCTTGGCGATTAATTTTGGGCTAACCCTCTTTTTTATCCTCTAAATAATCAAATGCAGGCAGTGGTGTCAGGAGCACAGTGTGATTAAATGACGAGGCGCGGTGTCTCGTCTTGACTATTCACACCCGAGCGGACTTTGGTATTTTGTCTCAATACGTAGGTGTTGATTAGAAAATTGTTGATCAGTGGAAAGATTTTAAGCAGAACTGACACCTGATTGTACTGAAAGAATTATGTATGTGTACTGAAACTGACACCCAGGCTCCTATGACAGTGTCTTCTGGATCAAATCTATCTAGTTATCTTTAGCCAGACACCATAATCCCATAAGAGGTGGCCGTTTGTCTTCGAGTTCGTTGTTTTACGGGGAGAGGCACTAACCCTCCGCCAACCCAATTGGTGACACGTTGGGAACACGTATGGGTTGGTTATATGGTTACCACCCAGTGTTGTAAATAGTTTCCTGGCTTACAGGAAACCATTGGGCTTGTCACTCAATATAAAGCCACCTGAAAATGAAAGAAGAGTAATAAAAAGTGACAGGAAAGATGGGAAGAATAGGAAGAGAGGTGGACACACACACAAAAAAAAATGATTAAGGTGAAGGAAGAAGTAGGCAGCACTACATCAAGTGAGTGGATGATAATCTTCGTCAATTGGAACAGAATACTAGAGCTGTCTTAATCATGCTAGAGTTTAATCTGGACTGACACCGTATGTAGAGGGAGTGAGTTAGTGTTTGTGGTTAGAGGTGTGTGTAGCGTGTTTGTTATGTATGTGACGCTGTTCCTGGTGGTGGGGAGGTGGAGGGCTTCAGAGAACGGGATATACGAGTATAAGCTATGACCAGAGACGGATGTATAAGTGTCGTAGTTATCGCTCATAATCGATATATTCATCTTTATCATCATTTATTATTATTATTATTATTATTATCATCATTATTATTATCACATTATTATTATTATTATTATTATTATTATTACTACTACTACTACTGCTGCTACTACTACTACCAAGTCTTGTGTCTGTCTATACCAAATACCACCCAGGGTAACACTTGGGGGGGGGGTAACTGTGGTAACCTGATGATAGTGGTCTTGTATCTCAGGGTATTGGGTGAATTGCGTAGCACAAGTTCAAAGGCTTAAGTTACGGAGATGAGCACCCCGGCTAGGCGTCTCTTGGCTTTGGCCCCCACTTTGAGAGAGAGAGAGAGAGAGAGACAGACAGACAGACAGACAGACAGACAGACAGAGACTGACAGACAGATAGACAGAAAGACACACACACACACACACACACACACAGAGCGAGAGAGACAGACAGACAGACAGATAGACAAGGAGAGACAGACAGACAGACAAGGAGAGACAGACAGACAGACAAGGAGAGAGAGAGAGAGAGAGAGAGAGAGAGAGAGGCAGACAGACATACAGACAAATCGAACCAACCACAGTACCCCCTCGCTTCCTCGCGCGGGCGTAATAATTAAAGAAAATGGTAAATGAGTGAGATAGGTGTGACTAATGAGACAGGTGTTATATAATTAAAGGGAGGCGCCATTAGTGTGTCCAGTGACCTTCTCCCTCCTCACCTGACCTTTCCTCACCTGACCCAGCCATGTTTAACCCACGAGGGGCCTTCACTTGATGGCACATGACCTCCCCTGCCCTCAGCCTTCACCTTGGTCAGTCTATAGGTCACTCAGGCCTTATTTCCGTCGCCTTCACGTGGTGGCACTGATATAAAGACGGGTCAACTGCCTGATTATCCATTTTTATGCAAAGAAGAAAGAACCAAAGGCCATAACTTTTTCATCTTATGTCGCTTAAAAATCTGAATGTGGAGAGGATGGGGAGTGAGAGACTGACGAGGAGAGTATGTGAGTGAGGCGGAGGGGGGGGAGAGGGATAGGGAGGCCAAGGATGAGATGGAGGGATGGTGTGAAGAGGTATATGAGAGAGGGAGGTGTGAGCTGGGAGCAGGTCAGTGAAATGGCGGGGGATAGGGCGACATGGAGGCGATTTGTTTGTGGTCACCCCTTACGGGATTAAGGTGTCTGGCAGTAGATAGATAAATTTTGATGTCACTAATAAAGCAACTCAAGTATTTTTATTGTAATTTTGTATATACGTCTATCAACTCCCTTCCTATCCCCCGAAAGGAAGATTTTGAACTACAGAAAGGCATCTTAAACCTAACACTAGAATAGGATGCTAGTCACGAAGAAGTGCTATGGAAAGCTTGTAGACCGTAGTACTTTTTCCGTCACTGAGCTACGTCAAATAAGAAGCAAAAGGATGAAAATCTGGGCCAAGTTAGGATGAAAGAACTGTAGTGTAGAATAGGATGCTAGTCACGAAGAAGTGCTATGGAAAGGGTGTAGAGCCTTAGCACTGTCTTTTCCCGCCACTGAGCTACGTCAAATATGCAGCAAAAGGACGAAAATCCGGGCCAAGTTAAAGTGAAATTCGTCTTTGTGTCTTGCATACCGTATTGTTGTGATTGTTTTGTTATTGTTTTCGTTTTCTTCGGTCTGGTATTCCGTTTGGAGAAAAGGCAGTACTGAAATGAATCTCTCTCTCTCTCTCTCTCTCTCTCTCTCTCTCTCTCTCTCTCTCTCCACGGCATGCCAGTTTATATGCCAGCCCAGCCCAACCCAACCCAACCCAACCCAATCCAACCCAGCCCAGCCCAACCCAACCCAACCCAACCCAGCCCAGCCCAGCCCAGTCCAGCCCAGCCCAAGCTAACCTAACCCAATATTAACACAGATACGGTAACGATTGGGGCCACTGGCTGGACCACCTCGCCTCCCCCCCCCTTTTTTTCTCATCTAAGTAATAAAAAATGCAATTGTGGCTGATGTGTTAAAAAAAAAAAAAAAAAAGGGGGGGGGCATTAAATTGCGTAAACGTAATGGTGAACGTCTTAATTTCAGTCTCCAATGGTTGGGTGTGAATTCAAATAGTTATCGAAGCCCTTTAAGTGCTCTTGGTGATTCCGTGAAGAGTGTGTGTTTATTGTGCATGCGACACCGTTCCTAATGGTAAGAGACCTGCAACTTATCCTATACCTTTCATTATCCCCCACGCTCGTTTATTCTCGCTTCCCTGGGCCCAACACATTCCTCCAATTAAACTACAAACCCTATAATAGTAATTTTCACTGTATATGCCTTCCTGACTCAGCCCCACCTTCCACCAAATTTGTTCCCATCCATTCCTTTGACGATTTTATGGCGCGACGCAGCTCAAGCGGTCAACGAGCACGAATGTTAGAGCTAGATTATATTCCAGGTACTCTTGCCCTGACCAACCATTCCCAGGTAAAAAGCTGTGGGCTACATGTATTTATTCTTGATATCTTTCATGCCCACCTGTTCAGATACAATCATTCTGACCTTAACGTGGTTCAGATTATTGTTCTTTTGCAACCTATTTCATGCAGCACAACAGATATGACACTAGTACGACTTTACGTTCTTTTCATAGCACTCATTCATGTCAATATAATTTTCTAGTTAATCTGTTGTTAAAATGCAGATATAGATGAGGAAATTGCAGTTTTAGGCAAGTTGGAGGCTGTAGGGTGGCAAAACTATTCGTTCGCAATGTAAATCCACCCAAACTTTGCTTAGTAATATGTACAGCTCAGACAACTACCAAACGTTTCAAAGTCAAACTGGAGTAAATATTATGTGAAGAATACGAAAAACGAAACCATTTCTTATGACAGTAAATTGCAATAGATTTCTCTATGGATATTGGTCCTTGCTTCCACCATAGTGTTTTTTTTTATATAAATAACAGAACGGAGGAAGGAAAAACAAATGAGTAAAAAAAAAAAAAAAAAAAAACAATCCATAAACCAGATTACTGGCGTCCAACATTAAACTATAGATAATTTTTGTTTACTGTTCTGCCAATAAGTTTTTCATTAAACTTAAATATATATTAATACTGTACATTACTTTGGTCACTTATTTCGTTGATATTATGGTTTTAAAAGAGTTTTACACATATTCTGGGATGTGGATAAGTGCTAGCCCAGAGATGTCCTACGTACGATAATTATCGTATTTGTACTATAATTTGGGGTGCTTGTACGATGTACGTATCACATTCAAAATATACGATAATTTTTGTCTATTCCAGCTTCCCTAGATTTTTTTTATATGCAGGTTAACAACACTCAGTATTCCCGCCACACGGTTCATTGTGCCCACACCCCAGTAACCCACGCTTACCCTGTCTCATGAAATTCCTTTCCCCTCCCAGTCCCATGTATGTAGAAAATGTAGACGCTAATATTTTTAAGAACAATCATTTTTCCTGCATAACTAAGTTAAATAAGTAATTTCATTGTACCATAAAATACCTATGAATTAAAAGTGAACAATTTATTCATTGTTTTAATTGAAAATTTACCTGTACGATAATTTTAGGGTAAGTTACGATAATTTTCATGCTACGGTACGATATATTGGGTCGCTGGGCAGAACATCCCTGTGCTAGCCTCACAGCATCTTTCCTGTGAGGGTCGGCTTGCGGAAGGGCAGGTGAGACGTTGTTGTAATTATAAATTCTTCATGTTTTATTGACAATTTCGGGTCATTTTGATTACAAAGTGTACCAGTGGCTCCTGTAGTTTCACGTAGCAGATTAAGAGGTGTGTTATTATTGAGGATGTAGTCAAGCAGGTTAATTTCTTTGCTGTTGGCCAGATTTGTTTACGTAGACCTGTTGTGGAGTCCATTTTTATCATAATATTACCACGGCATCCGAACTCATAATGGACCCCTGACTGCACCAAGATCATCCAAAATATCTTGTAGCGACTTCCAGTTTGCTTCAGATGTGTTGAAAATATGGTTGAAATATGAAGTGTTAATTGTCAGCCCCTACCACAAATGTTGGAGGAAATATGAACTGGTTTTCGTTGATTTTCATGTATTTGCAGCAGGGTCGGAATATTTATGGTTTCAGACAGGCATGCCTCATAGGTTAGGTTATTTGGGTAGGTATGGTTGGTTAGGTTTAGGAAAGGTGCACAAGGTTTATTAGGTTAGAAAAGGCCGTTGGATTAACTTTGGTTAATTTACCGCAGGATCCCCTTATTGCTAATGGTATAAATTGTTCTTCACCAGATAACTTATTTTAGGATTGGTAGATGCAGTCCCTGGCTCATCTTGACTCTAGGAATGTTGCAATACACCATCCTCCTTTTGGGAAGTAGGGGGAGGGGGGGGTCATTGGGAGATGTTTATGCATTTGGGCAGGTCCTTAGTCTGGGTGCATCAGTACCTCCAAGGGCGGTCCTTAAGGAGATATAGGACCATCTTAAGGAGAAATAGGACCACCTTATTTTGTAGTTTTCTTGTATTTTTCCTTAACATAGCAGCTGACCTCCTCATAAAATGTTTTCAGATTGTATTTCCAAGTTTCAGTGTTTTTTATTTCTTTCAATAATGGTGAAAAGTTTAAAAAAGTAATGTTTGATTACAGACGGATGCCATCATGTGGTGTATGAAGACAGACATACCCCATCATAGAATGCCGTAACTGAATGAAAATACTCTTAATGCGTTTTTATCCAAACAACGTAAATTTTTGTAACATCCATCCATCCATTGCCAGACGCCATGTATCCCAAACGGGGTGGCCAAGGGCTTTGAGTTAATTGTTTTACAGGGAGGGGCACTAATCCTCCACCAACCCCACTTGACACATAGGGATGCCAACAGCATCTGGTGTTCCCAGGCGGTCACCCATCCAAGAACTAACCTGACCCAACGTTGCTTAACCCAACCTAACCTATTTTATGCTAAACTAACCAAACTTATACAAACCTACCCGTACCAATCCCCTATTTAATCATATTTTCTTCGTTTATTGATGGATCCTCCTCACACTGTACTAAAAAATGCACTTTGTACACCTTTACAAAGGCACAGAATCATTTCAAAAGCAGGGAAAAGAAGATTTGTACTTTAAATGGCATTGATGTGACGCTGTGTAATAACATCCAGGTTTAACATTGTGGTCGTAGATTGCGTCAGGTAGCCTTAGTTCTGATGGTGCTGACAAAAAATTTGGGAAAATTGCTTCAAACGGCCATGGAATTTTTGATGCATGGAGTTTTTCTGATGCTGTGTGTGTTGCGATTCCAGCAGCTTTTACGTGTTTCTGTCGCGAGTAACATATTTGGAGTTAAAGCCCCGGTCTCCATCGTCCCACCTGTCAGTAATGAGGGAGTTTTGTAAAGTTTTGGGTAGGAAGTAGCTAGAGCCTATGTGAGACTTTACGGTAGAACGAATGTGAAAAATTATTTCCGGTATTAATATTTTTATCATTTGCAACAACAGTACATATGTATCCATTTGGTTATTGGTTTTCAGCCCACAGTTCTGTTACTTTCAAGAAAATACTTTGCTAGTCACCAGGAAAATGCCATTGTGAAGAAATTTGATTATCCCACTTTTTTCTATAATCTCTGATACAAATATTTTTCACGGCAAGATGTGTTTGCCGTATGTAACCTAATGGTCACCGATGCTGAAATTACAATGCGTTCGCTGCGTTGTCTTTGCTTTTTTGCCGCATTACTTTCCCAAGTGGAGGGATGAATCAAGCCTGTACCAGGGTATATTGTTGGTGAGAAGTTCATATACCGGTAGGTGTTTGTTCTGTTGGAGTGGCAATGTTTATGACAGTGTACAGGTTTTTCTCTCCTAACGCGGTTTGCTGTAGCGCGATATTGCTCTAACGTGGCTCAATTTTGCGGAAGGAAATAAACACTCTAACACAGGCACTCTCAGTGTAATGTGGTAAATTGAACTGGGTGGGCTGTGGAGGACCTAGACAGTGATGTTCAGAGCGTTGCTAGTGAATTAGACTTTGATGGATTTTAGTGTGTGTGCTCCCCATCTACCTCATCTCCGGTGACTTGTGTCTGCTCTTCTTACATAAGGCACAGTACAGTAATTAAAAAAGTCCTATATTGACCTAATGTATTTATTATAACCATATTAATGCTTTTAGGAGGTTTAAATTGGGGGGGTATTAACAAATTTTGTACCACAAAGAGGGAAAAGTGGACCTTGGGCAGGGGTGCAGAAGGAAATATAGGTTTACAAGAGTCCCTCTAACATGACATTTGCCTAATGCGAGGTTGGTGCGGAAGCAAATGCCTGCATTAGGGGAGGAACACCTGTATACATAACTGAGGGAACTTTTATGAACATTCTGCTCCACTGACATGAATGACCATCTCCATGTGGGATTGAACCTTGATTTGAATAGTTGGTAGACTTGAGCTTTGGCGAACCAACTTCCAAATACTCCTAGCAAAGGCTGATTAGAACAATATGATAGTTTTATTGTGGTCTATTTTCTCCATGGTTAATGGAGTTACTGTATGTCAAGCGAGAGAAACGTGGGATCCAGTAGCTGTTTAAATAGTTGGTATCGCCTCTCCCCATAGGCCTTTTGCCAACCTACACCATGATGGGAACTCTCTAATGCTGGACCATCCTCCTGTTATATTGTTCTAGGCCTACAGAAATTTGATTATCCCCATTGTATTATTTGCAATCTGGTCATCTAAGCAGATTATACACTACACTGGTCCCCTGGTTATCGCACATAGTTGGTACCGAACATGGCACGTAATAACAGATTTGCCAGATATTTAATACACAGAATTTCTGGGAATTTGCCTAATTGGTACTGTACCAGGTACTCAGAGTGCAAACCCAAATTTTCCCTTTTATGACAATTTAGACCCACTAATTTCTTACCTACTGTTATGGTAAGTATCAGAGACACACAGGCATGGTTAGGTTAATAGAAAATGATGAAAAGGGCACAGTAAGGAAGAAACATACTATATAGACAAGATGGGTTTGATATAAGGGGTTCCAAGGGTAGGGGATGGGGAGTTAGTAGTCTACACCACCTGGGATTAAGTACTTGAGTAGGGCCTCATCATTGAATCCCTCAGAGCCATTAGAAATCACATACACTGCATCATCATTGTTCATAAAAACCCGCTCTGGTGCCGATAACAATGTTTTGAGCAGAAAAAATGCTCTATAATGTTAACTGCACAGATTTTCATCTCGCCATGATAACAAAAACTACTATGAACAAGTGCACTTTGACCAAGGGATCACATTATTTACCCTGCCTGTAGTTTCTCTTGACTCCAAGTTTTATTTCAGTCACGTTCATACTTCCGTTGTTGTAATCATTTCTTTCTTTCTATCTTTCTTTTTTTTTAATAAGTGGTCAGTATGTTGTCAGTTTCACTTAATCAGAATGGCAGGCCAGAATCAAGTGGATGGATTTCTGCTGTGCAGTAATTCCTGATTGTGCTGTAGATGATTTGTACTGGTAGTTACATTATAAGTGATAAATAAACTCTGGATCCAAGTACAATAGATTAGAAAGGAAATTAATCTTACAGTAGTTTGGACTAAGTATGTGGACTGAATTTTATGTATTTTTATTTCCAGGGTTGGGAGGTGTTGTCTGGTTGTTGGTGACTTCCATGGTTGCCTTGTGGAATATAAACAGGAGGAGTGGCTGCCAAGAACTCCTTTGTGTGTAGACATGTTTGCACACAGCACACAAAAGTAGTGGAGATGAGAAGAGCCTGAGGAGTAACTTTCTGAAGCCACATTAAGCTGGGAGATGTAACATGGCAAAAGTACCAACCTTCACTTTCAAGAACAGCTCCTTATAGTACATGCCAGAACATAGCACCCAGAAGTGTTAGAGTCAAGAGGAGGACACGCACTCTGTGGAAGGTGTGGCAGTTTTGAAGTTTGAACCCATAAAAATCCCAGCAAAGACAAGGCAGATATCTATCTAACTATATCCTGACGCCCTACTCCCACAATGGGTGGCCACAGACAGAACGCCTCCAAGTTGCTCTGTCACCCATCATTTGACTGCCCTCCCCCCCAACTCACTCCTGAACAAACCGCCTCGGACCAAGGCAGATATATCATCCTTTATGTAAAGAACACATCTACAGGTACAGTACCAGATACCACAACATCCAGAAGCAGTAAAGACAAGGGAAGGATGTGGGTGTACAAAGTCAAAGATATTGCAAGAGATAACAAAGGAGACAGCATGACCTACGACATCATTGGACGTGGAATTTTCATGAGCAGTACCAAGTGAAGGTTAGTTTTGGCTGGTGTTTTAAAGAGGGGTGGTGAGGGAATGGTAGTTGACATTATTGATGATTAACCTTTACCAGTTGTTTTATTGTGCTTACCACCAGAAGTTGTTATGCTTCTGTCAACACAAACGAGTATTTTATTCAGCCTGACACCAGGTGATTTACTTCTGAGAATAATTGTGGCAATTATTGTAAAAAATATTCTGACAAAGCAAGTCACCTGGGAGGGGAGGGGTGCTTGAGAGGGATGCCTCAATGTAGTGGCATTCCACTGGCAGTTTCACTACCTGATTATGCAAGGGTCTCGTCTCCACATTGTACCCAAAGAACGAGGATGGTATACTGCTGGAGGGCAGCTTAAGCCTGTATTCCACTGGGGTCACATCCAGGTGACCCTGGGGCTACAATACCAAGCAGTTTATTCAGCTTGGAAAACCCTAGCAGTTAATCCCCACATTAGTGTTATTTTCATTGTATTCTTACTACCATATATTTTTATTTTGCCCAAGGAAGACATACTTTAGTGAAGTCTATACCTAACACTCCATCTCAGTCTTTCCCAGACTGAATTAATTTGTCTGTTTGGTACAGTAGCAAGAAAAAATGCAGAAAGAGTATTTCAGTTTTATAGAAGTGTTGTATTCAGTGTAACACTGAACAACTATTCAACTAAGAAATTCAGGTATTCAAATGGATAATTAGGAGAAAAATATCCTGTTGTTACTGGGATAGTAAAATTGTTACATACAGTTAAGCTATCTCTCCATCTTGACACCTATGATGATAATTCCTTACCCAGAATGCTGAATGGGTATAATTTATCAGCATTTTATTTCAAAACATTTAGTGGTACAGTACAGTAGTAAGTTCTTGTATGTTTTTATATACATACTGAAGGATACAGTACATTTTGTAAGACTTTCTTGGTTGCAGGTTCAGTCTGTTTCCACCTGATGGCTGCTTTCTGAACTGCACAGTCTCCGGCATTCTGATTTTCCCATAACGCTGAGGCCTGTTCTTAAGACGATATCTGCCTTTGTATTTGGTCTGACAGCAGTGGCTCCCTTCCACCGTCAGGTTTGTACATTGCTGCACCCAGTTACTCGCATACATTCATTTCACATGTCCAAACCACCTTAGTCTTCATGTTCACCTCACCACACCAACAAACTCACTGCCCAGGCTTCCTCATAAATCTCCATGTCAGTTTCATCCCTGAGTGTAGTACTGTGCATCCATGTAACCATTTTCACTTCAATGAACGTGAATCGTCAAACATCTTTGTCTTTTTCTGCCCAAGTTTTGCTGCCTTTCATCTTCACTTTTTACACGCTGTGGCATGAAGCATAAAATTCCTGTAGTATGTAGAGTCCCTCCATTGTCGACCTGTTAAACATCCTTCACTCCTAATTTTCAGTTGTTCATTTTCTAGTGTTTACTCTTCTGTATCTATTCATCATAAAAATAGCAAGGGAAGTAAGATATTTTAGATAAGGGAAAGAGAAAATACTGCTCATATATTTCGTGCATGTTGTTTGAGGCAACTAAAGGAGGTGGAAGGAAGGACAACCCTTATTTATGACTGGGTGTTGCAGTAACCCCACCACCTAGCACTGGGGTTGCAAACATTCCTGAACCTCCTGTCACACAGAACAGGGGAGGGGAGGGCCTGGATACTATACCTACACGTCTTTTCTCTTGTTCCTGTCCTGTAAGAAGTGGAGGGAGGGGGGCTGGATATTGTACGTGAACTTATTTCTCTTCTAGTTCATTAGTTCATGCCTTGTAAGGGTTATGAGAGCTCTGTCTAGGAACCTACCTCATTTTAACAATGGGATTTTGAGTTAGGATGATGAAAAATACAGTTGTCATTGAAAGTGATCCAGCAGATCTTGGAAACTGTTCTGTATGGAGGGGTGGGGATGAGAAATCTCTGGTGCATGGTGGAGTATTTATAATATTATATACAGTATTCATGTGATGCACTGTTAATTGCTATTAATGTACAGGAGTTTTACAGAGTTTTGTGAATGTCTTGTGTACAGTAAAGTACTGTATTTTGAAAGTAAATGTTAAGTGTAAAGTGACTTGAGAGTGAGTGACACTTGTACAGCACTAGTGATGGAAAGAGGCGTGGGTTGGGGGGGGGAGTTTAATTACCATGATGCAGTGTTACAAAAGTTAGATAACTGTGTAAAGAAAGTGGAAGGAGTGGAATAGGGAAAAAAGTTACCGTAGCTAATTAGTTAGTCACATTGACATGTGGGTGTGAGACTTGGGTGCAGCATGAGTGTGAAAAAAGAGGAAGAGCAGTGGAAATGAAACTGTTGAGGAATATGTTTGGAGTGTGCGGAGTGGGTAAGATATTAATTTGCAATCGTGGAGCATGAGCCTGTTTATGATAAGAGTAGAAGTGTGTGCTTTCATGGTATCATCTGCAGAGAATTAATACAGATGAGGGATGAAAAGGGTATATGAGTATGTGTGTGAGTTTGAAGATGGGAAATGTGCAGCATGCCTAGAAGGAGGGCAGATATGACAAATTAGTTTTAAGAAAGTGAGCTTGTTTGAAAGTTAAGGAGGCAAGGGAGTTGCTTGGAGAAGGTATATACTGTACAAAGGAACACATATTAGGGATTTAACACACCATTACAAATTCAGTCAACAGATTATGTGACTGTAAGGTGTGTCTGTGTGCAAATGGTTTGGCATTGAAGATGAAGCTAGGGTTCAGGGGGGTTTGAATAATTGTGTGTCCCATTTTGTTGAGTATTTTGTTGTTAATGCTCCCACTCCTCCTTTCATATTCCTTGTTCCTGGATCATGCATCGCCCCATCTTCAGGGAGGGGGGAGAGTGTAATGGTGCTGTACTTAAGCTTGATCTCTTTTACAGGTGCTGTGGTGCCGGACTGGTGAATGGATGAGAGGGAAGGACTTGGCGTGCTGTGGAGTTAATCTCCATGCTATGGTTTGTTTTGTTGCTGCTGTGTGGAAGGACCTTGTAAGCTGAGAAGGTCATATTTGCTGTGTTGTGTTGCTGGCAAGGGGTTCAGGTGATGTGTTGATGTAGATACGTTTCTGTGTTTCTCAGTGTTGCTTGTCTTTCTTTTGTCTTGGTGTGTTGAAGTACCAGAGACTACTGTGTGTGTTTCTGCAGTGTTTTGTTGTAGTTGTCCTGAGTTATTTACATTTTTGTATTTGATTTTTTTTTTTTTTTTTTTTTTTTTTTTTTTTTTTTAAACTAATTTTGCAGCTGTGTTACTTTGATTATTGTAGGTTTGTGTCGTTTTTAAGATGCTTTCTGTAGTAGTTTTTTTTTTTTTCCGTTATGAGATATTTTTGGTTTTGCCTTTTTGTGTGTATTGCTGGCATTTCTATTGGTAAACTTCAGTAGTGTTAATAGGAAAAAGATTATCACAATAGACATGGCAGGGTTAGAAAGAAAAAACAGTGATTGAAGGACATATCAGAAATGATAGTTGTGAACAAGTGACAGTTTCAAGCAAAAACACACCATACATGTTCACAGTTTAGAGTAGATAAGATGCAGTATACATGGCAGAAGATTATGCAGTGATATGATAGAAACTTGTTAATGTCAGTATATTGTATTGAGGTGTGGGTAATGTATTGATTGTGGGTGATGACAGCTGTGTGTTGGAGTAGCTGTTGTGCACGGGATCAAAGGACCAAATTGAAGCTGCCCACCCCTTGTGTACATTGGGGCACTGGTATGGGTTTATGACCAAAGCTACATTTCACACTGAGGCCGGAATTGACATCTTACATGGATCGTCTGCTTGTGTAGGTTGGGATAAAATTTGGATAAAGAATAAGCCATTTTATTGCTTGACTTTGTGGGCATTCTAATTCTTATTGTCACATTTCATCTTAGTGGCAAAAGTGCTTTATTTCCAGTTTTTATCCGGACCTACACAAGTAATCATTTCCATCAGATATATTCAATTCCAGCCTCAGTGTGAATGTATTGTAAGAAGCATTAAGTCACAGGCAGCCAGGATGAACTCTGGGATTGAATACCAGACTAAAAGTAAGGGTAAAAGCTTCCCCCAGTCACACTACTTCTCCTCAAGGGGGGGGAGGAGAAGATGACTGGGGGAAGCTGGGGTTAATCTTTTTGCTGCTGTGGATGTGCCAAAGATATTTTTACTGAGGCACCACAAGTTTAATTCATCTGATAGGAATTCCAATATATAGCAGGGGGTTGAAAACTGGCTCAACCTTTGGACTGCTGGAAATTCTCTCAGTTGAGTAAATTGTTGTGGATAAAGTCTAAGTGAAATACAGTAGCCAGGTGTGTCCATGGCAGCAAAAAGGTTAACCCCATCAAAGTATAGGACCTTCATGGGTTGAATATAAATGTATGGTGGTGGCAGAGTTTAGATGAAAAAAACAAACAAACAAACAAAGACATTAATGGAATCCGTCTTTAAACCCTTCAATCACTGAGGTCGCTCTTGAGTTGAATGCCATTGAAGGAGACTGGAATAATATAGAAAATTACCATGCTACTGAAGTTTTTCTTTTTTCTTTTTTCTCTCCACAAAGGTCCTTGGTGACTTAGATGAAATAATCAGGTAACCTAACCAGAATGAATGAGTTCTAAGGGAATTAAGTCATTTAATAGGTAAAGCTTCTCTTATGGTAGTATTTATTGCCACCTGTTCAATCCCAGAGTTCATCCTGGAGTGATGTGATTTCATTCCACCCCTTCTCCCCCCATCAACAGTAGGTCTCTCTAAGTGCAATTGTAAAGAAAAATATGTATCTCCATAGACAGGTACAGCTGCATTTGTAAGTATTGATACACATCTGCTTATATTATCTGTTGTAGAGTCTACTGTTGGTTTATGTACTGCCTGGTGCACTGGTCATCAATGTGCCCGTAAGAGAGGGACTTAGTTCTGAATCTTACCTGCAATGGATACCATAGTACACTAAACGAGTAGACGTGTATTGTTTCTCCTGAATGCGACTGTACCTTAACACTGGAAAGGGTGAACACAGACAAATTACTTCCATGTCACTGTCTTCTTCCATCAGGCAGGGTAGGGATTAATGAAGGCAGTATCTGCTCCCTGTATTGAGGAAATCTCTAGGCTGAATAATGTACTAGCAGGAAAGGGTTAAAGCTTTCATAATTATAGACTTGAAAGTTCTTTAAATTATTGACAAAGCTGAGTGAAATAATTTGATGGTAATTGAAATATGATATTCAGTATTGGTTCAGAAGCTAATTGCCAGAAAGGGTTATTTGTGGCTGTCTTTCAACTTTTAGATTGTGAAAGGTCATAATCTAAGCTGGAATTTGTCTGTCAATATCGGTAATACCATAAATATGTTGTAATATTCGTCAAATTTTAAAAAGTATAAGAAAATTGAGCTGGCTAGATGAATGTTGTGGGGAGAAGTGCATGATCAGGGGTTTGGCATCCGTTTTTAACTTGGCAGCGTCTGGATTGACTCTATCGGATACGTTTATGTGAAGCTACAGAATGTGGTGAATGTTTTTGGCGTATCCTACAGAGCCAGGATTCTGGGGGCTTGAATGATGAGTGAATGGAAGCATGGCCCATTGGACTGGGCAAATTTGGGCTGTCTGGACATTGCTACTCCTCACCTTGCCCTAGGGTGGGAAAGGAGGTCCGGATGATGATGATGATGATAAGAAAATACTGTATTGTGAATGAATGATTGAAAATGTGAAGTATGGAAGTCAGTGACCCTGGGGAACGAAGTGACTGGGATGGTTGGATGAATTATGTACAGAGGAGTATGGGACAGTTTTGGCACCCTTTTAGTTCATGTAATAGTGTGTGTAGTGCATCTGGCAGGTGTTTGTGAAGTACTGTATATCTGTGAAAAAAAAAAAAATTGCCCTGAAAGCCTGAAATTATGTGCAGATGGTTAAGTTTATGGTGTGTCAGTTGAGTGTGTGTGGCCCATTTCATTTGACTAGGTATGCTGTTGATAGTTTCTCTCTCTCTCTCTCTCTCTCTAGATATTACCTTACCCAGTTCTTGGGGGGGGGGGGAGAAGAAAAAAAAAAGCCATGATGATAAATGTACTGTGTGCTTTTGTACAAGGGTAAGGGAAAAATATGTGATGTGGAGCCTTCATGATCACTGTTATCATCACCAATAATTTTCCATCCATCCATCCATCACCCAATCCTACGTTGCCCCATGAGGAGCGTAGGAGGCCGGGGCTAGGCAGTTGGTCCTGACATTTAAGATGAGAGTGACCAGCCTCACTCATCTCTGAGTGGCATTACGTGAGCAATAAACCCGAGTGGCATTACGTGAGCAATAAACCCCAACCATCCTTTGGATATAAACCTTCATCGGCTCAATCCGATTGGAGTGCCGTAATTATCCACTAAACTACCAGGTGCCATAATTTGGTTATATGGTTACTACCCAGCGTAGTAAATGGATTCTTGGTATACAGGAAACCATTTGGCTTGTCAATCAGTGTAGGGTCACCCACAGGCAGAAGGAAAAGGAAAGAATGAAGGAAAGAAAGACGGAAGAGGGAATGTAGTCACCCGTAGGCAGAAGGACGAGGAAAGAATGAATTTTCACTATCATTATTATCACTGAGTATCATAACCATTATCATCATTCTTATCCACATGGTTTCCTTTTGCAGTCCACCATCCTCTTTTAGGGAGGGAGATAATAGATGTTTGTCAGGCAGCTAAGATACTAAGTCATATCATTGCCATCACAAGAAGAGGTCTATCTCCAGCACATTGTAGTCTGGGTAGGTAAACTTGTCTCTCGTCAGATAAGGCAGTTTCTGTGAATGTCCCAACACATCATAGTCTGGCTTCAACTGGTGTCCCACCCGTAAAGTCTAGTTTCTGTGGATGAACGTCTAAAGGGGCTCCATGGTGAAGTTTGATTGAAGGTTTTGGATGGTTGTGTTCTGTGCATGTGGGAATTTATTTGTGATTTATTCATGAAGTGTATTGCAGGGTGGAGACAGGGTTGTTATTAAGATTTTTTAAACAGATAAATTCAAGATCTGTTTACTTTGAGATGCCTAAATGCATTGTCTTAGTGGAATGGGGGTCAGGGGTAGAGAGATTAAATAGGAGAGAGGGCTGGAGTGGTTGTGGGGTCATGACAGAGGGAGGGAGGGGTTTCTTTGTGGTAGGGAATTGTTGAGCATAAACTAATAAGGATATTTTGGATTTCTGTACAGGAGTGAATTGTTCTTCACTTTTTCATGTGGTCCATGATTGGATATACTTTTGTTTGTTGTTGTTGGTGATATATGTTTATAGTCTTTGTACACCATCAGGGTTTTTTGCCTTTTTATTCCATGTATGTGACTGCAGATGTGGGTCCCAGTTTGTGCTTGTATAGATTGTTGTCTAGATGAAATGTTTGTAGACTGTTTTCAATTAATTTCTTTACATTGGACTCTCAAGATATGCCTTTCTGAGATACACTGAGACATGCTGTTCGTATATAAAACACCGTATGCATTTTTGAAGTATGCCTTTCCGAGATAAGCTTTTTCAAGATGTGCATTTCTGAAGTGCGTCGTTCAGAGGTACGCCTTTCCCAGTTAAGTGCGTGGCCCAGTCGTGACCCATTTCACACTCTGCATTTGTGGATTGAATTAGTGGTAAACCCTGAGACCTGAAATATGCCGTGTGGTGGACGTCATTTGTGTCGGTGTAGTACAGTAATACCTCGATATACAATACCCCTAGATGCGATACCCCGGCTTAACGATGGGGGTAGAAATACCACCATGCCCCGCCTAACGATGGCCAAACCCTGGAATAACGATGGGTTTTAAGTTTTTTTACCGATTTTGATATTTTAGACTAAAATTGTGTTTAGGTTGATTTATTAAACTGTTTTTAGACTCACATTAATGTGTTTTAGCCATAGGTGGGGTGAACATTGTCATTTTGGGGTACAGTTAACTAAGCTAGATTTTTTCCAGACTTATATTTGACGATTTTCAGATTTTATTTGTTGTTTTAGTGAGTTATATACAGGTGTTAGCTTAGGTTAGCTTCCATGACAGTCATTAGACCATTTAGACTGGCTTTAAACTTGTTTTGGGGCTCATTTAGGTGGGTTTTGGGCTTGGTTTGGGGGGAAACCCAAGGCTGGTAAACGCTTCACATTACTTTACATGTTAAAAGTACTGCGATATACGATACCCTGCCTAAGGATTGGGTTTAACCTAACCAGTTACATTGTTAAACCGGGGTATGCCTGTATTTGTTGCTGTCTTACTGAAGTAGTGGTGGTGATGGTACTATTAGTAGTAGTAATGATAATGTTGCTGTCTTACTGAAATAGTGGTGGTGATGGTACAATTAGTAGTAGTAATAATAATGTTGCTGTCTTACTGAAGTAGTGGTGGTGATGGTACTATTATTATTAGTAGTAATAATAATGATGGTATTTGTAAGTGGTAGTAAAGGTAGGTGTTGTAGTGGCCACTACAGTATCTGTTGGTTTAAGCCCCTTAAGTTTTACATCTATGTAGTAGAGTATGTCTGTTGAAAACATATCAGTAGGTAAGTTGGGGGCATGCATAATTTTTAGTGATAAAGCGAAGGTCATTATGGAGATGTGATTGACATTTTTAATACACGCTTTTCACATATGCGGTAAGCTTAGTTACCCCATTATCAGTGTATCTCAAAGGCCCACTAATGATTTAATACTGCATATTGAGGTTGAAGGGACCCACTTCAGCAGTTCCTACATATGTGTCAAGATTAGGTAACATACTAGCCATATAACTTAAGAACCCACAGTATCATATGTTGTCTTGAATGTGTGAAAACTGCTTTTGGTGATAACTTTTATAGTCCAGAGGTTGCCCCTGTGGGTGTTTTCAAGGCATTTACTAATTGGAGATCTTTGCATTGAATTTTGTAGTTTCTTGAGGCATGTAAGGCCAAGAAGGTGGCTGGATGGTATGTGATTGCATGGAATAAGTGTGGTATGAAAATTGAAAAGCAGAAGACTTGGCAAGGGATAGAGATGTAGGGGTGAGGTATTTATGAATGAGACAAGGGTTGCAGAATTTTTGACATAGAAATTGATAGAACAGTACATCTCACAGGCATTATGAAGTAATTGTTTGGCCTCTGAGGTGAGCCGAGACTTATGAAAGCTTAAATGTATGTGTGTGGCCTGAAGTACTGAGGGCTTCTGCTTGTGTACTTCCCTCTTCCTGTTCTGGACCCACATCAAAGCATGTGGGTTCCTATCTACCCACCCCCTCCCATGATTTGGATCATGATAACCCTGAATTAGTGTAGGAGTTAATATTTCAAAGTTTCTGCACTTCATCTGTTCACCACGCATCCAGCTAAATTTTATATTAATGTACTTCCTTTCCTTCCTTCCTCTTCTGTCTTTCTTTCCTTCACAATTCATTCCTCGTCCTTCTGCCTATGGGTGACTTAACACTCCCTCTTTTGTCTGTCTTTCCTTCATTCTTTCCTGTTCCTTCTGCCTATGGGTGACTCTACACTGAGTGGCAAGCCAAACAGTTTCCTTTACACCAGGAAACCATTTACTATGCTGGGTAGTAACCATATAACCAAATTATGGCACCTGTTGGTTTAGTGCGTAATTATGGCACTCCAATTGGATTGAGCCTGTGTAGGTTTACATCCAAGGCGTGGTTGGGGATTATTGCTCTGGAGAGAGTTTTAGAAGGTATGATTAGAGAAAGAGTGAATATTGATGAGATGCAGTTTGGGTTTATGCCAGGTAGGGGGACCACTGATGCCATATTCATTGTTCGACAGCTTCAGGAAAAATATATTGGTAGGAGAAGGGATCTTTATTTTGTTTTTGTTGATTTGGAAAAGGCCTTTGACAGAGTCCCTAGAGAGGTGGTGAAGTGGGCAATGAGAAAGCTTGGCTTGGAGGAGTGGCTGGTTAGGGTGGTTATGGCCATGTATGTGGGTGCTCACACCCAGGTGAGAGTGAATGGAGATTTGAGTGATGAGTTTTCCGTGAATGTTGGTGTGCATCAGGGGTCAGTCTTGAGTCCCATGTTGTTTATCATGGTACTTGAAGCCCTTTCACGTGACTTTAGAAACGGACTCCCGTGGGAGTTGTTGTATGCTGATGATTTGGTGTTGATTGCAGAGAATGAAAGGGAGGCGGAGGAAAGGTTTAGGAAGTGGAGAGATGGTATGGGGCAAAAGGGTTTAAGGGTAAATGCAGATAAAACAAAAGTGATGATATCTAGGGTTGGTGGCGGTACTGTCAAAGACGAGGGAGAGTGGCCATGTGCAGTTTGCCACAAGGGCGTGGGAAGTAATTCCATCTTATGCGGTGTGTGTGATAAATGGGTGCATAAGAGATGTAGTGGTATCAGAGGTAGACTGCGAGATAATGCTGATTTTATGTGTACGGCGTGCCGGGGTGAGCAGGTGGAGATCGTCAGACGTGAAAGAATTGAACTTGCTGGTGAATCTCTTGAGTGTGTGGAAGAGTTTTGTTATTTAGGAGACATGTTGTGTGCTGGAGGTGGGGCTGGAGCTAGCTCTGTGGCTAGGGTGAGAAGTGGTTGGAAGAAGTTCAGGGAGCTCTTGCCTCTCCTGACATTGAGGGGGCTCTCCCTACGTGCTAAGGGGTCTTTGTATGCAGCGTGTGTTAGGAGTGTAATGCTGTATGGCAGTGAGACCTGGGCAGTGAAGGAGGAAGACATTCGCCGGCTCAGACGTACAGAAACGACAATGATTAGGTGGATGTGCAGTGCGTCCCTGCGTCCAAGGCCTGGAGGGGCTGGGTTTACAATGGAAGAGTTGAGAGGTAGGATGGGACTGGAGTGTATTGGTGTTGTGATGAGGAGAGGTAGATTAAGGTGGTTTGGACATGTGGAGAGGATGGGGGATGATAGTTGGGTGAGGAAGGTGAGAAGTGTTAATATTGGGGGTGGGATTATGAGGGGTAGACCGAGAAAGACATGGGACGAGGTCATTAAGTGTGACCTTAGGGTTAAGGGACTGAACAGGGAGGCTGCAATGGATCGTGCAGCATGGAGAGCCGCCATTAGGTGACCAAGGCCGACACATGCAAGCATGTTGGAGCCTTTAAAAACGAAAACGAAAACGTCATGCCACTCAGGGATGAGTGAGGCTGGTCACTCTCATCTTAAATTTCAGGACCAACTTTCCTAGCCCCGGGTTTCTACGCTCCTCATGGGGCAACATGGGACTGGATGATGATGGATGCACTTGCACTAACGTAATCGGCTTTTACAGGGATATTGCTATTTCGTATTACCAGTGTAACGTTTTATAAAGTAATCCCTTGATTATCCGGACTTCCATTATCTGAAGAATTCATTACCCGGACGTTGTGATCTGGCTGTTCGAAACCATTATTTGTACATTTTTCCCTTTCAACCAGGCAAAATGCTTCCGTCTGGGTGGAAAGTATGGCCATGTGAACATTTTCGCCCAGCCGGGTCGGTTTCTTGATTTTTTTAAAGTGTCACTGCAGGGTATGGCTCTGCAGTGGTGACTGCATATCTGTGGTTGATGGGTTGTTAAACCATGGCAATTGCTTGGCTGTGGTTTATAGGTCTGGTTGACCAGACATTAGTGTTGTACAACAGGAATAAGTGTTGTACGATGTACTGTAGTGGCCTATTATTATGGCTTTCAAAATTAGGTTATGTACGAACGGGGGCCAGTGGAAAAGTCCATTACCCAGACGGATCCAGATATGCCTTTGGCTTTATTATGTCAGATCGAGGGATTACTGTGTATGTAGTTATGTATACATTTTTAAATTGTCCAGTGCGTAAGTAAATAAATGCAATATTTTTTTTCTCTGATTTTGATTCAGTGCCTTTTTGTGTTGTGTGTAATTTACTCCCATTATTATTATTATTATTTTTTTTTTTTTTTATTTTTTTTACATTAATCATTGTGTTCTTTGACTTTTCTTTAAGTTCTTTCTTGTATCCTTGTAGTCTATATATTTTTCTCTGTGTTTCTTGTATTTTCTTATGCGGTCTGTATTTTCTAAGCAATTTCTTCTTCAGTTCCTTATATATATACTTTGCTTCCAGGTTTCTTTGGGATCAGTCAGGTTCTTAATACTAAAGGATGTGGAGTAAAAGATAAAAGTACAGTATTCTTTTTATTTCATTTACCATCTCATACATCATTACAATTGTTACATATCTTTGAAGGAACACACAACAAAATGGAGTACAAGAGGAAATATATTCACCTGCTGACAGTAAAGTCCTCTTGGAGCTGTAAAGGGTAAGTAAAGGAGGATGAAGGAAGGAAGGACAGACGGACTCCCAGTGTGTGGAGTGGTGGTGAACCTGGCCAGCTTCAGGTCACCCAACACCCACCAGATGGCAGGTCAGGTCAGGGTAGTGAGGTGCACTGGTGTTGAGGGTAGGGGGGAGTGATGGTAGTCTGTAGAACTACCATCACACCCTCAACATCAGCACACCCCACCATAGTGACCTTCCCTGCCATGTGTGGGGCAGGCAGGGTGGTGAGGTGGTCTAGTGTTGAGTGGGGGAGAGGGGGTGGTGGTAGGCCCAAGGACTGGACTACCACCACACCACTCAACACTAGCTCACCCCACCACACTGACCTGCCCTGCCATGGATGGTGGTGGTGGTGTGGCTGGGGGTGAGTGAGGTCTGTGTGTGCTTGGCAGGCTAGAGTTAGCCTTGCCACACACAGACTCACTCACCCCCACCCACACCACCACCACCACCACCAGTGGCAAAGACTGGTGGGTGTTGGGTGGGGGGGGAGACCTGGAGCTGGCCAGGGTGGGAAGAGAAAGAGTTCAAGCTATGAGAAGAAGGAGGAAGCACAGGAGAAGGGAGGTAGAAGGGGCAGAGTGCCCTCTCCCCCCCTCTCCCCGACCCATCAGGGAGAGGACAGTCTGTCCCCGGGTTCCTATCTACCCACCCCCTCCCATGCCCCTCCCTCCCAGCCCTCCCTCTCCCTCCCCCCACAGACCCCACTACTCCACACACCAGGAGGAAGAAGAAGGACCCACATACACATCAGGGTAAGGACTTAGGATGAGGAGGGAAGGATTTGGGATGGAGTCACACATACACACAGGAGACAGAACAGTGGCAAGAGAGTACACATCAGGAGAAAGAGAGAGGTGTAGAGGGGAAGGATGGTGACGAGGCTGGTGACTGGCATCACAGGCTCCTGGGCTGGGCTGCAGTATCCAGGACCTGCAAAGAGAGGGACAGGACACAGGCAGGGATGAGGGTTGGGGTGGAGGATGGAGGAAATAAAGGTAGGTGATGGAAGGGGAAGAGGGTAACGGGTGTAAGGGTAAAGGATGAAGGACTTCACCATCTGAAACAAGAGAGAAAACAGTTAAACTTTTGTATCATGGTGTTCTCTACACTGAATATATTAATCTAGTAGTATCTGAATCTCGGTTACAAAATTCCTTCTCAACCCCTTTATGCTTGATACCACCAGTCAATTTTACTCAGATGGAGAGTCTTCTTGCACTGGAGGGATTAGGTTTTACTAACTTTTCACTATCAGAGTCCTTCCTAAGTTGCAAAATATTCTTTTACTGGCCTGAGGAAAATTATGTCACCAGACTAAAGGGATTAACTAAGCTAATTTTTCACCTGCAGTCACTTTGTTACCCAACCAACTATACACATCAATATATTATCCCTTCAAATAACTAACATCTACCTGCTCTCCTTAGTAATGAGACACCTCTCATTATGCTTCCTATTTTCCCACTGAATATTGCCACTATCTTGTTAGTCAGCTCCTCATAGTATTTCCCATCATAAGACGTGAAACATGCCATTTATTTTACCTCAGGCCATATACATTTGAGCTATACAATCACAATGTAAACCATCTCTAGGCAAAAACCAGGTTTCTGCAAGACCCAGTTCCCTACATTTCATTCGTGGCCAGTGCTGAAGGTGTCACTAGGGAACAGACTTCAACCCACTATCAATGCAGTAACAGGCACTAGAACTGGTATTAGGAGGAATCATCTCGGACTCAGACAACTGAGGAGAGGGTGTACACTTCTACAGCTTGTCTCCAGCTATAATTCCTCATCAAACATATGACATTTCTCTAAGGCTGATGATTACTTGTTTGTTCACAGAGTGAGCACCTGACTTAGCAACTCCAATCATGTGACTACATATATGCCAAAATCATACTGCACATGGATACTGGTCTTCCCACCACAAATTATGTGTGTGGCCTCATTCAGCGTGATTTGGGGAGGGAGACAAAACTCCCTCTGGCATGGCCTATTATGGTGAATCAGATACCTCCAAATTCAGTTGCTAGGGGTGAAAAACGGTTTTTGGCCTTGTAAACACCCATTTTTTTTCACTCTCCACTCCCACATTTGGATACATCCTTGAGGAAGCATCCCCACTGCAGACAGAAGGAAAATGACAGACCAATGCAGGGTCCCCAGTGTGAAGAGCTATGGGTTGACCAAAGTGTGGGTGTGAAGTCCCCTTCAGGAGCCAATAGGGTTAACAGCCAGGTAAGGATGTATCTGTGCAGAAGCGTTGGCACTGATGCCAAGACAAACATGGGTGCGACTCACTGAGCTCCATAATATGGAAAGGCTATCTCCACAGCAAGTGTGTAACTTAGGCCGCCACATTGAAACACCTGTACTCGTCACCTTCACCATGGTAATGCAATTGGATCATTGTTCTTAGCTTGCTGCATCTCTTGCTGTTGCTTACAGTGGGCCATGGCACTATGTTTTCCGAATTCATTGGCTGATATCAAAAGGCAGGGTGTGGTGGAGTGATTATCAACAACAGCGCAGCCCTGGGCCCTTGGTGGTGGTTACACAAACTATGCGGTGCTACCCATGAGAAAGCCTCTCCATACTACAGAGCTCAGCAGTGCTACTAAGAGTTGGCCTTGCTTAACCCCTACACCGCGGGCATGTTTACCAATGTTTTGCGTGTCCCGCAGGGTTATTCGGGCTCCAACAGACTCTCAAAAAATATTTGCCAAAAATCAGTTATTAGTCCTAGAATATTAAAATTACATATGCTTATGGCACATACCTTCAGCTTTCTCCTGGAATGTTTGTTGAGCCTTCGTCGGTTACCGTAGGACTTGTGGAGACCTCTGAAGTTGGGTAACGAAGTCTCCACTTTACACTTCCCGACAACCCGTAATATGATTACCACAGCCAGAAATTAACACTATAAACACTACTCTATGATTTTCAAGTAGTTTGGGATCCATACTCCAAAAAAAAAAAAAAACACTGTGAAAGCAATGAAAATTACAAGCATGTCTGACCGTTGCACTTGCGCTAGTTCGCTCTTGGTACTCCGTCATTTATTATTCATAAAACCCCTCGCACTTTATAATTCTATTACTATATCACACTTATATATATCTGGAGTCTTTCTCCATAAGTTTCCTTCAGTAGTATTAATTTATTGTCACTGAAGTCATTCAATTTTTCATTCAGTAAAATACGTAGAGAGCCACGGATTCACTTTCACTGTTATAACATAAAGTATTTGTACTCATATTCTTATATTACTAATTACTTACATTACTATTTACATTTTCTATTGTATTTTCAATATTTACCCTTCTATTTCACTTACACTATGTTAGTCACTGTCACTTTCAGTAAGATAAAACTATAATACACTGTTCAATCATATGTGCTGAACATCCATTGCTTTTACTTGCTATTATCACATTATTTCCACATTACCCTCCTTTCCCACTTGCACTGTTAGAACTGCTTCTGGCTGTGGTAATCAAAGAAGCAGGTAACACAGAGGGGAACCTGGCACTCAGCGCACTGCTAAGAGGTGCGTTTGTGCTCAGGTGTGCGGTGGGTGGTATGTGTACACACCTGACACCTGCGGATCGCAGCCTTCCTTTTACCTGTGGCAGGCATTAGCTCCAGTCTGTGCCAATCCATATACGCCCTCTGCTCAAGTCGGTCGGGAAGTGTTACTGGATGGCGCCTTGGAGTTGCTGCTGTCACCCTACCATATCTTTCCAGCAGCTGCTGGACACAAGTCCTGGCGAACAACCTCAGGGAGAAGGACTTGGGTGGCTTGACCTTCATCTTGTACAGGATGAAGGCGTTCAGCATCGTCATATCTATGAGATGCAGAAAAACTTTCCTGAACCACCTAGTATTCTTCCTGAGGTAGTCGATCTCACCAATCATCATGTCGGACTTGTCCACCAGCCGCATGTTGATATTGTAGTCTAACACGGCATCAGGTTTCCTCACAGGTTCGCCTGTCCTACGGTCGACCTTCCCACTGTCTGTCATTTCCCCCTTATGTACGGTGGTGAGCATGTGCACGACCCTCTTGTCATGCCACCGTATTGCCAGCATCTTCTCAGACTTGCGTAGATGCACGTCTCCTCACTGCGAGGTTCCTGCGTCTGTGAATTTAGGGAAGTGGGCACGATTACTTTTGACAGTGCCGCAGGAGCCAATGCCGTGCTCTGAAAGGTATTTGGCAAGTTTCGGTGCTGTATAATAGTTGTCTGTATACAGCACATGATTCCCACCAAAATACTTTTCAAGGAGCACTTTCACTACACAGCCTGAGAAGCCAAGGGGGTGTGTTTTATCCAGATCGACAGTGCTGGCTGAATAAACGACGAAGTCAAGGATGTACCCCGTCTTACAGTCGCACAGTACAAAGAACTTAATTCCAAAGCGATGGCGTTTGCTTGGAATGTACTGAACAAACCAAAGACGTCCTCTGAACAAAACCAAGGATTCGTCAATGACAACCTTCTGAAAGGGGTGGAAGAATGACATAAACTTATCCTTCATTCTGCTCAGAATCTCCCGGATCTTCCAAAGTGGGTCGGTTTGGGAAGGTACATCGTTGTCGGCAAAGTGCAGGTTTCCCATGATGTTCCGGAAGCAATCTCTGGCCATGTACTTATTGAAGGTGGGTGAGGGTAGTAAGGGGTCCATGGACCAGTATTCTTCCAACTCATGCTTCTTGGAGTGTGGCATGAGAAGCATGAGGGCAAAGAACACATACAGCTCCTGCACTCCCAGCATGGACCACTGTTGCATCTTGGCTGCACCTGTACCACTTGCAGCACGTTGTGATTCATACCTGTTGGTCTCATCACATATGTGCTGCATGACTTCGTCATCCAGGAAGGCCAAAAGGTAGTCCACACACTCAGCATTATCGTCAATAGTGAAGGCAGGCTGAACTCCTGAGGAGCTCTCATCAAAAACTAAATGTTCAGGCACAAAATCAGACCCTTCCATCCATGCGAAGGCGTCCAGGATTCCCTGTCATGGCGGTGTAGGGTGGATGGTGGTGGTGGTGGTGGTGGTGGGTGGCTGTGAGGCAGATTTACCCCGTTCCAGGTCACTCGCACTGACCCTGGGTTGCCGTACAGCACTAGCAGCCCTTACTCTACTACCAACTCTACTTTTACTAGTCCGGGATTTACCTCTTCCTCTACTTCACTGTTGATGCTGGTGGTGACAACGACGACGAAGACTCCGGAGATAACTCAGCAGACGAAGAGGAAGAAATGAGTGAAGTGGGGCTTGGGGTACGGAGAGGTGAATCAACTCGGGACTCACGGCGGGCTGGGTCACGCGGGGCCATTGTTCTGGGGCTAACACGCCGCCTTTTCACTCCCTTCCCAAATTCCTTCCCTTGCTGCACTTATGGCTCCTTTCCCTTGGAGCTAGGGATAACTTCCGACACTGAAGCACTCATACTAGCACTTTCTGGCACGATTACCTCACCCGGCTCATCACACAATTCACCCGAATCGTCAAAATCACTATCCATCATCACCATGGACAATTCTGCTAGTTCACGCGCCACTGCAGAGTCACTAAGTCCTTTCCTGCTTCCCTCACGACTTTTTATGGGTGTAGAGGTCACGGGGCCCTTTGCAATGGGTGCAGAAGCGGCAGAAATGGCGGGGCGCGAGTGTGACATGGTTTGACCACAGCGGAGGACAAGGAACTAAATGCCGCGGCTTATCTGAGAAGCCAAGGGTTGACAATGACACTGAGGCTGACAGCTGCTAACTTACATGCTAATAAATTACTGGTAGAAAATCTCGGCAATACATAAAGAAATAAGTAGTTCCAGGTGAATGTAAATGTCACTTAGGCTTCTCCCTTCCTTTCTGATATATATTTTTATTACAGACATAGATTACAAGGCATAATTCAAATGGGAAATTACCGTGATAATGTAGCGAATGAATGCACGTGAGGTGTTGTCAGGTGATAATTAGCCAATTCCTGGTGTATAACACTATCACTTACCTTATTTTTTTTTGGTATATATCATTCTGTATAAGTATAGGGCATAGGGCTTATTTCAATGGATGAAATCTGTGGAAAAATCCGGGGGAAATTTGCTTAGCGCAGCGCGGCCTGGGAGGTGAGAGGACAGGGTAATGGAGGGGAGGTACGGAGGGGAGTCAGGAAGGGGGGAAAATCACTAAAATGTAAACAATGGATGGGAGTACAGATGAGATTAGGAGTGCTGACTAGTGTTGGACATTGGCAGTACTGATAGATGATACAAGCCACCACTTGAAAGCCCGGGATAATTCAAAATAACACAGAATCACAAAAGTGACGCCCCGCGGTATGATCCATTGTGCCCGAGTGTCACGAAAGTGACGCCCCGCGGTTAAGGGGTAAAAAGTCTGGAGATGATATAAGTTGGCTTGCAGGCCAATGTTGTGATGTGACATGCACTTCCAATGTAACCAGTCGAGTCACTATGCACTCCTAAAGTTGCCCATGTGTTTGCTCTGCACCGCTAATGTGTAACACAGCAACTCAAAAGCCAATGCCCTGGGGTGCAGTTGGGTTAACAGGTCCCACCTCTTTACAGGACATCTCCACAAAACCTGGATGTTAAGTGTGAGGAAGGCCAGAAGATGCAGATGTTGTTAGTGTACCCAAATGAAGCATTAACAGCCTGGAATGTGCCACCCTCTGATGATGCCACATGCCACAGTTGTCGTACTGTCCGTAACAATGTGATACTAACATTGTACTGGTGACTTTCAGAACAGGAATGTGAAGGCCAACTGAAGTTCTATGTTCTTGTAGCACTGCACTGATGGGATTGCAGTTTAGGATGAGTAACAGCCCCAGTTCCCATTCAGTGTGTGTGTGGTTAAATTATGATGGCAGGAGGAAGTTGTCCTTGGTCCTGAGCTATCATGTGGTTGCTAATCCACTATGGAAGAATGCATGTTAATGATGCGTGGCTGCTGAATGAAGTTGCCCTGCAGGGCCAGCAACTCAAGATGCAGGCATCCAAGGAATGGAACACTGGAACATCTACCGCACATTAGGGATACCAGTCTGGGCCTCTTGTTTCCTTGCTCCATGTGTCCACACAGCTCATCCATGCCAAAGTCTGTACCGGCTGCCCAGCAAATCTTTTTGGTTGATCGGGAGGTTAGTGACTGCCAGTTGGAGTGTTTGTATCATGTTGATGTGGTCAAGTCACTGCTAGATGTAGTTGGAAGGGCAGAATAATGCTGCAGCTTTTCGATGTTGCATGACTTGGGTGCTAGTACTGACTATGGTCAGACTCAAATATGAAGTCCATTTGGGTGGGGCCCAAGCGGGGATTTCCCTCTCTACAGCTCTGCCAAACCTCCTCTCTCTCTCTCTCCAGTGGCTTGTGGGGATGCAGTGTCAGTCCAGCATTTTCCAACTGTATAATTTTGATTTACCCAAGTTTTGTCAAGATACACAATGTTCTGGGGAGACTCTTTGACCTGCCGTATTTCTCTCAAAAATCTGGTCCGAGCTGCTGCTACATCCCTCCTTTCCATACGGAACTTTCGGCCATCAACTTTTGCAAATTTGAAGCCCATCTACAAGAGAATCCTGCAAAGAGACTTGTTGCTTCCGTTGAAAGATATGTTTTCCTTGAGTTCTTCGTAAATCTTGTGCAATGTACGAATTTCATGCCTCTCACAGAATCCCAGGACAGTTCTTCTGACCACACGCTTATCGAAATAGTTGAAATTCGTTACAGTTGCACTGCGCTTCTTTGTTGGTGACGAAAATACAGGCTGTTCTGGTGACATTTGTGTCACACAAGCTTTATTAAATTTAGAGCAGATTCTTTGGACTGTTTTTTCGCTAATGTTATTAGCTTTGGCAGTGCGAGCAACTGCTCTTGAAGGTGGAATTATAAAGTCTCCAATAGCCTTTTCTTCTAAAAAATACTCGTTCACATTGTAAATAAGTTCTTTCTCCCGACTGTGGAGCACACGAGAGCGAGTCAGAGTAGCTGCCATCATGGGTGGGGATCAGGCAGGAAGTGACTGGTCACCTGTAGTCTGAGGTGGGTGTCCTTGACCTCTGGCAACGTCGGAAAGCGACGTTGTCACGTGGTGTGGAATTTATACAAATCATTGCTATTATCCTAAAAAGCGACACATTCATAGCACTATATAGCCTTATTTAATATATTTAATAAGTACAGAATATTTAATATACAATTTCAAATAGTAAATAGCTGACATATGACAGAGAGAGAGAGATAGGTACTGGGGTTGATGCGGCAGAGCTGTAGAGAGGGAAATCCCCTCTCGGGCCCCACCCAAACGGACTTCATATTTGAGTCTGACTCTAGCAAGGTCAATGACAACTAAGGCCATGGGCATGAGATGACCTGGTCACTGATGGGAAACTGCTTGTGTTCAATGGAAGTGACATCACACAAAGGTTGTACATGTTACCAGTTGTGAGAATCATACTACCTGAATGTGCATGGTCAAATGACAACAGTGCTGACTCAGGGTGAAAGTGGTCCATGACGCGTGAAACAGTTGTGGAGGATGGAGATCAGTACCAAGTGTTGGTGATCAGTTAGTGATCTATGGTCAAAACTGGCAAAGGGCACCACTTCATCATCAAACCACACAAGTAGTAAGTCGACAGAACCGGCAACCACATAAATGGACGATGATGGATTGGCAGTGATCTGATCTTAAAGTGGCATCAATAACTAGTGGACATCTTACATGGTCTGATCCCACCCAAATGCACTAATGGGCAACTCCAAAAGAAAAATTGGGAGTTATGGCCATGGCTGATATAAAGGAACATGAACTTCCGAAGTGAGATGGCAGATGACCATTAGCCGTAGACCTACAAAGGGCATAACATTTAGCTTGATATGTCAAGCACGTGGACACTCTGAGGCTGAAGGTTCAGTGATCTTAATAGCAGAAAGCTGTAAGTGTTATAGTGCCGCACACACATTTTCTGCTAAAAAATATTAATGTGCTGCAGCTACGAACACCTAGCAACTAACCTGTAACTGTCATAGTGCTATGTCCATTGACTGCTAATTGTAATCATTATGGTGTCACCATAACCACCATAAACCAAGACATTTTCCTTTGGTAAAAGTGTTGCCCAAAGACATTGTATATACCTAGGGTACAAGGGGGGTACATCTGCTTTCACTCAACACAAATCAAAATGACATCCTAAACAATTATGAACGACAGGTAGCAAGAAGTTACCTCTGGTGAATGTTAACTACAGACATTTACCAACCATCTGCAGCACCGGACATACCAAGCTACTTAAAAGTTGTCTGCTGACCCAAATATATTAAGGGCTGACCGCTAAGAAAAGCAGGAAATTCAATGGGTAAAACAAATGGGAAATGGACAGACAAATATAAGAGTTGGCAACCAAGAGGATCACAGTTACCAAAGTTGTTAAGTTTGCAAGGATGGCCCAAAATACACCAAAAAACATATACCTACCTAAAATGAAGCCTGGATAAAGAAAAAAATGAGAGCAACTCTCTGTGTGAACTACTGCACTAAGAGCAGCAACATGAGTATGTGCCCCATGGCTACCAGGCCCTACAGCCAAGTTCCAAAACTAAACAAAAAAGCCAGACAGGCACAAAAAACTACTGACACAACAAAACCTGGAGAACCTGATGACGGAGCAGAGCACAACACAGACCACATTAACAGAAAGAAACAAACATTCATGGCTACTGAAGGCAGCCATGACCATGACTGATGTACATGCACAGTCATGTGCTAGTACTCACTTAGTAAAGTGATCACACCATACATAAATGAGTCACTGGTGACCTCAGACAGAGGTTCTCACATCTGGTGAGACATTAAAGCTGGACAGAAGATGCAATACACTCTCTCTTCAGCTCACTGAGTCCTCCCATTACTATTTCTAATGCCTGTGAAGTATGAAAAGCAGCTTGATGTCTGTTCCTCAAGGGTGCCTCCAAATGAGGGAGTGCCGCATTAAAAATCATGGTACATATATTCCACTCATGTGTCTAACTCTGCCTGCTGTCTCCCCCTTTCATACTAACAGCCTATACCCTCAACAAAATCCTCTTTTAATACTTTTTAACTCGGAAACAAGGCAATGTAATTAAACTTACCAAATACTCTACCCTACACCTAATACTACTGTCACTCTTTGTTTACCCTACTTTAAACTGGAGCTTACATAGTACAGCCAACTAAATTTCAAGAAAGTTAATAATAAACAAAAGTAAGATATAACTCACCATAGTGCTGTAGTGTTCCTTCAAAGACTTAAATAATGCAGCAAAATTGCCACAAACTAGTTTAACACATGTATGAGATGGATAACTAAGATGAATCAACACAATGTGCCACAAATATGTAAAAATTGCATCTGGATCTGTATCAATCAACTATCTCTTAAGAAAATATGTGCAATACAGTAAGCTTTCATAGGTTACCTTCTTTACGTTATTTTTTATCACTGTCCACAATAAATTACAGAAAACTCTCCTACTTGTTTTACTGCTACCGGTACTCATAAAGCCAATCTGCCTATTTCACGGTATGAAATAAATGTATAAATCTCTGATATTTTGGAATACATCCCTAGCTCATAATTTCAGGGCAGGTGCTGGAAAGGAAAACCTTCATGTGGTGACACCAATATAACTGGACAGCCACACTGTCCAGTACAGCTACACAACTGTCCCTCAACTCTCTATTCTTCAAGTCTTACTCTACCCCCCAAAAACCTCCTCAACTTCCTTCCTATCCTATGAAAGGAGGATGGTGGACTGCAAGAGAAAGACAGCCTCAGCCAACAGTCCACCAGGGTCACAGCCAAATGAGCCTGGGAAGTCAAAATTAACGGTAACAACAACAATGAGAACTGCCTGTATTCCATCACACAGACCATACGCTACACAAATTTAACTGCTGATTCATATTTTACAATTCAACAACACTTAATAATTTAGAGGCAGATGACAGGTTCCTCTTGTTAGTGGCTCTGTTATGCTTCCATCCACTGACGTCCACAGGAGGGGCGTTACTAAGAAGGCAAATGTCCACAGGTCATATGTTGAGCTGGACAAGCCAACACAACCTGTAAACAAAAAATAGAAACATTAATACTGGTGTCATTTGAATTACTCAAAGCTTAACAACACAAATAACTCGCTCTATTGTAGTAGTAAATGTAACCCCAAGTTCATCTGAAACATAAACCCAGTGGATTGCTGTCTAAAGATTTCCTTCTTGTGGTCCACCATCTTCCTTTTGGGGGATAGGGAGAGGGGTGAGGGATATTTGTGTAAGTGGGCAACAGAGCTTCCCAGTCAGAATCAGTGCCACCACATGAAAGCATCCCTCTCCATCAACAACCCAACAGAATGACTCCTAATCACACAATAACTCTCGACTGTATGCAACCCCTTCAGTCAGGGACATAATCTATTTTATTATTGCTTGTGATTTTGTTCAGCTTAAGGGACACTTTTCAAACAGGAGGAGTCTGTATATGGCCTTCAGTAACTCTTTCAGGTGCAAGAGATGGATGCCTTCATGTGGTGGCACTAATATAACTGAACTGCTCCTGTATCGAATTATACAAATGTTTCTCAGCTCCCTTCCTATCTCCCAAAAGAAAAGGGCAACTTCAACCCACACTTCACTAGGTTCACATTCCAGATGAGTCTTGGGCCACAACAACAAAAACAAGCCCTTCACAACATGACATCTTTTTATATATGGCAGTACAAATAAATGCAAAGAAAAGGTGTTAAAATGTAAGGTACATATGTCATGGGGGTGAAGTTGTTAAATGAGACTATACAGCAAGGTAGAAAGGGATGGAAACAAAGGCTGCAGCTGAAATAGGGGAGGTATGAATGTATGTATGTGCATATGTATGTATGTATGCTACCACTGTACAGGTGTAGTCCCTTCAATCCAGTGGTGTACTTTTTATATTCTAATCCTTACTGCAAATTATTTTCTTTAAGTAACAAAGGATCTGTAGTAGTCAAGTGGTTAAATTCAGACTATAATTAAGGCCTCCAGTTTGAAAGATCTCCCTCTATCTGCATTAAAAAAAAATGAAATGGTTAATAATGGTTACTGTGTGTGTGTGTGTGTGTGTGTGTGTGTGTGTGTGTGTGTACTCTGCCAGTCAGTCCCTTATAGAACAATCCATGAGCTTATTTACATTTTCTCTGCATACCGGTACCTCCTTTCTATTTCTCCCATCCTTCTTGTCACTTTTAATCACTCTTCTTTCCACTTCAGAAGAGTGACAAGCATAATGGTTTCCTGTAACCAGGAAACCATTTACAATGCTGGGTGGTAACCATATAATCAAATTAAGTGGTGATGTGGAGCCTACTATGGTGCCTCTGTTAACTGGGTGGAGATGTGAGTGTGGCATCCATCCCAAAATCCAACTTCCACATCACATTCCCCTCACCTCGCTGTGGTGTGGCACAGTCAGCCACTATGGAACATCAGTTCACTGCACAGAATCCTGCGGTGGCAGTTGCCTGCCTGCGGTTGATGGATCTGCTTGGCCAGGAAGACTGGGGTTGTTGATAAACAACAACAACAATCTTGGATGCCTATGCCTCATAGGGGCCTCACAGAGGGCAATAATTATAGAACTGATGTCATTTTTATATGTGGCCTTAGTAAAGTGAGAATTAAAACAAGAGATGACAACTATAAAAAGGAATGAGGATGAAGAGAATAAATATGTCGGGAAGAAAAAATAAAGTTGAAGGAAAGATGATGAACATACTGGCAATAATGGGGTAGTACAATACTTCTTCTTTCTGACCACAACCGGGGATACTGTACATGAAAAATAACTACAGTAACTATACACAAAACAGTAAGTTCTCATTATGCCACCCTTTACTACAGGATTCTTTTGCTGTAGAGTCCAAATTAACCCTTTCGTTTCCGGACGATGCAGGCTGCATCCGACTGCAGGCAAGTATTCAGGATGCGGGCCGGCTCGGCCTTGGCTGAGTGCTGGGAAAACCCCTCGTTTCCACGCTCACAGTACTTTTTAACATGTTATCCTCACACCCTTAGTTTTGCCTCTACCTCTGCGATTTTTTTTCCTCTTAATCTCGAACAGTTGTGCTTGCTTATGGTATTGTTAAGAACATTTGGCAAATATATATTATGCGCTAATCATGTTTTCTCACAGAAACATATGTTTTATGGTAACTGTTACTGAGAAAGTTTTATGAAATTTCATTAGATACACTTTGGTATATAAACATTTACTGTAGGACAATTCGGGTTCGTTTTACGTACCGCAAAAGGAATTTATCTTACGACTGTGCTGCAGCGCAGGAGCAGTGTTTCGCTAATTTTTTTTTTCCCTGCCTTTATTTATGCCTCTATCTGCCTGATTTTTTATTCAGGTAATCTCGAATAGTTGTACTTGGTTAGGGTGTTAATAAAAAATGTTCGGCGAACATAAATTATGCACTAATTTATGATGTTTCTTCTTTCCCTCAAAGGACGATTTTGTTGGACGCAGCTTGCGTCATGCAGTATCAAGCGGGTGAGATTGAGTTCAACGGAGCCAGCGTCATGCAGTAACGAGTGGGTGACTTTTGCACCACTACTCTAACTACTGAAAGGGCTACGTTTCACATACGCTGCAAGCTAAAATTCCATAGCTACCTATACTTTTGCTCTGTCAGCTACATGCAATTTAGAATAACATTTGTGTGGAATAAGTTATGATACACTGGTGCACTTCCTTGGCTTATAACAGACTGTCTGTAATAAAGCCTTGTTGATTAGGCTGATGCTTACCCTGAATGCATCAGTTCTCATACAGTTAATTACTTGCATCTAGGTGGGCAGATAAGTAAAACAGACACATGGGAAACAAAGTTATCAGTCAAGTACAGTGTGGTAATGTGTACTAACCAACAATGACTTCCAATCCCACTGCGACAACATTCCATTTCTACTTCCTGCATCAGTGTTATCGTCTTCTCAACCTTTATGACTCCCAGTGTCTCTAACATCAGTATTTAAAGTTCTTGAAGTGTAGTTTCCTGGTCCCATGTGTGGAGTCACGCTGCTTCATTGATAATGCTTGGTCAACCTGCCAGAAAGATAAGAAATTAGTACTGGACACTAACTTGGTCACTGGGACTGTGGTAAGAATGGCTAAACAGATATACAAGAAGGCAACAAATTGCTTCACAGACATCCCTTGGTCAACTTGACAAGAAGTACACATGAAATCAGTACAGGATTCTAATTTGGTCACTGAGGTTACGGAAAGAATGATTAAAAATATCTACAAGTACCGGTATTCCTAAAGTTGTTTCATTATTAACCACTAGCCTACATCATTTTTTTTGTTTAACCCACTGAGGCCAGGGATGTCTTTTCATTTAATTTCTGCCATCTGCTAACTTAATTCAACTGATGATTGGCTTTTTCCAACTCAAGAATTAAATATAGCTTTCTTAAACCCCATCAATTTAAGATGCCTTTCCTCAGTTATATAAAATGCAAGATTACACTTCAAAAGGCCATCACCCAGATTCAAGAGGCAAATTCACATCATCTATAGTACCTCATAATGTTTTTCTTATATTCTGGGGATTAAGAACTATTACCATTTAACTTGCTAAAAAGAAAAAAAATGATTAAGCTCAGAAAGACGTGCTTGCTGCTATCATGAAATAATTCCAAGTTTCAATTAAAGCTGCAGGTTATTTCACACTTATTTATGTACCATAAACTCTCAATTATCCAGCATAATTCAGCCAAGCCCTAAGTCAAATAAAGCAAAAAGCCGAATATTGCACAGTACTACCGATCAGCTCAACATTCAGTATCGAGCCAGAATATTGTGTTACTATCCATCTCAACCCTCTATCCCGAAAGCTTTCGATGTGTAAAAGATGAAAACTAAGAACCAAATACAATACAATAGTGAAATGGTATAGTACAGTAATACAGCACCGGTTGGCTACTGCTTAAGAGCCTGCTGCGACACTTCAATGCCAGATATTGCAGTTTTGCTGGATATTGCTTTATCAGAGCCGAGCCAACAGCGCCGGATATTGCATTGGGCCAGACATAGTGACGATGGGTAATTGAGAGTTTACTGTATCTATTTATCATTTTTTTCTATTATGCATGATGTTGGTGTTACTGAAGGGAAGATATAAATGAAGAATAACAATGGCTGTCATCTAGTTTATAATAATGTATTACCCTCAATTCTGAACTCCTATTTACAAAAATCTACACTTGCCAACATTTTTGTCATATAACAGAGGGATACATGATGATATCGGCTACCTTCACATAGGCAATGCAAATTAATTTATCTTATTATTTTTGGGGACAGTAAATGGTACTTCAATAAACTGTTTGTGGCATTCTTGACTATTTATTATTTTCTCATTACAATGGCTATCATTACAGTTTTACATTTAAAAAATTTCAGATTTTCCAAGAAACCTCGATCCAGACCAATGCATTCTGGATTTGCAAGTTTGTCCAGTACTGTACTTTATTTCAGCTAATCACCTCCACTAACTTTGGGGTTCATCTCATTCTGGTATAAATGAACGGACATTAAATTAAGTTACTGTAAATCTTGGTTAGGTTAGGCATTTAGGATATATCTGGAGGGTTTTTTTATTTTCTAGAATGTTCATTAATTTTCATATGATTTACAAATTGTATATCTTTAAAAGCACCTCTTAAAATTCAGAGGCAAAAGGTAAATTTTAATAAGTTGCCAATACACCCCCCAGGTTGTGCAGTATATTCTTCTGGACCTAGCCTAACCTAACCTAACCTGCTGCAGCGGAATGCTTACCTTAGAGTTAGGTACAATATCATACTATGCGCTTATGGTGGTAATATCCCTGAAATGCATATTGGCAACTTGTAAAATAGTACCAGGCAAAATACTACTTGCTGTTTTCTATCCCATAATTTCAGGAGTTTCAGATTATTTCACCCATGAGTGCTTACTTCTCAAGAGTCTCCTTCACTAACACTAACCGTACCATAAATTCATGCAAATTGGTGGAAAGGAAGTTAATAAGTATGAAACAATTGCAAATCTACAAAACGACCATCAACACTTTCTCCAAAGGAACAATTTCTACTGGCCCTGAAACTGCTACATCTACCGGTATTAAATGATGAAAATAAATTGTCCAAGTACTAGAACTGACGCCTTCATGTGGTAGCTTAGGTGTCTGGGTAGTATACGTGGAATACTCTATCTATCTACTGCCAAAACTCTTAATCCCAGATGGGGTGTCTACTAAAGAATCAGGTCCATGTCACTCCGCCATCAGGTTGCTCCAACTCGTACCCCATGACCCCATCTCCCATTTACCTCTCCACCCAACCCCACAATCTCATTCTTGGCCTCCCCCACATAAACTCTCCTAGTCAGTCTCTCATTCTTCATACGATAAAGTAAGGACATGCTTCGTCTCATCCTTCATGGAATTCGGTGTTTACGTGTACATGCGGGAGAAGAAATCAACCTGGATGTCACAATTCCTTGCTTTTACGGCCATATACTCCATCCTACCATACTCGAAATTTAACTCAAACTACCAGAAGATCACACACTTACCTTTGTTTGTTAAAGTAGAGCCAAAGGAGCCGATATCAGTGAGGTAATGGAAAATTTGTTAAACGTTTGGCCCCGCAGCATCCCTACCGCCTCCGGTGTTGCCGATATAACCATGGTGCATATAAGCGTCATAAATAACAACTCATACATTTTCTATTATTCTTTGCAATTTCTAACAACTTGAAAATAATAAAGTATAAAACTAATAAAAGATAATGGGTTCCGACGTGCTCATTATATATATATGGTCCCTGCACATTTACGGCGGCTAACTCAAAAAGAAACGGCCAGCACTTTCGGAAATACCTGTATGACGTTTGACTGTATATAGATAGACATTGCATTCATCTACAGCTTTCATAATGATTTTTGGTCTTATCTATAGGCTCCATTGACTTAGTAATTATTGGCAGAGTAAATCGAAAGTTGGTTAAGTTACAGGAAGAATAAGGAAGGGTGCAGAAACTTCCCATGTCTCTCTTCTTGTTAATCAAAGTACGAGAGGAAATTAATCGTAAGTTTGTCTGTGAATCCAGACTGTAGAAGCTAGATACCTGAGCGCTGCCAGAGGAAATCGTGCAGATTATGGAAGCAACTCAAGTTTAAGTAAGAATATCTTGTTATTTTTCATTTTCTTTGAAGACGCCAGTTTTCTGTTAGCCGTAAAGTCATGAGAAACTATCTTAAATTTCTCGATGGGCATTATTTCTTGACGTGCAATCCAGAAACTTGTTTTTATTATTCATCGACAGTTCCCCATGTCTATGCATTCCTGTATAAACATATTTGTCCTTGTATCGCTGCCTTGGTGTCAATAAATTATATACCCCTGTAAACTATTCGCCAATTTATGTTTACTTGTCATATTCAACTCTTTTCTTTTGCACCGACATCTTTCCTCAGATTACTGGGACTTGTTATGAATGGTAGTAGTATTAATTGTAACCCCAGTTCATCTTAATGTGATCCCAGTGGACTGCAGTCTGAAACAGCCCTCCTACAGCTCACTGTCCTTTTGGGGCGGGGGGGATGCGAATGGACTGGAGGGGCATTTGCATAACCATACACACTCGATCTCTCTCCCTCACAACAAAGGCTCAACAGAAACCACAATTATAAATGTATCTTTACTTATTTACTCATTACAAAATATATATATACGTCCACGAGGAGGACACCCAGTTAGTTCAAAATGTTTCCTGATCTACGTCCGATTTTAGTTGGTTGCATGTCATATTCTAGGAGAAAACTGAACCTTAGCAAAGACTGCCTCTCTCTTGACCTTCGTGTAAGAGAATGGTCTTACTTCTTTGCCTTCCTCTTCCTCCCTGAGTGTCCTCCCTCTCTTCCCGCCAAAAATGAGTCCCACGAATATTCGTATATGCATTTTCAATAGACTATAATAAAGACATCAAGTACAACTACAGTAAGAAAATGTAGCTATGAAAGAAAAATATACTACGAAGTTTTTGAATGATGGAATGAGAGTAGTAATGATAAGAACATGAAATAAAATGAGATGCAACCATACATGATGAAGTTAGACTATGTGCATTCGAGTGTGATGTGTCAGTTGCTTGATACAGCTTGCAAAAATAAGAAAATGTATGTTTGATGGCGTAAATAAAGAGATTTTTTTTTTTTTCTCTAACATTCATCTATCCATTTACATCTGAAACTCCTTCCATCCATCCATCCACTCCCCATTCATCTATATAGTTCTTGTGTCCTTCCATTTATCTATCTCTCGTTCATGTCTCTATCTACCTATCCATCCATCCATCTCACAAAACTCTCCTCTCCATCCACATAATTGTTTTTTCATGAACATCAGTCTTTCTACGGTATTTATCATCTATCTATATCAAACATTTACCCATTCATTTATCTATCTGCATCCCTTCCTTAACTATCCATCCCTCTATCTATCTGTGTCCTTCCATCTATCCATCTATCTCAGAAGTGTGGTGGAGGTGGGTATATATCTGTTTGATGTGGCTCCGGTAATTTGATGCTTATCCTTGGTCGACTTCCATCCCCTCTGACTATTTCCACGCTATCGTCAACGGCAGGGTGTGCGTTGAGGTAGTAGGTGCGTGGAGAGGGAGGCAGGACACTGTGGAGTGGGTGCGTGGGTGTGGAATGGCTGTGGGGGTTGCTGGGACTGGACTGGTGAGGTGTGTTGGTGTGGGTTCGTGAGGGAAGATGGTGTGGGCGTGTCTGAGCGTGTGTGGAGTGGGGCTGTGAGTGTGTGGTGTGCTGGTGCGGGTGTGTGGTGTGCTGGTGTGGGTGTGTGGTGTGCTGGTGTGGGTGTGTGGTGTGCTGGTGTGGGTGTGTGGGTATGGAAGGCTGTGGATCAGAGTGGATATGAGACTGTGAGTGCGAAACAGGGAAAGGCAGCAAAACAGGAACTTGATGTGTCCTTCCATTGGCGTGTATGAAGGCTGTGGCATCCGTTGTGGGCGTGTAGAGGGTGGTGGGGTGGGCGTGTGGGCGGTCTGTGGGCTGGTACTGGTAGATGGGCGCGGGCGTGGTGAAGTCCTGAAGCCCTGAGGAGCTGTGGGGAGGGGTGAGAGTGTGGGCGTTGGTGGTAGTGGGGACATTTGGGGTGGGGGCGTGGGGAGGGGAGGGGGTCGTGTGGCGAAGGATGTGAGAAGTTGAAGGTCTTGGACGTCTCCTGGTGTGGGTGGATGTGGGTCTATCAGAGTGGGTGTGGGTGGGTCTATCGCTGTGGGTGTGGGCGGGTGTGTCTGAGAGGGTGTGGGCGTGGGTGGGTGTGTTTTTGTGGGCGCCTCTGCTTTCAATCGTTTGCACATTTGAGGGATGGGTACTCTGGGTAGCACTAGTCAAGAACCCATTATCCAGCATGTGGGCGTTGGTGGGTGTGGGCGGCGGTGGTGTGGGCGGGGTGGGGGGGTGTGCGGGCGGTGGAGCCAGTGTGGATGCCCGCCCACTATCCACAACCAGTCTGAAGGGGTTAGGCGATGGGGTGGAGACGTGCTCATGGAACCTCAACTTCTTCCTCAATAAATGCGAGGGCGTGGGCGTGGGCTGTCGGGCGGGAATGGGCGTGACTGAGGACTTTTGGGCGTGAAGTGACAAGGGTTTGGGATCTCGAACATGAATTGGATTTTGATCAGTCGTAATTTCTCGATCGTGAGAAGATTTTCGAATGTGGGCGGGTTCACGGGCGTCGATGGGTGTGGGCGTGTTATCCCTGTTTCGAGAGGACGTCCTGATGCGGTGTGGGCGTGGCGTGGTGGTGGGCGTGGGCGTGGTAGTGGTAATGTGGTCCTGTTTCTCCTCCCCCTCATAAGACACCTCTGCTCTGAATCCGTTGTCGTCTGCTATGTATGTCACCACTTGAACGCGGCCATCAGGGAGCGCCACCTGCCGAGTTTGGAATTTTAGTTTGGTTATAATCATCATCATCATCATAATCCAGACCTCCTTTCCCACCCTAGGGCAGGGTGAGGAGTAGCAATGTCCAGACAGCCCAAAATTTGCCCAGTTCAATGGGCCACGCTTCCATTTTCTAATCATTTAAGCCCCAGAAATCCTGGCTCTATCGGATACGCCAAAAACATTCACCACGTTCTGTAGCTTCACATTAAAGTATCCGATAGAGTCAATCCGGACGCTGCCGCGTTAAAAAGGGGTGCCAAAATCCCTGATCTTGCACTTCTCCTCACAACATTCATCCAGCCAACTCGACCTCTTATCAGTTCCCTAACCTCACCGACTTCCAAACCTCCCTTCCTCACATACTCATCCACCATATCTCTCCACCTTCTCCTTGACCTACCTCGCCTCCTCCCTCCTTCAAAATCGCTCAGATATACCTTCTTCCCCACTCTATTGTTATCCATTCTTTCCACATGACCATACCATCTCAGGACACTCTCTTCGATTCTGGTGTCCACCAACTTCCTCACTCCACATCTTTCACGAATCACATTATTTCGTATCCTATCCACCCTCTGTACTCCACATACATTCCTCAGCATTCCCATCTCCACTGCTTCTACTCCTGACTTTTCATTTTCATGTCACACTATAGTCTCACATCCATATGTTAAAGTTGCCACTAACACTCCTTCATGTAAGCCTCGTGCAGCTGCAACACTCAAGCTTCTGCTTCTTATCAAGGCCTTCATTGCACCAGCTACAGTACTTTTCTTCCTTGTGTCACTCTACTTTCAACTTCTTTTGCACATTTTCCTCTCACTCACCAATTCCTCTCTCCATTCGCTGTATCATCGCACTGGGAGTCTCCTTCTCCCTCAATAACCATTACTTTACTATTTTCTACATTTACTCTCAAGGCACGACGCTCACAGACATCAGCAAAACTCTGCACTAACCCACCAAGTTCTTGTCCTGTATTTGCAAGTAGTACTGCATCATCAGCATACAACAAACCTGAGATATTCCATCCATCACCATTCATTACCAACGCCATCCCCCTCTCCACCACTCGTGTTTTTACTTCTCTCATCATCCCATCCATATATATATATATTGAACAACCATGGGGACATCACACAACCTTGTCACACGCCCACACCGGTCGTGAACCATTCACTTAGATGCCCAATAACCCTTACACATGCTTCACTACCATCATAAAAACTCTTGACGGCACCTAGCAGCTTACCATCTACACTGTACATGCGCAAAACCCTCCACAATCCTTCTCTGTCCACTTTGTCGTACGCTTTTTCCAGATCCATGAAGGCCATAAACACCTTATTGTCCTTCTCACAAGCCTTCTGATCTGTCTTACTGGAAATACTTGATCCACACATCTTCTGCCACCTTGTTCATCACTCACTGGGACTTCTGATATTATTATTATTATTATTATTATTATTATTATTATTATTATTATTATTATTATTATTAGTATCATCACTGTCATTATTATTATTATTATTATTATTATTATTCCCATCATCATCATCATCATCATCAACCACACTCCTCGTCTCGTCACTAACATTCGTAATAACATCACAGCCTGCCAACCAACAGAATTTTAACAACAACATCAGAGAAGGAGATGAGAAGAGAGAGGAGAGGAGAGGAGAGAGGAACAGCAAGAGAAAAAGAGAAGCGGGGGGAAGATACGAGGAAACACGAGGGTAAATAATGGAAAAAGAAGCAACAGATAACCTAGGCCTTCCTCCACTACTGACCTTGTACGACCCGCTTACTGTGGCTCCATCTCTGGCTTCATATCTGGCTTGGTAGTTGCCTGTATCCTTGCTCTCTACGTTGTACCCGTATTTGTACTGGTCCAATACCTGCAATAAGGGGAGGAGTTTAGGTAGGTACCGACAAATCTAGGAAAATGTACAGACTTTTACTCTAACTTGTCAAAATAATAATAATAATAATAATAATAATAATAATAACAATAAAAATTCATTCATTCATTCACCATCTAATCCTGTGTTGCCCCATGAGGTGTACAGGAACCCGAGGCTAGGGACATTTAAGCTGAGAGTGACCAGCCTTACTCATCCCTGAGTGGCATTACGTGAGCAATAAACCCCAACCACCCCTTGCATATAAACACACACAGGCTCAATCCGACTGGGGCACCTTAATTACCCACTAAACCACCACGTGCCAAAATTTGGTTATATGGTTACCACCCAGCGTAGTAAATGGATTCCTGGTGTACAGGAAACCATTTGGCTTGTCACTCAGTGTACAGTTACCCATAGACAGAAGGAAGAGGAAAGAATGAAGGAAAGAAAGACAGAAGAGGGAGTGTAAAGTCAACTGTAGGCAGAAGGAAGAGGAAAGAATGAAGGAAAGAATGACAGAAGAGGGAGTGTAAAGTCAACTGTAGGCAGAAGGAAGAGGAAAGAATGAAGGAAAGAATGACAGAAGAGGAAGGAAGAGAGGAAAGTGCAGACACCCAAAGCAGCACTACATCGAGTGAGTGAATGGTGAGCGCACCCACTTACCACCACCACAACTACTACTACTACTACTACCACTACTACTACTAATAATAATAATAATAATCTCTTATCCTTTTCAGCTCAGTTGGCCAAATGCTCCCAGACTGAAGGGCTGATTTGACTAGTAACCAAGGAGACTCATTCCTACCATATGACCCATTGAATTTTATGCAACCACAACTTACGTAATCAAATTGGGGAAGTAGGAAAGAAAAAATAAATAAATCGCAGCGCCAAAGGTGTTAAGTAGTCATTACCAACTTTCACTAGATAAGGAGAGTGGCGTATCCAGAACTGATAAGGGGGGGGGTGATAAGAGTGAGAGGCTGGGAATCAAGGCGTGAGAGGTGGAGTGATGTGACTGGGAGATATGATAGTGGATGTTAGTGTGTGTGTGTGTGTGTGTGTGTGTGTGTGTGTGTGTGTGTGTGTGTGTGTGTGTGTGTGTGTGTGTGACAGGAAGATAGAGAGAGAGAGAGAGAGAGAGAGAGTTCATATACTACTGATATATAAAATAGATAGTTTAACAGATAGATGGATGGTCGCATGGATACACACACACACACACACACAGTGAGAGACCTTCAGGCATTGCCATTAATCATACAAACGTCCTTCAATTCCCTCCCTATCCCCCGAAAGGCGGCTAGGGGATTTCCACCACACTGATTTTCACCACACTTACACCACACTGATTTTCACCATATTCACCACACTGATTTGCACCACACTGATTTTCACCAAACTTATTTCCACCACAATGACCACACCGATTTTCACCACACATTCACCACACTAATTTTTACCACACTGATTTTCACCACACTGATTTCCACCACATTTCCACCACACTGATTTTCACCACATTTCCACCACACTGATTTTCACCACACATACCGGAGGGAGAGGAGGGCGTGGAGAGAGCAGTGACCCCGGAGGCCGACACCCGGAAGGCCTGTTATGTGAGTGACCCCTGACCTGACCCCGCCATTGTGTGAGGCCAACGCTACCCGGTACAGTGACGGTGGCATGGGAAGTCTCTCTCTCTTTCTCTCTCTGTATGTATGTATGCGTGTGGATTTCTCTCTCTCTCTCTCTCTCTCTCTCTCTCTCCCTGAATATATGTATGTAATGTATGTATGTATGTATGTATTTCTCTCTCTCTCTCTCTCTCTCTCTCTCTCTCTCTCTCTCTCTCTCTCTCTCTGTATGTATGTATGTATGTAATGTATTTCTCTCTCTCTCTCTCTCTCTCTCTCTCTCTCTCTCTCTGTATGTATGTATGTGTACACATAGGCATACACATACAGAGACAGAGACACAGAGAGAGAGGGACTGGCATACGTGCAGGCATACTTACATACATACTTGTACATACATACAGACATACTTACATACGCATTCATACATACATACATACATACAGAGAGAGAGAGAGAGAGAGAGAGAGAGCTAATCTGCCACCTGATAGACCCCGGGTTCAAATCCTGAGAAATATGTGCCTAATCACGCGTCACTCTCACTTTCACCCACATCCTCAATTTCCTCTCCGACCCCGACTCCACCTACCCCTTCCATCACCACCCACGCCCCCCTACCCACTCTAACCCTCCCACCCCCACCCCCTCCCCACCTATTCAACCCTATCCCACCCTCACCCCATCTACCCTACCCTGCCTCCAACCGACCCCTTATCCCCTCCCCACCCCCAACCCCATCCATACCCTCCTCCCCACCCACACCCAATCCACACTACCCCACCCACATCCCACCTACAATAGCCAACTTCCACACCACCCACACTACCTCCACCACACCCCCATCCACCCTACCCTACCCTCTACCCATCCCATTCACACAACCCCACTCAATCTACCCCCACCCCCTCCCTACCCCACCTTCTTTCATCAACCTCTATCACCACAACACACAACCGGATATCGAACCTGTGGGGGTGAGGAGAAAGGCAGGCAGTGAAGGAGGGAGGCAGGAAGTGTGGTTATTGCTGTGTACCCAGGCGCATCTGAAACGTGAACCCAGTGGACTTCAGGCTGGATTTACCCTTTTCCTGCCTTGAGGGGATAGGGAGGGAGCTGAGGGACGTTTCTATAACCAGGCAGCTCCACCGCCCTGTTATATCAGTGCCACCATGTGAAGGCGTCCCTCTTCACCACCAACCAGTACTATCAAATGAAGGAACGAAATGGTAATGTTATTTGTGTAGAGGGAAAATTTTAATGTATTGATTACTTAGTATATTTAAACAAGAAAAAAAATAAAAGCGAATAGTAACGAAAATATATTACCCGTAAAAAAATAAAAAATAAAAACTACAACCGATGAGGGACGTGGAAGGTGTGTGCAAGATATTCACAGCGGAAATATGTGCTGCATGTGAGGTGGTGTGTGGGGTGAAGAGAAGACGAAAGGGGGTGCGGGGAACAGCGTGGTGGAATGAAGAGGTGAGACAGGCTGTGGCACAAAAGAAGAATGCATATAGTGAGTGGATGAGAAACAGGGGCGTGGAAGAAGTTGAGAGGCGGAAGAGAGAGTTATATGTAGAAAGGAAAAGAGAGGTGAAAAGATTAGTACGGGAGAGTAAGAAGAGAGTGGATGAGGAATTTGGAAGGAATTTGAATGTAAAGTGGAGGGAATGTAAGAAAATGTCCTGGAAAGAGGTAAAGAGAGTCAGACAGGGTGGCAATGAAGTCAGCAGGGGAGTGAAAGATAAAAATGGTAGATTACTAGTTGAGAAGGGATAAAAAGTGAGCAGATGGAGAGAACACTTTAATGAATTGTTGAACACAGAGAATGAAAGTAATGAGAGTATAAGTGGCTGGGGAATGGCTGGGAGAAGGAGGGATGTGAGAAGACAGGAAGAAATCAGTAGGATGGAAGTTGTTGAAGCAATGAAGAAAGTTACAATGGGGAAAGCCCCAGGAATTGATGGAGTGTGTGGTGAAATGCTGAAGCATGGGGGAGAGATAGTAGTGGAATGGATGTGGAAGATGTGCAGATTGGCCTGGGAGGAAGGTAGAGTCCCGGAGGATTGGAAGTCAGGTATAATTATTCCCTTGTACAAAGGAAAAGGGGAAAAAGAAGTGTGTGGTAATCATAGGGGCATTTGTCTTCTTAGTGTAATAGGAAAAGTATACGGTAGGATACTTATTGACAGAGTTAGGGAAATAACAGAGGAATTAGTTGGAGAAGAACAGGGAGGCTTTAGGAAGGGAAGAGGTTGTGTAGATCAGATATTCATTCTTAGATCTTTAGTGGAAAACTTTCTAGACAAGGAAAAGAAGTTGTATGCGGCTTTCATGGATTTGAAGAAAGCATATGACAGGGTGGATAGACAAGGATTGTGGAAAGTATTAAGAATATATGGAGTAGATGGGAAGTTGCTGAATGCTGTGAAGAGTATGTACGATGGTGCTAAGGAAGCAGTGAGTGTGGATAGTGAACTGAGAGAGTTTTTCTATTTGAAGGTTGGGTTGAAACAGGGATGTGTCATGTCTCCATGGTTGTTCAATATGTATATGGATGGGGTTATCAAAGAGATGCAAGGTAGGGCAGTGGATGTTGGAGTGGCCCTGGTGAGAGAGGGCAGTGTTTGGAAACTCCCTGTACTGTTGTTTGCAGATGATACTGTGTTGTTAAGTAAAGACGAAGGGGAGCTGCAAGGCTTGGTGGATGAGTTTGGGAGAGTGTGTAAGAAACGGAATTTAAAGGTTAATGTTGGGAAGAGTAAAGTTATGGTCTTCGAGAGAGGTGAAGTCAGTGAATGTACAGTGGGGTTGGATGATGAGGAAATGGAAAATGTGAGTACGTTTAAGTACTTGGGTAGTGGGATGAGTAAGGATGGAAGTTTGGAGGATGAAGTGCTTGAAAGCGTACAACAAGGAAGAAAGGTTGATGGTTCCTTGAAGGCAGTGATAAGAAACTGGGAAGTGAGCATGGAAGTGAAAAAGTTATTATACCAACTCTGACGTATGGAAGTGAAGCTGGGACGTTGTTGGAGGAACACAAGTCAAGAGTGAGAGCAGTGGATATGAGTTATTTGAGAGCAGCCTGTGGAGTTCCATGGAGAGACAGACTGACAATTGAGGATGTGAAGGAGAGTTGTGTTGTGGATGTGGATGTGATAGGAAGCATTAAGAGAAACACACTACGGTGGTTTGGCCATGTGGAGAGGATGGAGGGTGAGAGACTGACGAGGAGAGTGTATGTGAGTCTGGTGGAGGGGGAGAGAGAGGGAGGGGAAGGCCAAGGATGAGATGGAAGGATGGAGTGGAGAGGTATATGAGAGAGGGGTGTGAATTGGGAGCAGGGCAGTGAAATGACGGGGGACAGGGGGACGTGGAGGCGATTTGTTTGTGGCCACCCCGTATAAGGGTTTAAGGCGTCTGGCAATAGATAAATAGATACAACGAGGACCGAACGCGCTACGGCCGAACTCTCCAAACGTTATGTAAACAAACCCTCGGCGATGCTCAAATGTTTCGGCGCCATTATTTCTCGCCTCTCTGTTATTTACGCTGCCTGTCTGCCCGTTGCTGTCGCTGTCTGTTATTTAAGAGGGGTTTTGTTGGCGGTAATGGGCGTCTGTTTCGTTGCTGTTGTTGCGTGGAATTTGCGGAAAAAACAATAACAGTGTGGCGATGCTTTGTGTTGAAGGGAGAAGGGGAGGCTTTGTGTATTGTTTTGAGAGAGAGAGAGAGAGAGAGAGAGAGGCCTGGAAATGAAGTTATAAAGGAAGAGGAAATGGACTGGAGAAAGTCAGGAACAGGAAGCGAGAGAGAACCATCTATTTACATTTATCTATCTGAAATTATCTATCACTATCTATCTACCAGCCACTACATAGTTATCATTCTGCCCATCTATCCATATAGCTATCACTCTTTATCTATCTTTACATCTATCTATCTGACCAATAAAAATACTAGATACTTACCTGTCTGCATCTATCCATCCACTCATCCATTTGCCTAAAAATCAGTATATAATATCTATCGATCTATCTGTCTATATATTTATCTATCTATCCATCAATCCATCTAAATTTCTATCTATCTGTCTGTCTATCTATCTTGTCCACCTATCTATCCTTCAATCCATCTACATGTCTATCTATCTATCTGTCTATCTGTTTGTCTGCCTATATTTTTATCTATCCATCCAGCCATCTACATTATCTATCTATACATCTGCCTATCTATCTGTCTATCTATCCATCCTTCCATCTACACGTTTTATCTATCTATCCATCCATCAATCCATCTACATGTCTATCTATCTATCTATCTATCTATCAGCTAGTTCCCATGCTATCTACTTAATTACCTATTTCGTTACTTAACTATCTATCAATTTAAGTGGTTGCAACAGCAGTGGTATTACTCAAATTACACTGCTCTCTCTCTCTCTCTCTCTCTCTCTCTCTCTCTCTCTCATGCTTGTGTTTCGTCTACCTCGTTATGTATCCTGTCTATTTATTTATCTATCTGCCTGCCTGTCTGTCTGTCCATTTGTCTTGGAGAGAGAGAGAGAAAGGAAAAGATTAATGGAAGAGAAAATTAATAACGAATGAAATACAGACTGAAATGACAGGAAATAATGAAAACTAAGAAGGAAAAAAATCACACACACACACACACACACACACACACACACACACACACACACACACACACACGGAGAAAATGTCGCCTAATATTTCACTCTTTTCACTCTACACTTTCCTCAGCTGACCATCTCAAACTCCGGCTGTTTACATCCGCTCTCCACTTTTCCACTGCTTTCCTTCAGCCCTTTGTCGTTCCTGCTTGATTTTTCTTTATTAATCTGAAAATACAGCTTTCTTTCACATGGTCTATCTATCTATTGCCAGACGCCTTCATATCGTAAGGGGTGGCCGCAAACAAATCGCCTCCATGTCGCCCTGTCCCCCGCCATTTCACTGCCCTGCTCCCAGCTCACACACCCCTCTCTCATATACGTGGTCTATCTATCTATCTATTGCCAGACGCCTTAATCCCGTAAGTGGTGGCCACAAACAAATCGCCTTCATGCCGCCTTGTCCCCCGCCATTTCACTGCCCAGCTAAAAGCTTACACCCCGCTCTCTCATATACCTCTCCACTCCATCCCTCCATCTCATCCTTGGCCTCCCCCTCCCTCTTCTGGGTGCATTTTGGGTGCAGGAACTAACATTATTTTGACAGGAAGGGGAATACTGGCGGGAAACTGATGAATTTTTTAGCTGTAACCAAAGAACAAGCTAAGAGTAGCACCTGGAACGGAAGTATAAATTTTTAGAGCGAGAAAATTACTGGGAGAGCACAGGAAACCATTTCTATGATGAGGCTTGAGTGGGTGTAAGTGTGGTGCAATCAGCCACTTCCCTTTGTTTTTGTATTGTCATTTGTGTCGTCGAAGTCGCTATAATAATGGTAATCAGTATGAGCATCTATCACCATTACTTAAAGCACAGGCATTGTAATCTCCGCAATACTACTGTTACTGATCAAAATAAATTGGTACAAGGGATCATTCTACGGATAAAAACACTGCTTCCACCACTGTTACGTAATATCACGACTACCACCACTACTAAAACACTAACATTCATAGGTTTACTACTGTTACTCTATCTAGCCAGACGTCTTACTTCAATAAAGGGTGGCCATAAACAAATCGCCTCCATTTCACCCTGTCCTCTGTCATCAAGCTCTCTTATCTCCACTTCATACCCCCTTCTCTCATATTTCCCCACCCCATCCCTTCATCTTATCCTCTCTCTCCCTTAATCTTCCCCTCCCTCACAGTTATTCTAGTATCTACAATATCTATTTATCTGTCTATAGCCCGACGCCCTTATCCCGCAAAGGGTGGCCACTGACAAAACGCCTCCAAGTCGCCCTGTCAACCACCATCTGACTGCCTTCCCCCCAACTCACTCCCCCCTCCCTCATATACCTCTCAGCTCTACAATATAGGCATTATTTCTTCTAGTACAAAAAAGAAAAACTGTCACCACTATCACCAGTACTAAAACTTCTAAATTCATCAGTCATACTCACCCCTGGTTCATCATCATCGTAGTCATCATCCTCATAATTCGCATCACTGTCATAGCTCTCCCCAGGTACATATATCACCTCGGAGTTGTAAAGTGGATCCGAATCATACGTCTCGGGCAGGTAGTCGGGTGTTGCATTATAGACGAACTCGGAATCATCTTCCTCTGATGCATAAACACCTTCCGGGTAAAACAGGGGATCGGAGCTGTCTTCGTAGATTGGGCTGGGTGTGAAGTTTTGTATCGATTCCAACTGGGGATCAGAATCGTCTTGGAAAGCATGATCAGAGGTGTATATGTCAGAGGGATCATAGAGAAGGTCCGGGTTAGCTTCATAAAGGGGGTTCGAAGCATCATACTGAGGGTTCGAAGTATATTTTCTATCATGTTCAAACACTGGATCAATTATGGTTTTATAGTCTGGCACAGCATCAAAGACAGGATCAGAACCCCTGTCGTTTTGAATGTAAACCTCTTCCTCCTGGTCATAGGCTGGTTCGAAGACAGTTTTTTGGTTTCCAGCAAAGCCTCGATCTCGTTCGAACTTCCGACCACGCTGAGGGTTTCTTCTTCGTTGCACATTTCTGGCTCGCGCAGGGAAAACTCCATGCTCAAAATCTTCCTCATTGTAATAATTCTGGTTGCTGCTTCTGTCCTCATCACTGCTGGAGTCATAAATACTTTGACCACCAAAATTTTCATCGTCATCCTTCGTGGTGAAGTAGTTTGAGGTGGTCCTGAGGGTGGTGGTGGGTGGAAGGGGATCTAGTACAACCTTCTTGGGGACAGGAGTGTGGCGAGGCTTGGTGTTTGATATCTTGAAGGGAGGGTCTGACTTAAAATAGTATGGTTCAAAGGTTCTTGAGGGTGCCTGGGGTCTGAAGAGGCGAGGTCGTGGTTTGGGAGAGGTCGACTTGGGTATGTAGATAGGGGGACCAGATTTGTATAGTAAAGGATCATTTCTGAAAGTATGTGGCTCTTCGTAGGTCGTTGTGTCTGGTTTTGGAGCTGATGTAATAAGTTCAAATACAGAGGGCTTGCGACTGTAAACATTCTCAGGTTCAGCGGTGCTCGAGACAGGACTTAAAGTTATTAAATCTTGCTCATAAACTGTAAAATCTTGTTCACTGACGGATGAATCTTCCTCAAAAGATAGAGGTAAGGGTCTGGAGGCATCACTGGGCTTCTCCTTGGCTCTGGATTTCTTCCCCACCAGCAAGGGACGGTACCGAAGCCTCTTGTCCTGCTTTGGTGCTGGTTCGGTGGGTGGGGGTGGGGGTTTTTGAGTTGTAGTGGTAGTCCGCGGCGCCGGCGTGAGTGTGGGAGTAAGAACCTGGTGTAGGGGACGTCTGAGGATTCTTGCAACGCCTCTTCTTCTCGCTGTCAGTTCCCGCGAGGTAAATGAAACTGGTTCGGATTTGGGTTTTGTCTCTGAGCTTTCTTTCGCTTCCTTTGTCTCTTCGTTCTGGGTTTGTGTTTTCATTCCCCAGCCACTTTCTTGAATCTTCTTATCTCGGTCTCGGCTCAGCCTCGAGGCAACGCTGAAAGAGGGGAAGATGGACCTGGAGGTGGTGGTGGATGAGGAGGAGGAAGAGACACTGGTGGAGGAGAAAGAGGATGACGTGGAGGTGCTGGTGTAGATGGGTCGTGGCCTGGTGGTGGAGGTGGAGTGGGCTGAAGTGGTGGGAGGCGCCGGACTCGTGGTTGAGGCTATGGGCGTCTCCTCCACCTGTAAAGATGTAAATATGCCACGTTTACGTGACAAAACAGTATCACATAAAAAATACTATTAGAGTCTTAAAATAACTAGGTTCCCTGACTTGAATTCTGCGCCAAAATGACATGTTCAATCAAGTCTCTCCTCCAACATTTGATACATGTACAAATATAATCCAGTAACTTTGGTAAACATGGAAAGGATAAAATAAAGTTCTGTTATCCCTGCACAACATCAAAACAAAGGAGAGACAAGCTACAAGACAAGAGGTACGAGACAACTTGGATTATGAATGAGGGAGGTGGACGTTAAATCACCATGACATTAACAGGTGTTCCCTGCCCTTGATCTCACTTCCTTTTCTCACAATTTACTAGAAGAATAACTTATGTTGGTACCTCTTGTTCCTCTGTTAATTCCAAAGGCGCTTTCTAACACTTCCAAGTCAAATGTACAGTATACAACCTTGGCTTTCAAACTATCCACTCCTTCACTCTCATTCCCTTATGTACTTTCTTTTGAGTGGCATTGCACAGTCTTAAGCTCAGTTCTACCGTGTGAGAGTAGAGACATGAATACTAAAGAAGTTACAGGTACAAAATGGGTTACAGGGAAATGAAACTCTTATGAAACAGGACTTAATCTTGCAGTGTATATTTCTCTCTATCCAATGGGCAAGGAAGAGTTTCATGACAGATAAATTAGCACTGCAGCAATTCTCCGTGATCACACACACACACACACACACACACACACACACACACACACACACAAAATCAGCTATACTTCTTTCACTGTAACCTGGCCAATATTTTCGTCCCTTTGCAGCATATGTCAAGAAGTCCAGTAGCAGAAAAAAAAGTGCTACGGTTCTGCATTCTTTCCCTACCACTCCTTCGTCAGCAGCATCATATTCTAGTATTAAATCTATTGTCATAACTCGGCAATTATGAACAACAGTTATATAGGGTGCTGAAGGGGGAGGCCTTCGTTTGGTGGCACCCATATAACCAGATGGGTCAACTGCCTCGGTATACAAAAGTCGCCCATCTCTCTTCCTATCCCCCAAAAGGAGGATAGTGGACCGCCAGAGAAGGGGTAAATTTAGCCTGCAGTCAACTGGGTTCAAATTCGTGTGGGCCTGGAACTGAAACTATAATTATTACTATCTATCTATCTATCTCTAGCCAGACGCCATAATCCCGTAAGGGGTGCCCGTTTGTCTTTGAGTTGGAGGTGTTACAGGGAGGGGCACTAACCCTTCGCCAACCCACTTGTTGACACGTAGGGAACACACGTGGGTTTGTTATATGGTTACCACCCAGCGATGTAAATGGTTTCCTGGCTTACAAAAAAAAACATTAGGCTTGTCACTCAATGTAAAGCCACCAGAAATGGAAAGAATAGTAATATAAAGTGACAGGAGAGATGGGAGAAATAGGAAGAGAGGAGGGCAGACAGAAAAAGAATGATGAAGGTGAAGGAAGACGTAGGCAGCAATAGATCAAGCGAGTGGATGTTGGTGAGAAATAGGAAGAAAGGAGGGCAGACACAAAAGAAGAATGAAAAAGGTGATGGAAGAAGTAGGAAACACTACATCAAGTGAGTGGATGATGGTGAGAAATAGGAAGAGAGGAGGACAGAAAAAGAATGATAAACGTGAGGGGAGAAGTAGGCAACACTACATCAAGTGAGTGGATGATGGTGAGAAATAGGAAGAGAGGAGGGCAGACACAGAAAAAGAATGAAGATGAAGGAAGAAGTAGGCAGCACTACATCATGTGAGTGGATGATGGTGAGATATGGGAAGAGAGGAGGGCAGACACAGAAAAAGAATGATGGGCAGCACTACATCATGTGCGTGGATGATGGTGAGAAATAGGAGGAGAGGAGGGCAGAAACAGAAAAAGAATGATAAAGGTGAGGGAAGAAGTAGGCAGCACCGCATCAAACGAGTGGATGATGGTGAGAAATAGGAAGAGAGGAGGGCAGGCACAGAAAAAGAATGAAGATGAAGGAAGAAGTAGGCAGCACTACTGTACATCATATGAGTGGATGATGGTGAGATATGGGAAGAGAGGAGGACAGACACAGAAAAAGAATGATAAAGGTGAAGGAAGAAGTAGGCAGCACTACATCAAGTGAGCAGAAAATGGTGAGAAATAGGATGAGAGGAGGTCACAGAAAAAGAATGGCAGGGATGAAGGAAGAAGTAGGCAGCACTGCATCAGATGAGTGGAAGATGGTGAGAAATCGGAAGACACGACTGCAGACAGAAAACGAATGATAAGGGTGAGGGAAGAAGTAGGCAGCACTACATCAAGTGAGTGGATGATGGTGAGAAATAGGAAGAGAGGAGGGTAGACAGAGAAAGAGAATTATAAAGCAGCACTACATCATGTGGGTGGATGGTGATGAGAAATAGGAAGAGAGGAGGACAGACACAGAAAACGAATGATAGGGATGAGGGAAGAAGTAGGCAGAGAGGAGGACAGACAGAAAACGAATGATAAGGATGAAGGTTGAAGTAGGCAACACTACATCAAGTGAGTGGACGATGGTTCCTCCCACTACTAAACCAATAAATACACCCAACACACCTGGTCGTTAATGAGGAGGTGTTTGTACTTCTCCTTGATGGGCAGGCCGAGTCTCTGGCGTCTCAACAACACCTGGCGTCGTTTCTCGGGGTCAAGGATGCGTCGTCGTCTGCCAGGCCTACGACGCCCCAGCGGTCGTCTGTAAAGGGGGGAGAAGTGGAGGAGAGGTGAGGGAAAACGAAGAAGTCAGGGAAAGCGATGGAAATGGTGGAAAGTTGAGGAAAAGGGAAAAAAGGGGAAGGTGACCAGAGCAAAGGTGAAGGAATGTGAGGGAAAATGAAGGAGATGTGATGGAAGTGTGGTGGAAAGTGATGGAAGTGTGGTGGAAAGTGATGGAAGTGTGGTGGAAAGTGAAGGACGTGTGGTGGAAAGTGAAGGAAGTGTGGTGGAAAGTGATGGAAGTGTGGTGGAAAGTGATGAAAGTGTGGTGGAAAGTGATGGAAGTGTGGTGGAAAGTGATGGAAGTGTGGTGGAAAGTGATGGAAGTGTGGTGGAAAGTGATGGAAGTGTGGTGGAAAGTGAAGGAGTGTGGTGGAAAGTGAAGGAGTGTGGTGGAAAGTGAAGGAGTGTGGTGGAAAGTGAAGGAGTGTGGTGGAAAGTGAAGGAGTGTGGTGGAAAGTGAAGGAGTGTGGTGGAAAGTGAAGGAGTGTGGTGGAAAGTGAAGGAGTGTGGTGGAAAGTGAAGGAAAAGTGGAAGAAAGGTAAATATGAAGGAAAGTGAAGGTAAGTGAAGTAAGCCATGGAAAAAATGAATGAAAGTTAAGAACAGAAGAAGGACGAGTGAAGGAGGGTGGAAGAAAGGAAAAGTGGAGGAAAAATGAAGGACAGGAGAATTAAAGTGGAGGAAAGTGGAGGAGTAAAGTACGAAGACAAAACACTGACGAGTTAAAGTGGATGTGGAGAGTCAAAGGTGAGGGGGAAAGAAAAATATTAAGACAGGTAAATAAAAGTTGGCAGGTAATGGAAGGGAATAAGTGAAAGAATGGAAGTGAAGGAGGATAAGTGGAGGGATAAAAGTGGAGGAGGAGGAGGAGGAGAACGTAATTAAACCTAACCTAACCTAACCTAAGCTAACCCAACCCAGCCCAGCCCAACACAACACAACCCGACCCAAATAAAGCTAACCTAATCTACCCCAACCCAACCCAATTCCACTCAACCCAACCCAAATAAACCTAACCTAACCTAACCTAACCCAACCCAGCCCAGCCCAATCCAAGCCAACCCAAAGCAACCCAACCCAACCCAGCCCACCCCAGCCCAACCAACCCAATCCAACCCCACCAAACCCGACATAGCCCCACCCAACCCAACCCAAGCAAACCCAACCCAACCCAACCTAACCCAACTCAACCTAACCCCACCTGACCTATTTTGTGGTATTACCGTTGTGTGGCTGCCAGTGGCTGCCTCGCCACGCTTTCCTGCTGACTGGAGGCTGAGGTGATGAGGTCTGAGGAGGCTTGGGGGCGTGGGTTGGAGTCCCCGAGAGGTGCCTCCCGGGGGTGTCGCTGGGCAGGGTCTGGGGAGGGTGTCAGAAAAGATGTAAACATTTTTTTTTTTTTTTTAGGTAAACAAGTCAGCCTACCATTGCATTACTGTCAGAAGTAGTTCACAAAGATCCCAAGCAAATTTTACCATATGACTTAGTACATGTCGTACAATGGACTCTCATCCGTAATGCGATATTTGGGGAGAGTGAATGGACCTTGAATTTGGCTCTCTGTTATTTATTTATTTTTTTTCCAGGGAGCAATTTCCAATCCCCTGACCTTTGGTTCCTTTTTCCTTGCATTTTTTAAAAATGAATCTTGGGGAGGTCAGCCCCCTCCCAGAAATAAAAACGATCAGAAACAAGGGAAAGTGGGCACATGGGCTTCATCGAAACTTCTCAGGTCATTATTAGGGGGGCAACCCCCTCACCAAAAAATTCTCTGTAGAGAATGGACGACAGATGTGGCTTTGATATACTAGTACAAGTTTTACAAGGGACTCCCACTCACAATGCAATATTTAGGGAGTGTGATCCCCCCAGTGATTTTTGGAAGGTCAGCCCCCTCCCAAAAATATATATTACTAGAAAATGGAAAAAGATTTGAATGAAACTTCCCAGGTGAGTTTGTCTGGTTACTCAAAAGGTCTTTCGGTTTATACAACTTTCCAACCATGATTTTTATGGGGGTAGATATGGCTTTGATATCTTAGCATATGCTGTTCGATGAACTCTCATCCGTAACGCGATATTTGGGGGGCATGATACCAACGATATTTGGGAGAGTTAGTCCCTTGACCAAAAATAAAGGAACATGGGATATTGTGCGGACATAGATGTGAAAGAAAATGGCATTCAGATCTCAGGCCTGGATATGCAGTTTTCATGATTTCTATGGTTGCAACGGAAGAACTTACACGTCTACTTTACTGAACTTAAGTGGGAACAGTTTTGCAGTAACGAGTTAACGAAGGCAACATCTACCCACCCCACCCCCCAAGTTCGAAAAGTCTGTCCAGAGCTGAAGAAAATCGTCTGGTAGGGGCAGAGAGAGAGAGAGAGAGAGAGAGAGAGAAAGGAATAAATACTCCAATCAGGGTGCGAAGTGTTTGGCAACTGTATGTATGAAGACTAAATAATAATAATAATAACAACAACAACAACAACAACCTCAGGTTTATATAATACGGTACCTGGTTGCTGCGGGTCATGGAGGAGTTCAGAGAATGACCTTTGACCTTGCACCGCCCCAGCCAACACCAAGGTCACCTGTCGGGAGGAAAGGAGGCTGTGAAAGTGGGTGAATAACCGTGAATAAATAAATAAAAATTAGTGACTAATAATAATAATAGCTTAATAATAACAATAAGAAGAAGAAGAAGAAGAAGCAGAAGAAAAAGACGAAGAAGAAGAAGGACAACAACAACAATAACAACACTAATAATAATAATAATAATAATAATAATAATAATAAAAACAATAATAATAATAATAATAATAATAAAATGGATGAATCCCCCCGCAAGGAACCGCATCGGAGGTGAAAATTGAACTACCGGAGCGAGTTTCTTTTTCCCGCCATTTATCAGCGACCTGTGACCTCTCTCTCTCTCTCTCTCTCTCTCTCTCTCTCTCACACACACACACACACACACACGAGATCTGAAGGCTACACACACTACATACTGTACAAACACGAACACAGTGAA
>NC_136994.1:16754741-16757241 GCF_032717465.1 Coenobita brevimanus
CTTTGCTACACGACTAATTCATCTATCTATCTATCTATCTACAGCCAGGCGCCTTCATCCCGTAAACGGTGGGCCACAAACAAATCGCCTCCATGATTTAACAGGAGCAAATCTTAGTAATCATGTATGTGTAGTGATAACAAACTTAGGTCATAAAAACTTGAATCTAAGTATCTATAGCTAGGTATTTGCGTATCTATTTTTGAGAGCTTTAATTTTAACAGAGTATCTAGCGCTAAAGAAAAGCGCCTTCAAAACATTTATTTAACTATCCCGTGGCGAAGAGATGATTGTAATTAATTCTCCTACAAATTACGTGAATCTAAGAATATACATAAACAAAGGCCCCCCTTATTCTTCGACTCCAAAGCCCTTGAATTTAACACAGCCCTTAGTTTTGTGTGACTGGAGCAAGGGCGTAGGTTAGATTTTATAAACTGGTGGGAAATGGAAAGCTAAGCAAAATCAAGAGATGGCCAGGAGTATTTCAGAGGTGACCATTATTCTCGAGCTGAACAAAGCTGACCTTCACAACATTTATATTTCGGGTCCCTTCGCTCTTCGGTCTTCCTAGACGTCCTTATATCTACCCAGCAACTCAAATATCTATCCAGGCTGCCTTTATATGCATCCTCCTGTCCTTGCATCTACCCAAAAGCCCTTAAATCTATCTGACAAGCCTTAAATTTGGCCAAGTATCACGAACTGGGGAACAATGACCATCACAACATTTACACTTCGGCTCCTTAGAATGCAACTGTTTACATATTTACCTCAGCGCTTATATACCTATCTGAGCACCCCTTTTATTTACCCAGGTGCCCTTTGTATCTACCCAGGTGCCCTTGTACTTACCCAAAAGCTTTAAATCTACCTGACAGCTCTTAAATCGGGGCGAGGATCACGAATGTAGGCGTTACGTGGGAGTCATGCTAGCCCCGCCCACCTTCCCTCCAACCCGCTGGGAACGTGGGTGGGGCCTTTGTTTACTGGGTCACGGAGGGGAGGGAAGGAAGGGAGGAAATGTTGATGGAGGGAGAGGAGAGAATGGAGGGAAGGGAGGAAAGGTTGATGGAGGGAAGGGAGGAAATACTGATGGAGGGTATGGAAAGAATGAAGGGAAGGAGTGAGGATGGAAATAAGGGATGGTAAGATATAGAGGAGAAGAGGGAGAAAGCTGCGAGAAGCTGAGAAAAGGATGGGCTGGGATGATAAGATAATGAGGAGAGAGAGAGAGAGAGAGAGAGAGAGAGAGAGAGAGAGAGAGAGAGAGAGAGAGAGAGAGAGAGGATGGTGTAAAAGAATCAGCGCTAAATAAGAGGTGGGAGTAAAGACAGGTGGAAAATGGAAAAGAAAGACAAATGAGGTAAGACTGGAATGAAGAAGAAGACGAAGAAGAAGAAGAACGAGAAGAGGAAGAGGAAGAAGAAGAGGAGGAGGAGGGGGTGGAAGAAGCAGCAGGAAATGAAGAGGTAAAAATCGAAACAATGGAGAGGGAAATGCCAAAAAATGAGGAAAGTAAAAGTAAGAATGGGTTGAGAAACAGGAAGCTGAAAGAGAAACAGCAGAAAAGTGAGGTAGAGTGATTGTGTGTGTGTGTGTGTGTGTGTGTGTGTGTGTGTGTGTGTGTGTGTGTGTGTGTGTGTGTGTGTGAGAGAGAGAGAGAGAGAGAGAGAGAGAGAGAGAGTAAAGTGGAGCAGTATCAGTCACGCTTCCCATGTTCTTTGTGTGTATGATAAACAGATTCCGACCTTCTCCTACTTAACCCAATATTAACCCTACCGATAAATCACCCTAACATCAAACTTAGGTTAATAAACACAGATAAAGTATGGGTTATTTCTAGCTGTCCAAAATATAACTCCTAGGCTCATTTCTAACTGTGGATGGCTATTACTTAATTTAAAGAAAGTATAAACAGTACTCAAGGAGTTAATATTATTGTTTTTATAATCCCCTTATTCCTATAGATATGTCGTAAAGTGAGTAATATCCATGTTCTCTGACGGCAGCAAGGGTATTTTTTTATTTACATGAACAGAGGAAGGAAAAACAAATACAAAAATTCATACACCAGATTACAGACATTTTCCATTCATAAAAAGTCTGTAACAGCCGGACTTGAACTGCTGTAAAATTAAACATCATAATAAATAAATACATAAATACTTACTAATAAATACTACCATATCTACTATCTGACACTGCATTTTGACACTCTGACACTTCGACACCACTGACACTATTTGACACTGACATTATTTGACACTATTTGACATTATCTGACACAATTTGACACCATCTGACACTATTAGACACTAGCTGACACTATTTGACACTAGCTGACACTATTTGACTCCATTTGACACTATTTGACACTATCTGACATTATCTGACCCTATTTGACCCAATCTGACACTGTTTGACACTATTTAACACCATCTGACACTACAATTACAACTTTCAGCATCAAACTACATAACATCTCACGCGAATTCGC
>NC_136994.1:16762241-16779741 GCF_032717465.1 Coenobita brevimanus
CATTTCACTGCCCTGCTCCCAACTCACACCCCCCTCTCTCATATACCTCTCCACCCCATCCCTCCATCTCATCCTCGGTCTCCCCCTCCCTCTTCCACCCTCCACCTCACTCACATACACTCTCTTTGTCAGTCTTTCACCCTCCATCCTCTCCACATGGCCAAACCACCTCAGTGTGTTCCTCACAACGCTTCCTATCACATCCACATCCACACCACAACGCTCCTTTATATCCTCATTCGTCAGCCTGTCTCTCCACGTGACTCCACAGGCTCCTCTTAAATAACTCATTTCCACTGCTCTCACTCTTGACTTGTGTCCTTCCAACAATGTCCAAGCTTCACTTCCGTACGTTAGAGTTGGTATCACAATACTGTCATGTAGTAACTTTTTTACTTCCATGCTCACTTCCCTGTTTCCTATCACTGCTTTCAAGGAACCAGCAACCTTTCTTCCCTGCTGTACCCTTTCAAGCACTTCACCCTCCAAACCTCCATCCTTACTCATCACACTACCCAAATACTTAAACGTACTCACATTTTCCAATTCCTCACCATCCAACCTCGCTGTACATTCACTGACTTCACCTCTCTCAAAGACCATCACTTTACTCTTCCCTACATTCACCTTTAGGTTCCGTTTCTTACACACTCTCTCAAACTCATCCACCAAGCCTTGCAGCTCCCCTTCGTCTTCACTCAACAACACAGTATCATCTGCAAACAACAGTACAGGGAGTTTCCAAACACTATCCTCTCTCACCTGGGCCACTCCAACATCCACTACCCTACCTTGTACCTCTTTTATTACCCCATCCATGTACAGATTGAGCAACCATGGAGACATGACACATCCCTGTTTCAAACCAACTTTCAAAGAGAAAAATTCACTTAGTTCACCATCCACACGCACTGCAGCCTTCGCACCATCGTACATACTCTTCACAGCATTCAACAACTTCCCATCTACTCCATATATTCTTAACACTTTCCACAATCCTTGTCTATCCACCCTGTCATATGCTTTCTCCAAATCCATGAAAGCCGCATACAACTTCTTTCCCTTCTCTAGAAACTTTTCCACTAAAGATCTAAGAATGAATATCTGATCTACACAACCTCTTCCCTTCCTAAAACCTCCCTGTTCTTCTCCAACTAATTTCTCTGTTCTTTCTCTAACTCTGTCTATAAGTATCCTACCATACACTTTTCCTATTATACTAAAAAGACAAATGCACCGATGATTACCACACACTTCTTTTCCCCTTTTCCTTTGTACAAGGGAACAATCATACCTGACTTCCAATCCTCTGGGACTCTACCTTCCTCCCAGGCCAATCTGCACATCTTCCACATCCATTCTACTACTATCTCTCCCCCATGCTTCAGCATTTCACCACACACTCCATCAATTCCTGGGGCTTTCCCCGATTTAACTTTCTTCATTGCTTCCACAACTTCTATCCTACTAATTTCTTCCTGTCTTCTCACCTCCCTCCTTCTCCCAGCCATTCCCCAGCCACTTATACTCGCATTACTTCCATCCTCTACGTTCAACAATTCCTTAAAGTGTTCTCTCCATCTGCTCACTTTTTCTCCCTTCTCCACTAGTAATCTACCATTTTTATCTTTCACTCCCCTGCTAACTTCATTTCCACCCTGTCTTACTCTTTTCACTTCTCTCCAGAACATTTTCTTACAGTCCCTCCACTTTACACTCAAATTCCTTCCAAATTCCTCATCCACTCTCTTCTTACTCTCTCTTACTAATATCTTCACCTCTCTCTTCCTTTCCATATATAACTCTCTCTTCCGCCTCTCAACTTCTTCCACGCCCCTATTTCTCATCCATTCATTGTATGCTTTCTTCTTTTGTGCCACAGCCTGTTTCACCTCTTCTGTCCACCACGCTGTTCCTTGCACCCCCCTCCGTCTTCTCTTCCTTCCACACACCACATCACATGCTGCACATATTTCTTCTGTAAATATCTTACACACACCTTCCACGTCTCCCATCTGCTCCAGTTCATATTTGCCCAATCGTTCCTCCACTTCTCTCTTATACTCTGCCTTTTTCTCATCCTCTTGTAACCTTTCCACTCTCCTTGCAACTACTCCTTCCTCTCGTCTTTCCCTTCTTCTATTCCTCCACCTTACTTGCATCCTAATTCTGGCCACCACCAAGTAGTGGTCAGAAAGTCCACTCCCCCAACCTCTATACACTCTTGCATCCTTTACACATCTTCGCATCCTTTCATCCACACACACATAATCAATCATTGCCTTCCTTTCATTCAGTTCACCACCCACCCTTCTCATCACTCGCCATGTATACCTGTGGATCATTTTATGCCTGAAGAGGGTATTGGCTATCACTAACCCCCTCCCAGCACAAATGTCCACTAACGCACTCCCATTCTCATCTATCTCAGCAGGCACACCCCACTCACCAACTATTCCATCCACCTTCACATTACCAACTTTACCATTCATATCACCAATCAAAAACACTCTCTCATTCCTTCCAAACTTTTCCATGCACACTTCCACATTTGTCCAGAACTCTTCTCTCACTCTTCTAGCACGATCTTGCGTTGGCGCATACACACACACAATCCCCCACATTTGTATTCCAACTTTCAACTTTACCCACACAATCCTTGACCCAACTGATCCATACTGTTTTATGCTCTTCTTCCATCTTTTACTCACAACTATACACACTCCTTCCTTTGCCCTCTCATTCTCATCTACTCCTGCACATATACCCCATCCATACTCCCATTCTCTCACACTTTCTCCTCTCCATTTTGTTTCAGTTATTCCACATACATCCACTTTCGCATCCTCAAGCACCTGGACAATCTCTCTCTCTTTCACCTCATCATTCGCTCCTCTTACATTCCATGTACACATTACCAAGTCCTTTGTCCGGTCCTGGGTCGTCAACGTTTGGTCAGTCCTTGTCCGAGGCTTCTTGTTTGTTTCTTTAGTTAGTTGTTTTCCGGGGAGGGGCACTAACCCTCCGCCAACCCTTTTAGTCGCCTTTTACGACAAGCAGGGATACTGGGGGAGTATATATATATATGTGTGTGTGTGTGTGTGTGTGTGTGTGTGTGTGTGTGTGTGTGTGAGTAGAGAGAGAGAGAGAGACAGAGAGAGAGAGAGAAAGAGAGCATCACACATTTCTTCTCACCCCACAAAAATGCCTCCGCGATAAAAGACAGACAAACTACGTGGATGAAAGTGATTCCAATGCACTAAAAATTTTACCTTAAGTTATTTTGCCATTATATTAAATTACTTTCTTCCTTTGGCCATGTGGAGAGGATGGAGAGTGAGAGACTGACGAGGAGAGTGTAGGTGAGTGAGGTGGAGGGGGGGAGAGCGAGGGGGAGGCCAAGGATGATGTGGAGGGATGGAGTGGAGAGGTATATGAGAAAGGGGTGTGTGTGAGCTGGGAGCAGGGCAGTGAAATGGAGGGGGGACAGGGCGACATGGAGGCGATTTGTTTGTGGCCACCCCTTACGGGATTGAGGCGTCTGGCAATAGATAGATAGACAGATAGACTTCCTTCTAACAGCCCGACCGAAATGCTATTCAATTTGATGTCAAAATGTTACGTAATATTGTAACTGAATAACTGCCATAGCTCCGTCACATTACGTCACTAGAGGAGGAGGCAGTGAGAGAGAGAGAGAGAGAGAGAGAGAGAGAGAGAGAGAGAGAGAGAACTGGGGAAAGGGCAACGTGATGGCGTAGTGACATGAGGTGACTGGTTCTTGGCCACCCCTTCTGGATTTAAGGTACCTGGCTATATAGGCAGACAGACAGATAGATAGATAGATAGATAGGCAGATAGACAGAAAGATAAACAGGTAGATAGACAGACAGATAGGTAGATGGATAGATAGATAGGTAAATAGACAGATAGATAAATGTAACTTCTGGAGAATTCACTTTTGGAGATAAGTACTTAACAATGCATTGAAATTCTCTTACACACACACACACACACACACACACACACACATCCTTATGGCTCCTTCACAACCGCACACAGCCATGCAAGCACCCTCAAACACGCACACGCACGCCTCCAAACACGCACACGCAGTCTTGCACGCAATATGGAGGGGAAGAGGGTTAACCACACCTCGTTTTCTTTGTCGGGGGGAACTTTAGAAAACCACAAAAAACGGTGATATTGCTCTGAAGGTGTGTGTGTGTGTGTGTGTGTGTGTGTGTGTGTGTGTGTGTGTGTGTGTGTGTGTGTGAGAGAGAGAGAGAGAGAGTACTATCAAAGTGGTTCATAGTCATATCAATTTTCCATCTATCTCTTGGTCTATCTATCTATCTATCAGTCAATATAAGTCAGTTTCTTTCTATATGTCTATCAGCCTATCTATCTATCTATCCATCTATCTATCTGTCTGTCTATCTATCTGTCAATGTCTTTATCTATCGATCTATCTATCCATCCATCTATCTATTTACATCTCAATAGCATGACGAGTATTTATTCTCTCTCTCTCTCTCTCTCTCTCTCTCTCTCTCTCTACTCAATGTTTATGATGGTGGTAGTTGTGGTAGTTACTTCTTTCGCTAAACGTGACGAAATGTTGGTAGCTGTGGTTGTGTCAGTAATGGTGGTGGTAGTGGTGGTGGTAGTTGTGATAATTCTGGTGGTAGTTGGGGTAATTGTGGTAGTCGTGGTGGTAGTGGTAGATATTATACCTATGGTAGTAGATGCGGTAGATGTAACAATGGTGGTAGTTATGGTAGTTGTGGTAATGGTGGTAGTTGTGGTAATGGTGGTAGTTGTGATGGTTAGCGTAACTACTGGCCACGTCGCCATGATTCTTCCCTTACATCACAGACCATCTCTCTCTCTCTCTCTCTCTCTCTCTCTCTCTCTCTCTCTCTCTCTCTCTCTCTCTCTCTCTCTCTCACTCTCTCTCTCTCCTGCCTCACGATTCGCTCCCCTGCCTTATCTCTGCCTAGCCCCTTCACCTCTGACTACTTGCCTGCCTCACCCTGCCTGCTCGACCAGTCTTCATACCTGCCTAACCTTTACCTTCCTGCCTCACCCCATCCATACACCTGCTCACCCCATCCACACACCCTGCCTCACCCCATCCACACACCTGCCTCACCCCATCCATACACCTGCCTCACCACATCCACATTCCTCTCTCTCTCTCTCTCTCTCTCTCTCTCTCTCTCTCTCTCTCTCTCTCCTCGTTATTAAATTCATCTCACTGAGCTCTGTAGCGGGGTTAATAATAGGAAGTAGTTGTAATCTGGGCTATTATTATTATTATTATTATTATTATTATTATTATTATTATTATTACACTCACAATCATCACATCACCTACATCACAGTTCTGTCCGTCTGTCTATCTATCTAATGACATATACCAAGCAGCAGCAGCAGAAGGAAAACTGACAATATTATTTCTGTTTTATATAAAATTACGAAATACTGGTAAACGTACTGAGAGAGAGAGAGAGAGAGAGAGAGAGAGTGAAGGGGATTAGTTAGGGTTTGACACAATGCACTTTAAGACAATGGCCATCTCCACCATCTTGGATCCAAATTTGTGAGGAATGGGTATGAGGGTAAACAGATTTATTATTATTATTATTATTATTATTATTATTATTATTATTATTATTATTATTATTATTACTACTACTACCACTACTACTACTACTGCTACTACTACTATTATTATTATTATTATTATTATTATTATTACTACTACTACTACTACTACTACAACTATTACTACTACTACTACTACTACTATTATTATTATTATTATTATTATTATTTTTATTATTATTATTATTGTTGTTACCACTATTATTATTACTGTTATTATCACCATTATTATCATTATTATTATTATTACTTTTTTTGTTATTATGTTACGGTTTCTATTCCTTTATTGCCCTATCATTGCTTTTTATAATGTATCCTCATTAAATTATCAGTGTTAATATTAAATGCCAGGACCAACTTGCCTAGCCCCGGACTCCTACGCTCCTCATGGGGCAACATAGGATTGGATGATGGATGGATGGATGAATATACTGTATGTGTGTGTGTGTGTGTGTGTGTGTGTGTGTGTGTGTGTGTGTGTGTGTGTGTGTGTGTTAACGTCTTCACAGTAACTTTCAGAAAATGTAACACACAAAAGTACTTACTGTTAACGCTTTCATTTCTGCGATTCATTTGCATATATTTCTTCACGATGAAATGAAGTTGAGAGAGAGAGAGAGAGAGAGAGAGAGAGAGAGGCCATACCCTATAGCTACAACAGGTCTTTTTTCGAATTCTTTAAAAATTGTATAGAGGTGACAGAAATACATTAAAAAAAGGTAAAATAATTAGAGTCTGGCCTTTGGTTCTTCTTCCTTGCATAAAAAAAATAAAGTTCGCAGGATAAACAACTTCCCGTACCAACTTAATCCTAGAAATTGATTTTGTTATTCGTATCTTTTGCCTCATGAATCATTCTGCTTTGATGATGTTTTTGATATCGGTGTGAGAGAATAAAATACACAATTACACCTATACACAGGTTAAGGAAAGGGGAGGGTGTAAATACGGAATCAGGTGGAGAGAGGTGTAAAGGAGACGTGGTGGCAGGTGTGAATTAGACAGGTATGCTCAGGGGGTGATGGGGGGCAGCGTTAGGTATGTGATGTTTGAGTCATGGAGAGAGAGAGAGAGAGAGAGAGAGAGAGAGACAGGTGACATGTTTGGCTGTGTGGTGAAGCTGTCCCACACGCAATGCTATAGTACAATCACCTTATATTGGCCTAGATTTTCAACGTTTTGTAGTTTGTGCCACGTAACTCAGTGTCAGAAAGAGGCAAGAGCGCTGCATCCATTCCATAACACTCCTTCGTGACTAGCATCATGTTTTGGTGTTATCCGCTACAACTCATCCTTCAAGTTGGAGAGGTGGCCATTTTGAGGTAGATGGAGTGGAAAAGAACAGTGAACATTACTTTAGTCACGCTGCAAGAATAGTGATCATGTTTTAGTCACGCTGCAAGAATAGTGATCATGCTTTAGTCACGCTGCAAGAATAGTGATCATGCTATAGTTACGCTGCAAGAATAGTGATCATGTTTTAGATACGCTGCAAGAATAGTGATCATGCTTTAGTCACGCTGCAAGAATAGTGATCATGCTATAGTCACGCTGCAAGAATAGTGATCATGCTATAGTCACGCTGCAAGAATAGTGATCATGCTATAGTCACGCTGCAAGAATAGTGATCATGCTATAGTCACGCTGCAAGAATAGTGAACATGCTATAGTCACGCTGCACTGTGCCACTAGGTTGATTAAGTGCTTCAGAGATGGTGCCCCGGAAGTCACCTCGCCACTGCAGGTCTCAGCCGTGGGAGCATCACACAAAGGTAATATTTCCTTTCGCATTCCCACACCCCGCCCTGCTGCAGTGGATGTGGCAATAAATTTAAGCCAGCGATGCCACTGTAGACATTATATAGGCACAAGTAAACATCTCATAACACAATGTATAGGATGTAGTGTCTGCTGGAGACTTACACAGCTTCTCACTAGGAGCGTCCATCCACATACGAGTAGTCACAAATCCATCCATCCAGCCATCACCCAGCCTTATGTACATATTGTTAACCATCGTAGCAGCCTCAGCTTAACCTTACTGCAGCACCCAGTACAATATTTCGGGGTGTGGGAAGCCTGAACATTACAGTTATGGTCGCATGTCTTATACCTCCAAGGACGAGATGACTCCCAGGCTCTCCTCTCAAACCCAAAGCATGTATATATCAACCTCTTCACCGCAAGATGTCCCTCTTAGCGTGAATAAAATAGCGTGTTGATAGCCATAATAACACGAGTAGACATAAGCGTAGCCCTGTTATTCAAAGGGTTAAGGGTAGGGGACTGGCCCGCGGTACCCCTGCTCACCTTCAGCCCCGTCTTGAGGATTTGACGTGTGTGGTGGCAGCGGTGGGATTACGATAATTTGTAGAATGGATGGTGATAAGGATAGATGTCTCTCTGTCCCACCGTTAGTTGTCACTGCTGGTAATTTTTGGCAGTCCATGAACTCCGCCTTGGCCTCTCTCTCTCTCTCTCTCTCTCTCTCTCTCTCACACACACACACACACACACACACACAACAATAACAAGGAAGAGGAGGAGGAAGGAAAAAGTAAGAGGAAAAGAGGAAGGGAAAAGGCAGGGGAAAGAGGAAAAGGATGTTACTCTACTTACCACAGCAATTTCCTGTGTACTTTACATAAGAAAGCGCTGTTGAGGAAGTAAGGATGTGGTGTATGGTTTTTATGAGAGAGAGAGAGAGAGAGAGAGAGAGAGAGATTAGAAGTTTATGTTAGAGGGAAGAATCTTAAATGTTAAAGATAATACTAAACAGAAGTAAATGGAGAGTATTTTTTTCCTATTAAGATGAGAGTGACCAGCCTCATTCATCTCCGAGTGGCATTACGTGAGCAATAACCCCCAACCACCCCTTGGATATAAACCTTAGACCTACACAGGCTCAATCCGACTGGAGCGCCTTAATTACCCACTAAACCACCAGGCGCCATAATTTGGTTATATGGTTTATACCCAGCGTTGTAATTGCTTTCCTGGTGTACAGGAAACCATTTGGCTTGTCACTCAGTGTAGAGTCACCCACAGGCAGAAGGAAGAAGAAAGAAATATATATACATAATGGTCCCGATGTACTATGAATAAAGCAATAAATATATAATCGAAATAAAAAATATCAGTCCTGGCTCCTCACCCCTCCCTTCCGTCTACGCTGTACCCCATTGCGCCATGGTCTCCTCAGCAGGGGTCAGCATGAAGGCAGCACCAACACCTAGTACATGACCACCACCACCAGCAGTCCAGGGCCAGCCACTTATAATACCAGTTCAAGGCGTTCATCAATGGTCATCTTTGGTCTGAGGCCGAGAGATGACCCCTGTAACAACCCTACTATACCGCTGCCCTCCCTTCAAGCTAGAGCAAGATAAAAACTGCCAAGGAATACTGTTTTGACCAACTGTAAGGCGTTTACTTTCACCTGGCAAAGATCCCTAACCCCTTTCAGCATGAGTGATGGCCATGGGTAGTTAGATTGGAGGCTTGATTTGACTAGTAACCAAGGAGACTCTTACAACAGCATCTACTATAGGGCATTTACTATAACCACATAATCCCTAACCCCTTTCAGCATAAGTGATGGTCAAGCGTAGTTACATTGGAGGCTTGATTTGACTAGTAACCAAGGAGAACCACAACATCTGTTACCTGACATAAAATGCAAATAGTTACCAAGCGGGAATGTAAAAGAAATTTTGAAAATGCTACAGGTCAGATATGTCTAAAGGAACAAGGTGAAAGTGATGAAAATGATAAAAAAGTTACTGTTTATAAGAATATTTTTTTGAAAGTGCTAAAATTCGGATCTTCTGGAATAGATGGAAAAAATTATAGATGTCTTCAAAGCAGGTATGGAAAGGAATGTTTGAAAATGGCATGCTGGATACGTCACGAGTATGATGAAAGTGATGTTGGTTCCTTCTTCATCATCATCATCATCCGGACCTCCTTTCCGACCCTAGGGCAGGGTGAGTACCAATGTCCAGATAGCCCAAATCTGCCTAATCCAATGGGCCACGCTTCCATTCGCTCATCATTCATGCCCCCGGAATCCTGGTTCTATCGGATACGTCAAAAACATTCACCACATTCTGCAGCTTCACATAAACGTATCCGATAGAGTTAATCCGGACGCTGCCACGTTAAAAAGGGGTGCCAAATCCCTGATCATGCACTTCTCACAATATTCATCCAGCCAGTTGTCAGTTCCCTAGCCTCACCGACTTCCAAACCTCTCTTCCTCACACACTCATCCACCATATCCCTCCACCTTCTCCTTGGCCTACCTCGCCTCCTCCCTCCTTCAAATTCGCTCAGATATAACTTTTTCACCATTCTGTTGTTATCCATTCTCTCCACAAGACCATACCATCTCAGTACACTCTCTTCGATTCTGGCATCCATAGACGTCCTCATTCCGCAACTTTCACGAATCACATTATTTCGTATCCTATCCACACTGTACTCCACATACATTCCTCAGCAGTCCCATCTCCACTGCTCTTACTCTTGACTTTTCATTTTCATGCCACACCATAGTCTCACATCCATAGGTTAAAGCTGGCACTAACACTCCTTCATGTAAGCCTCGTGCACCTGCATTAAAAAAAAAAATAAATTAAAAAAAAAAAAAAATAAGCAAATCTGAAACTGAAAAAAAAAAAATGCAAATGGGTTTTTTTGGAACATGTCAAAAAAAATAAGAGAATATTAAAGAAAATTTTGAAATGCCAAATGTCGAGTATGTTAAAGGGAACACAGTGAGAGTGATGGAATGATAAACAGAACTATTTATAAGGGTATTTCAAAGGACTCAGGGACAGATGGAGCTTTTGGCATGAATGGAATGATTATGAATGATATGTTTGCGGGAATTTAGTAGTAGTAGTAGTAGTAGTAGTAATGGTGCTAGTAGTAGTAGTAGTAGCAGTAGTAGTAGTAGTAGTAGTAGTAGTGGTGGCGGTGGTGGTGGTGGTGGTGGTGGTGGTGGTGGTGGTGGTGGTGGTAGCAATACTCCACCACATCGGGAGTATGACGGGGAAGAAGTATGGAGTATAATGCAGGTGTGCCTATCATCCACTCAGTCAGTGTAGTAATGCCTTCAAGTGACTGTAAAATGAGTGACATGCCAGATAGTTACATATGGACCAGAAAATCATTTACTACGCTGGGTGGTAACCATATAACCAAATGACGCCTGGTGGTTTAGTGGGTTAAGGCGCTTGAACCTGACTGATACTATAAGGTTTACATGGGAGGGTTGGTTGGGGTTTACTCTTCACACAACACCGCTCATGGACGAGTGAGGCTGGTCTCCCTCGTCCTAATTGAGGGGAGTGAGTTGCCATAGCCCCACGCTCCTGATGGTGAGTGTGTGTGTGTGTGTGTGTGTGTGTGTGTGTGTGTGTGTGTGTAAGTGTGTGTGTGTGTGTGTGTGTGTGTGTGTGTGAGGGTGTGGGTGGGTGTGGGTATAGGTTTGGATGTGTGTGTGTGTGTAGGTGTGGTTGTGTAGGTGTGGGTGTGGGTGTGTGAGGGTGTGGGTGGGTGTGGGTATAGGTTTGGATGTGTGTGTGAGTGTGGGTGTGGGTGTGGGTGTAGGTGTGGATGTGTGGGTGCGGGTGAGGGTGTGGGTATGGACGTGGGTGTGTATGGGTGTGGGTGGGTGTGGGTGTGTGGGTGTGGGTGGGTGTGGGTGTGTGGGGGCAAGGGTCGACACAGTAATGGTGTACCTTTCCTTCACCTCCTTTTCTGTCTGCTTCCCTTCCCTCCCTCCCTCCTTCCCTTCCTTCCTTCTTACATTTCCTTCTCTCTTCCCTCCCTTCCTTCTTCCATTCTTTTCTCCTCCCTTCCCTCCCTCCCTTCCCTTATTCCTTCCTCTCTTCCTTCCTTCACTTCCTTCACTTCCTTTCCAGTTTGCCTACCGTTGCTCTCTCTCTCTCTCTCTCTCTCTCTCTCTTCCTTCACTTCCTTTCCAGTCTGCCTACCGTCGCTTCCTTCTTCTCTCTCTCTCTCTCTCTCTCTCTCTCTCTCTCTCTCTCTCTCTCTCTTCCTTCACTTCCTTTCCAGTCTGCCTACCGTCGCTTCCTTCTTCTCTCTCTCTCTCTCTCTCTCTCTCTCTCTCTCTCTCTCTCTCTCTCTCTCTTCCTTCACTTCCTTTCCAGTCTGCCTACCGTTGCTTCCTTCCTCTTCCTCCTCTCTCTCTCTCTCTCTCTCTCTCTCTCTCTCTCTCTCTCTCTCCACGCACAAAAAACTCACACATACAGTTTAATATTTCTCTCTCTCTCTCTCTCTCTCTCTCCCTGACCCGGGTTGAGCACAGTAAGGTCAGAAGTTGGACAGATGACCCACATAACCCTCTCTCCAGTGTATTCTTTCCTCCATCTCTCCATTCTTTCCTCCATCTCTCCATTCTTTCCTCCATCTCTCCATTTTTTCCCTCCATCTCCCAGTTTCTTCCTCCGTCTCTCCTTTTATGCCTCCATTCCTCCTTCCTTCTCTCCAGTCCCTCCTTTCCCTCCATTCCCTCCTTCCTTACTTTCCTCCCATCCCTCCTTCCCTTCCTCACTCTCCTTCTCCCTTCTCTCCATTCCTTTCTCCATCTTTCTCATATTTCCTTCCTTCCCTCCACCCCCCTTCCTTCCTTTCTTCCTCCTTATTCTTCTCTCTCTCTCTCTCTCTCTCTTATCTGGGACCAATTTTTGAGTGAGTGATGTGGCGAGATTAGAATGTGTGTGTGTGTGTGTGTGTGTGTGTGTGTGTGTGTGTGTGTGTGTGTGTGTGTGTGTGTGTGTGTCTCTCTCTCTCTCTCAAGCGTAAAATCAAAATCCTTGAATCAGTCTGGCTTCATTTTTATTGCACATTGCCATTTGAAGTTGTATGACGCCATCTGTTGCGCGCAGGAGGGCGGGGGCGACACAGGGAAAAAGACAGTGTGATTTATGACTATGGCTGAATAACAGATTGACAGATAGATAGATAGACAGATAGATAGGTAGGTAGGTAGGTAAGAAGGTAGATAGTAAGATAGATCATATACAGATAGATAGATTGATAGGCAGATAGGTAGGTAGGTAAGTAGGTAGGTAAGTAAGATGGATAGATAGACAGATAGATATAGATAGATACACAGGTAGGCAGGTAAGAAGGTAGATAGAAAGATAGATGGATAGACAGATAGATAGGTACAGGTAGGTAGGTAGGTAAGATGACAGACAGACAGACAGACAGACTGACAGACAGATAAATAGATAGAAAGTTACAAAATTAATTAATATAAGCCCAAGAGACAATACACAAAACTCTCTCTCTCTCTCTCTCTCTCTCTCTCTCTCTTCTCCCCTTCACCTCCACCCTCCACCTCACTCATATCTCCTAGTCAGTCTCTCATCCTCCATTTTTTCCACATGTTCAAACCATCTCAATTCATTTCTCAAATCCGCATCTACACCACAAACTCCTTCAATAAATAAACAAATAAATAAATAAAATAAAGCAACAAAAAACGGACATACTACAAAACTAAAGAAAAAAAAATACCGAAAAACCAGACCCGTTAATAATTCAAATTCAAATTATTCTGTCGCCGATTTAAATAAGGAATTCGTTAATGTCAGAAACACGTTGGGCCAGTCACGAATTCGCTTAGGAGGTCAGATTTTAGTGGAGGAATTCCCTTGTGTCGTTCTCCCTCCCTCCCTCCCTCCCTCCCTCTCTCTCTCTCTCTCTCTCTCTCTCTCTCTCTCTCTCTCTCTCTCTCTCTCTCTCTCTCTCTAAAAGTCGATATGCAAATTACTTAAGTTCCCCTGTGCTTATTTCTCATTTTCGTTTGTCCATTTTCTGTGTTTACTATCTATCTATCTATTGCCAGACGCCTCCATCCCGTAAGGGGTGGCCACAAACAAAGTACCTCCATGTTGCCCTGTCCCCCGCCATTTCATTGCCCTGTTCCCAGCTCACACCCCCCTCTCTCATACATCTTTCCATTCCATCCCTCCATCTCATCCTTGGCCTTCCCCTCCCTCTCCCCCCTTCTACCACACTCACATACACTCTCCATTCTCTCCACATGGCCAAACCACCTCAGTGTGTTTCTCCTAACGCTTTCTATCACATCCACATCCACACCACAACGCTCCTTCACTTCCTCATTTGTCATTCTGTCTCTCCATGTGACTCCACATGCTCCTCTCAAATAACTCATTTCCACTGCTCTCACTCTTGACTTGTGTCCCTCCAGCAAGATCCAAGCTTCACTTCCATACGTTACAGTTGGTGTCACAATACTGTCATGTAGTAGTTTTTTCACTTCCATGCTCATTTCCCTGTTTTTTATCAATGCTTTCAAGGAACCAGCAACCTTTCTTCCCTGTTGTACCCTTTCAAGCACTTCACCTTCTAAACTTCCATCCTTACTCATCACACTACCCAAGTACTTAAATGCACCCACATTCTCCATTTCCTTCTCACCCAACCTCGCTGTACATTCACTGACTTCACTTCTCTCGAAGACCATAACTTTACTCTTCCCTACATTCACCTTTAGATTCCGTTTCTTACACACTCCCAAACTCATCCACCAAGCCTTGCAGCTCCCCTTCGTCTTCACTTAACAACACAGTATCATCTGCAAACATCAGTACAGGGAGTTTCCAAACACTGCCCTCTCTCATTAGGGTCGCTCCAACATCCACTGCCCTACCTTGTATCTCTTTTATAACCCCATCCATAGACAGATTGAACGACCGTGGAAACATGACACATCCTTGTTTCAATCCAACCTTCAAATAGAAAAATTTACTCAGTTCACTATCCACACGCACTGCAGCCTTAGCACCCTCATACATACCCTTCACTGCATTCAGCAACGTCCCACCTACTCCATATATTCTTAATACTTCCACAATCCTTGTCTATCCACCCTGTCATATGCTTTCTCCAAATCCATGAAGGCCGCATACAACTTCTTTCCCTTCTCTAGACACTTTTCCACTAAAGATCTAAGAATGAATATCTGATCTGCACTACCTCTTCCCTTCGTCAAGCCTCCCTGTTCTTCTCCAACTAATTCCTCTGTTATTTCCCTAACTCTGTCAATAAGTATCCTTCCGTACACTTTTCCTATTACACTAAGAAGACAAATGCCCCTATGATTACCACACACTTCTTTTTCCCCTTTCCCTTTGTACAGGGGAATGATTATACCTGACTTCCAATCCTTCGGGACTCTACCTTCCTCCCAGGCCAATCTGCACATCTTCTACATCCATTCTACTACTATCTCTCCCCCATGCTTCAGCATTTCACCACACACTCCATCAATTCCTGGGACTTTCCCCATTGTAACTTTCTTCATTGCTTCAACAACTTCCATCCAACTGATTTCTTCCTCTCCCAGCCATTCCCCAGCCACTTATACTTACATCACTTTCATTCTCTGTGTTCAACAATTCCTTAAAATGTTCTCTCCATCTGCTCACTTTTTCTCCCTTCTCCATTAATAATTCCACCATTTTTATCTTCCACTCCCTAACTAACTTCTCTGGCAACCTGTTTAACTCTCTTTACCTCTTTCCATAACAGTTTCTTACATTCCCTGCACTGTACACTGAAGTTCCCTCCAAATTCCTCATCCATTCTTTTCTTACTCTCTCTTACTAATCTTTTCACCTCTCTCTTCCACTCGACATATAACTCTCTCTTCCGCCTCTCAACTTCTTCCACGCCCCTGTTTCTCATCCACTCACTATATGCTTTCTTCTTTTGTGCCACAGCCTGTCTCACCTCTTCATTCCACCATGCTGTTCCCAGCACCCCCTTTCGTCTTCTCTTCACCCCACACCACCTCACATGCTGCACATATTTCTTCTGTGAATATCTTGCACACACCTTCCACGTCCCCCATCTGCTCCAATCCATATTTACCCAGTCGCTCCTCCACTTCCCTCTTATATTCTGCATTTTTCTCACCCTCTTGTAACTTTTCCACCCTTTGTTTACCTGGCTTATATTTCTTTAGATATCTTTGTTCTTAAACTTGTTTCCCCTTATACCTCTCTGTCTGTCTGTCTGTCTGTCTCTCTCTCTCTCTCTCTCTCTCTCTCTCTCTCTCTCTCTCTCTCTCTCTCTTTCAGTGTAATAAAATAGCCATACCAGCTTCATCCTTTCATCCACGAAGTCATATCTCTCTCTCTCTCTCTCTCTCTCTCTCTCTCTCTCTCCACAGGCTCACTAGACATACGCAAGACGGATTCAGGATGCGCAAGTCACGCTAAGAAAAACCCACACATTTTATTGGTTTAAATATTTATTCTGAAATTTTGAATGCCATCCCCATCAGCAGGAAAAAAAAAAAAAATCAAACCGTCCATATCATAGATTTCTACTGTACTCTGTTCATTTTTATTTGGCCTAAAATTACACTCTCTCTCCATTTCTCCCTCTATTTCCTACTGCCTACGATCTCCAGTCTTTCAAAAGCAGTGTGTCCAGGCATCTCGAAATGAACGGATCTTGAATTGGGCTACCTGTTATATTGTTTTTGTTTTTTCTTGGAGGGAACAGTTTGCAGGCTCCTGGCCTTTGGTTCCTTCTTCCTTGCATAAAAAAATAAAAAAATAAATAAGAGGCGGTACTCTCCTGGGGTTAGAAAGCTTACTAACACCTGTTCCTTACCGATTTATTTCTGATTCTGCTCCGTTACTGTATTCTTGTGATATTCGTACAACCTATGTCGATATTGAAATGATAAAAGAGGCGCAAAAGAGGATGTTAATGGATAGTTTGGAAAATAAATCGCTAAGGAAGAGGTGTTAGTGAGCTACCGTACCGACGAAAATATGGGCCATGATGCTAGTCACGAAGAAGTGCTATTGAGAGGATGTAGAGCCGGAGCATTGCCTTATTCCGCCAAACGAATGTAATAAGCTTAATACTAGAATATCATGCTAGTCACGAAGAAGTGTTATGGAATGGACGAAGAGCGAATATTGTTTAAGTATGCCACTGACCTGTAACGAGAGATTAACGCTACGATGCTAGTCACGAAGAAGTGCTCTGGAAAGGATGTACAGCCGTAATATGGTGCTATAGGTGGTGATGGTAGTAGCAGTAGTAGTAGTAGTAGTAGTAGTAGTAGTAGTAGTAGGAGTAGTAGTAGTAGTAGTAGTAGTAGTAGGAGTAGTAGTAGTAGTAGTAGTAGTAGGAGTAGGAGTAGTAGTAGTAGTAGTAGGAGTGGTAGTAGTAGTAGTAGTAGTAGTAGTAATAGTAGTAGTAGTAGTAATAGTAGTAGTAGGAGGAGGAGAAGGAGGAGGAGGAGTATCGTAGTTGTTGAAGTAGTAGTAGTTGAAGTAGTAGTAGTAGTAGTAGTAGTAGTATAGTTGAAGTAGTAATTGTTGTTGTAGTAATAGTAGAAGTTGTAATAGTAGTAACAGTAGTAGTAGTAGTAGTAGTAGTGCTGCTGGTGGTAGTAGTAGTAGTAGTGGTAGTAGTAGTAGTAGTAGTAGTAGTAGTAGTAGTAGTCTAAAGGTGAACCCAGTGGACTGCAGGCTGAACCCTCTCCAATCTATCATTCTTTCGAAGGGAGAGGGAGGGAGATGAGGGACGTGTGTATACCAAGGCAAGCTCAGAGCCCAGTTATACCAGTGCCGCCACGCGAAGGTCCCCGTCTACCGCACCAGTGAATATTAAAGTGTCAGAAAATGTATACATGAAATTACAAACGAAGCGAAAATAAAATATGTGGATAATGGAAGAATAGGGAGGAGAATTGTACGGTGTGTGTGGTTTATGTAACGAAGTAATTTTATCTTTCTCT
>NC_136994.1:16784741-16929741 GCF_032717465.1 Coenobita brevimanus
ACAGCGTCCAGGAGCTTAGGTCATGCTGTCCTTTCCACCCGCAAAAAAGGTCAGAATAAAAAAATAATGAATGAAAGGCCATGTGGAGAGGATGGAGAGTGAGAGACTGACAAGGAGAGTGTATGTGAGTGAGGTGAAGGGGGGAGAGGGAGGGGGAGGCCGAGGATGAGATGGAGGGATGGAGTGGAGAGGTATATGAGAGAGGGGATGTGAGCTGGGAGCAGGGCAGTGAAATGGCAGGGGACAGGACGACATGGAGGCGATTTGTTTGTGGCCACCCCTTACGGGATTAAGGCGTCTGGCAATAGATAGATAGATAGATAGAAGGGAACACGCACAGCAACAGACCTACTGAACCTCTCGAGGGTGTTATTCGTAATGTAACTACAGTACAGTATATGGATTTGAGTTAAGGACAAGGACATGGGTAAAAATCTATCTATCTATTGCCAGACGCCTTAATCCCGTAAGGGGTGGCCACAAAAAAATCGCCTCCATGTCGCCTTGTTCCCCATAGGTAAAAATATATAGCTAAAATTTTGTCTCCCAACTTCCCATCCTGTGATCCATTCTAACCCTGATTAGTTAATGTTTTCCCGCGCTTATACTCTTCCCAAAATGTACTTCGGTATTACAAGGCGTCGGCGCAGCATTACAAAGCTTCAGCACAGCATTACAAGGCATCAGCACAGCATTACAAGGCATCGGCACAGCAGCATCACAAATCAGCACAGTTCAGCAACAGGTATCAGCGTAATTGAGGCGGTGACGGAGAAGTGCATGGCGGGGAATCAAACCGAGCTGGTGTGTGTGACGGTGGATGTTTATGTGATGTCATTCCCAGGCCTCATCCACCCCGCCTTCACCTGCCTCTCTGCTTTGTACTGCCTGCGATCTTTCTCTGTGATTTTAATTTCCTTTGCATCTTAATATTATCTTTTTATTACTGACATGATTTGCATAAGTGATTTATGAGAGTTAACAGTTACAGAGGCCGGTCCTAAGCTAATAATAATAATGATGATGATAATAATAATAATAATAATAATGAGGAGGAGGAACAGGATGATGATGATGTTAATAATCTATCTATCTATCTATTGCCAGACGCCTCAATCCCGTTTGGGGTGGCCACATACAAATCGCCTCCAAGTCGCCCTGTCCCCCGCCATTTCACTCCCCTGCTCCCAACTCACACCCCCCTCTCTCATATACTTCTCCACCCCATCTCTCCATCTCATCCTCGGCCTCCCCCTCCCTCTTTCCCCCTCCACCTCACTCACATACACTCTCTTCGTCAGTCTTTGACCCTCCATCCTCTCCACATGGCCAAACCACCTCAGTGTGTTCCTCATAACGCTTCCTATCACATCCACATCAACACCACAACGCTCCTTTATATCCTCATTCGTCAGCCTGTCTCTCCATGTGACTCCACAAGCTCCTCTTAAATAACTCATTTCCACGGCTCTCACTCTTGACTTGTGTCCTTCCAACAACGTCCACGCTTCACTTCCGTACGTTAGAGTTGGTATCACAATACTGTCATGTAGTAACTTTTTCACTTCCATGCTCACTTCCCTGTTTCTTATCACTGCTTTCAAAGAACCAGCAACCTTTCTTCCCTGCTGTACCCTTTCAAGCACTTCACCCTCCAAACCTCCATCCTTACTCATCACACTACCCAAGCACTTAAACGTACTCACATTTTCCAATTCCTCACCATCCAACCTCGCTGTACATTCACTGACTTCACCTCTCTCAAAGACCATCACTTTACTCTTCCCTACATTCACCTTTAGATTCCGTTTCTTACACACTCTCTCAAACTCATCCACCAAGCCTTGCAGCTCCCCTTCGTCTTCACTCAACAACACGGTATCATCTGCAAACAACAGTACAGGGAGTTTCCAAACACTATCCTCTCTCACCAGGGCCACTCCAACATCCACTACCCTACCTTGTACCTCTTTTATTACCCCATCCATGTACAGATTGAACAACCATGGAGACATGACACATCCCTGTTTCAACCCAACTTTCAAAGAGAAAAATTCACTTAGTTCACCATCCACACGCACTGCAGCCTTCGCACCATCGAACATACTCTTCACAGCATTCAACAACTTCCCATCTATTCCATATATTCTTAACACTTTCCACAATCCTAGTCTATCCACCCTGTCATATGCTTTCTCCAAATCCATGAAAGCCGCATACAACTTCTTTCCCTTCTCTAGAAACTTTTCCACTAAAGATCTGAGAATGAATATCTGATCTACACAACCTCTTCCCTTCCTAAAGCCTCCTTGTTCTTCTCCAACTAATTTCTCTGTTCTTTCTCTAACTCTGTCAATAAGTATCCTACCATACACTTTTCCTATTATACTAAGAAGACAAATGCCCCTATGATTACCACACACTTCTTTTTCCCCTTTTCCTTTGTACAAGGGAATAATTATACCTGACTTCCAATCCTCCGGGACTCTACCTTCCTCCCAGGCCAATCTGCACATCTTCCACATCCATTCTACTACTATCTCTCCCCCATGCTTCAGCATTTCACCACACACTCCATCAATTCCTGGGGCTTTCCCTGATTTAACTTTCTTCATTGCTTCCACAACTTCTATCCTACTGATTTCTTCCTGTCTTCTCACCTCCCTCCTTCTTCCAGCCATTTCCCAGCCACTTATACTCGCATTACTTCCATCCTCCACGTTCAACAATTCCTTAAAGTGTTCTCTCCATCTGCTCACTTTTTCTCCCTTCTCCACTAGTAATCTACCATTTTTGTCTTTCACTCCCCTGCTAACTTCACTTCCACCCTGTCTTACTCTTTTCACCTCTTTCCAGAACATTTTCTTACGGTCCCTCCACTTTACACTCAAATTCCTTCCAAATTCCTCATCCACTCTCTTCTTACTCTCTCTTACTAATCTTTTCACCTCTCTCTTTCTTTCTACATATAACTCTCTCTTCCGCCTCTCAACTTCTTCCACGCCCCTATTTCTCATCCATTCATTGTATGCTTTCTTCTTTTGTGCCACAGCCCGTTTCACCTCTTCAGTCCACCACGCTGTTCCTTGCACCCCCCTCCGTCTTCTCTTCCTTCCACACACCACATCACATGCTGCACATATTTCTTCTGTAAATATTCTACACACACCTTCCACGTCCCCCATCTGCTCCAACTCATATTTGCCCAATCGTTCCTCCACTTCTCTCTTATACTCTGCCTTTTTCTCATCCTCTTGTAACCTTTCCACTCTCCTTGCAACTACTCCTTCCTCTCGTCTTTCCCTTCTTCTATTCCTCCATCTTACTTGAACTTTAACTCTGGCCACCACCAAGTAGTGGTCAGAAAGTCCACACCCCCAACCTCTATAAACTCTTGTATCCAATATACATCTTCGCATCCTTTCATCCACACACACATAATCAATCATTGCCTTCCTTTCACTCAATTCACCACCCACCCTTCTCATCACTCGCCATGTATACCTGTGGATCATTTTATGCCTGAAGAGGGTATTGGCTATCATCAACCCCCTCCCAGCACAAATGTCCACTAACGCACTCCCATTCTCATCTATCTCAGCAGGCACACCCCACTCACCAACTATTCCATCCACCTTCACATTCCCAACTTTACCATTCATATCACCAATCAAAAACACTCTATCATTCCTTCCAAACTTTTCCATGCACACTTCTACATTTGTCCAGAACTCTTCTCTCACTCTTCTAGCACGATCTTGCGTTGGCGCATACACACACACAATCGCCCACATTTGTAATCCAACTTTCAACTTTACCCACACAATCCTTGATCCAACTGATCCATACTGTCTTATGCTCCTCTTCCATCTTTTACTCACAACTATACATACTCCTTCCTTTGCCCTCTCATTCTCACCTACTCCTGCACATATACCCCATCCATACTCCCATTCTCTCACACTTTCTCCTCTCCATTTTGTTTCAGTTATTCCACATACATCCACTTTCGCATCCTCAAGCACCTGGACAATCTCTCTCTCTTTCACCTCATCATTTGCTCCCCTTACATTCCACGTTCCAATTGCAATGTCCTTTGTCCGGTCCTTGGTCGTCAACGTTTGGTCAGTCCTTGTCCGAGGCTTATTGTTTGTTTTTTTAGTTAGTTGTTTTCCGGGGAGGGGCACTAACCCTCCGCCAACCCTTTTAGTCGCCAATTACGACAAGCAGGGATACTGGGGGAGTATTCTTAACAATAACAATAATAAAATAAGCCCATACCAAGGTCAAAAAAGTAAAAATTTCTCACGTCCTGATTGAGTTCTCTCTCTCTCTCTCTCTCTCTCTCTCTCTCTCTCTCTCTCTCTCTCTCTCTTAAAGCTGTCTGACAAGATATAAACGGCGAAGATTCTTGACTATCAGACAAAATCGCTCAGACAAAAGTGTTACGTAACCTCCCAATCCAAGCTACGTGCACCTGTAATTACCGACACCTTTGACAGGCGCTCCGGGGCTCAGGTGAGAAGGCTTGCATGTGTCTACTTCCGGTTGACAAATTAAACACACCTTTCTAATTGCATCTACGTATCGATTTATTGCGCTAGCGGTAGGTGTTACTTGGATGTTGCTTAGGTGTTACTTGGGTGTTACTTAGGTGTTACTTAAGAAGTTACTTAGATGTTACTTATAAGGGAACTTCCGTGGTGGGGTCGGCAGCGTACGTGTCAGACAATATTCCAGACCTGAGTTCAATAGACCGCAAGCCTGTAAGAGCGATTACACACTGTTAAGAAGCTCCCTAACACCGCTTCCTTAGCGATTTATATTTGGATAAGGCTGGTTCATATAAATTCGTACGTTATTCATGGAGAGTATGGCAATATTACAAGGACGTATTTAACACGGACAAGGACAGTGAGGTGCAATAAACAAAATAAATCGCTTAGGAAAAGGTGTTAGGGAGCTTCAGATTTTCTCACAAACACAAATCCTCTCAACGCTTCCTCCCACTTCCTTATCCCCTCTCCTCTTCCTCCTCCCACTTCCTTACCCCCTCTCCTCCTCCTCCCACTTCCTCCTCCCCTCTCCTACTTCACCTCCTCCTCCTCCCATTGTCTCAATCACTCTCCTCACACACACACACACACACACACACACACACACACACACACACACACACACACACACACACACACACACACACAGAACATTCCCAAGCAAAATGACAACCCAGCACCACAGCGTCCACTACCAACACCTTTCAAAACCATATGCCAACACTCACTCCCGTCACAATCACACGCCAAAATCATTCGCCAAAACCATATCATACACCAAAACCATACACCAACACCCACTTCCGTTACAACCATACGCCAAAATCATTCGCCAATATCATACGCCAATGTCATACGCCAAAATCATAAGCCAAAACCATACGCCAACACCCACTCTCGTCACAACCATACACCAAAATTATACGCCAAAACCAAAGCCCAAAATCATTCGCCAAAACTATAAGCCGAAATCAAACACCAACACCCACTTTCGTCACAACCACACGCCAAAAGCATAAGCAAAATCATACGCCAAAACCATATGCCATAATCATTCGCCAAAACCATACGCCAAAACCATACGCCAACACCCACTCTCGTCACAACCATGCGCCAAAATCATAACGCACAACCATTCGCCAAAATCATACGCCAAAGCTATACGCCAAAATCCACTCTCGTCACAACAAAGGCTCGCATTCTCGTCGGGTAAGGCTGTTCCCTAACACCTTTTCCTTAGCGACTTATTTTTTGCAAAGTACCCATTACTATTCTCCTTTTTGCTTCTTAGATATTTTTAATGTCAACGGCATGAATAGCATACAAGAATATATTAACGGAGCAGAATCAGAAATAAATCGGCAAGGAAGAGGTGTTCGTAAGCCTCCTAACCGTGCGAGAAGCCCAGTCACTCCTTCATGAGTAGCAAAGGAAGCCAGCAAACCATGAATAATGCTCACACCATAAATAAAACGAAATCATATGAGAAAAACCCACGACAAGAGAGAAAACTTGGATGTGTGTGTGAGAGAGAGAGAGAGAGAGAGAGAGAGAGAGAGAGAGAGAGAGAGAGGGAGAGGGAGGGAGAGAGAGAGTCGATGGTGATATTCAACTTTTTTGTACAAGTTGCATCAGGGTGCTAGTAACAACGGAGAGAGAGAGAGAGAGAGAGAGAGAGAGAGAGAGAGAGAGAGAGAGAGAGAGAGAGAGAGAGAGAGAGGAAGCTGAGATTATGAGTGAGAATGAAAGTAAAGGTAACAGAATAAGTAACAGCAAAAATGAGATAAAAAGTGTGTGTGTGTGTGTGTGTGTGTGTGTGTGTGTGTGTGTGTAGAAAGTGAGGTCGGCTACACTACTAATTTTCAACAAAGAGCAAAGGCATGCAGTGTGAAGGAGTACTGGATTGCACCCCTCAGTACTAACAACGAGAGAGAGAGAGAGAGAGAGAGAGATAGATAGATAGATAGATAGATAGATAGATAGAGAGAGAGAGAGAGAGAGAGAGAGAGAGAGCATAAATAAAACAGGCAACATCATTTCGCAAGGGTAAAAAAAAAAATAATAATAATAATAAAAACAAAAGAGCAGCCTTTACCTCAACCTGATCACGAAGGATGAAAACATGGAGAGAAAAAATGAGTAGTATTTTCACCAATTTATATATTTACCTTATTTACTACTTTCCATATTTATTTATTTATTTGAAACATGAAAAAGAGAAAGACTGAGTTTCCTTTTGACTAATATTTACCCTACATACTTCTCTCCATATTCATTTTTGTATTTAAAACGAAGAGAATGATTGTTGTTGTTTTACCAGTTTATATATTTCCCTATTTCCTTCTTTACATATTTATTGATTTATTTATTTAACTATTAATGCATCGTATCTTAGGGTGCTTACTCGTAGAAATATAAAAATATGAACGAAAAAAATGAGTTCAGTAGAAGTGGGGGTTATAACTTTCTTTCTTAATGCAAGGAAGAAGGAACCAAAGGCCTGCCCGCAAGACTGTTCATTCCAAGATAATGTTATTTTGATGAGAATATTAATTTTTGAAGATGATAGTAATTTGCTTGTCTATAAATTGATCTTTACTAGGGCGACTATCAGACAATAAATACTGAGATTAACGAAGGTTATAACTATCCACACTATTCACTATCACCACTCCAAGCCTCTCTATCACCACTCCAGGCCTCTCTATCACCACTCCAGGCCTCTCTATCACCACTCCAAGCCTCTCTATCACCACTCCAGGCCTCTCTATCACCACTCCAAGCCTTTCTATCACCACTCCAAGCCTTTCTATTACAACTCCAAGCCTTTCTATCACCACTCCAGGCCTCTCTATCACCACTCCAGACTTCTATCACCACTCCAGGCCTCTCTATCACCACTCCAGGCCTTTCTATCACCACTCTAAGCCTCTCTATCACCATTCCAAAATCTATCACCACTCCACGCCTCTCTACCACCACTCTAGGCCTCTCTATCACCACTCCGTCTCTCTATCACGACTCCAAGGATCTCTATCACCACTCCAAGCTTCTGTTTCCACTCCAAGCCTCTCTACCACCACTCCAAGCCACTATTACAACTCCAGGCCTCTCTATCACCACTCCAGGCCTCTCTATCACCACTCCAAGCCTCTCTATCACCACTCCAAGCCTCTCTATCACCACTCCAGGCCTCTCTATCACCACTCCAAGCCTCTCTATCACCACTCCAGGCCTCTCTATCACCACTCCAAGCCTCTCTATCACCACTCCAGGCCTCTCTATCACCACTCCAGGCCTCTCTATCACCACTCCAGGCCTCTCTATCACCACTCCAGGCTTCTCTATCACCACCCAAAGGCTCACTATTACCACTCCAAAATGTCAGCACTCTAGGCCTATCAGCACGCAAAGCCTCTTCATCACCACTCCAAGCCTCTATCACCACTCCAAGCCTCTCTCCACTCCAAAGCTCTCTATCACCACTCCAAGCCTCTCTATCACCACCTCAATCTTCTATCACCACTCCAAGCCTCTCAATCACCACTCCTGGCACTTCTTCGTGACTATCACCAGTGTTAATATAATGCTACAGCTCAGCGTTAAAGAGGTTAATTTTACTCAGCTTCTCAAAATATCGAAAATTTGTTTACTTTCAGTAGGTAGTGTTCAGAAACATAACTGGCGATTCTTCTAAGCATCATTAGTTCGCATATTGGTCATACACTTCGGCGGGGATGGGTCTTGAGCGGACTAAATACGAAAACCTTCACACACACACACACACACACACACACATACACACACACACACACACACACAAAGCAAAAGGAAAAACAAATCTGAACGTAAAGACGGGTGAGAAAGGATTTAGGAAAAAAAAAAAAAACTGACAAAGTTAAAAGTAAGAACATTATTTTTATTCCACATTCTCTTCATAGTTAACTGAAGACATAATTATTTAAACAGCCGGAAGTAACAAACCCGAAAAATCCGACACGATATTTTGTTTTTAAACAGGGTCTCACAATCCCACCAGACTCGTGGCTGGGTACACACATAATACGCATGTTACTTATAATTCCTCGCTGTGTTAAGTACGCAATGCAATTTCAATGTAACATGCATTTCAAACGTTTCAGATATTAAAATCACGGAAAAACAAACTCAGCGGTACAGAATATATAGATGTATGGTGTGGCTCGGTTGGTGGAAGAGATCAAACACGTGTACTCACCGAGAGCAGGAGCACGGCGTGCACCATGACCTTTCACTAGCACAGTCGGCGATACACTGAAGACTGAATCACTGACGTTAGGCTCATAACACTGCATCCCATTCAGCAGTTCTCTCGCCTTCCCTGTATCTGTTCAGGCATCAACATCTTCCTTCTTCTTCTTCTGTTGAATTAGGCTTGGACATCCAGGTAACGACCCCCCACCCACCCACCCTTCATACGCAGGTCCACACCATCTCACTTTTGTGTTGGGCTGAACGTGATATTTTTGTATAAACATGTACGTTCGTTATATTTACACTTGCTGGGCAATATTTATATGCAAGTATTTATTTGTAGACTAACGTACCATTTGTCCGAATTTCGGAGTCTCCTCTCTTCATTGTGTGACTGCAGTCATACATTCGTCGTCAAAATGAAGGAAGTTTTCGGTAGACACGGTATGTACGGTGCATTGAAATTACCTTACTAGAGCGTCTACTAAGCCTTTTGGAAAACATTATTACATCCTTTCTTCTGGACTAATGATGCAAGCTTCTATCACCACTTCAAACCTCCCTATCATCTCTCCAAGCCTCCCTATCACTACTTCTAACCTATTTCACCACTCTATGCCTATCACACTTTGTTTTTAGTAACACCAGACTATTTCATTCAGCCCATTAATGACTTTTTGATTTGCAGGGTTAGATACAGCTTTATTTAATTCACTTACAACAAGGAAGATCTGAGGTACATATAATCTCTTGGCAACAAGAATAGACATCAAAAAGATATCGTACTGAGTTAAATCTGCACTTCATTCTATACCAGACATGGAGGTGCATAGTGCAAACGTAATTTGGTAACCTGCCTAATGCTGCATTTCAGTTGTGTTGTCCAACGACCACAAAATAATTTCCCGGGACGGTACGAAATTAACCTCTAAGTACTGATAACAGTAGTGCAGTAAAACCAACAGCTACAGTTGATCATGCTGAGGTGAACTAACCCATTCAAAATATGATAAACAAGAACAACCATTAATCTGAGATGAACCTGGCACTCTTTAAAATAGGATAAAAACTCTCCACTACCACGAGTGAAATATCTCAAACTTTAATTTTCACATGGTTTAGTGGGTAATTAAGGTGCTGCAATCGGATTGAGCCTGTGTAGGTTTATATCCAAGGGGTGGTTAGGGTTTATTGCTCTCGTAATGCCACTCAGGGACGAGTGAGGCTGGTCGCTCTCATCTTAAATGTCAGGACCACCTTGCCTACCCCTAGGTTCCTAAGTTCCTCATGGGGCGATATAGGACTGGATGATGGATGGATGGATGGTCTGTACTGTGCTTAACCCATGCCTCTCAGCATGACATGTCCAGAACGAAATTACCACACGGGAGTATCCGACTGACAAGAATACTGTAGGTCTTCCGTGATTCACTTCAACCTACATCAGACGTGTAAAACTGCCAGCAGTGATAGCCCCATTCTGGATGACAGATGAGATAGGCGTGGCTGCTGCATCACACGGAGGTGTCGGCACAACCTGTGGTTGTCTCCACTACTCATCAACCACAAGACAGTATGGTGGCCAGCAAATGGGAGGTAGAATTGCTCCCTCTATGGCACCGTCGTTTGCTCAACTCTGATAAACACCCCAACCCATTTAGCTCAGTTGATGGTGGACTTTATTTCTCTCTCATTAACAAAGGGTCATGGAATTTCATCCCCATAATAAGTATTTGTTAGTGGCCCATTTCCATCAGATTAAAACAGACTAGTTTTGTTGCAGTGGTGGACTTCCCTTATTCACCAGCAGCCAATGTTGTCACTAGAATGCATTTTTTCTTAACTTGGTTGGAGCCCTATCCCTTTCGGACCAGATGATGGCCGCGTCGTCATATCTGAAGGTTGATTTGACTATATAGTTCTTTCACCCTAACTTGGGCCGGCCAGATTTTCATCCCTTTGCGGCTTATTTCACTTCATTGTGACAGAAAAAGACAATGATACGGCTCTACATCCTTTCCATAATAATTCTTTATAACTTGCATCATATTCTAGTGTTACTCTATTGCAACAACTAAGCATTCTGATTAGAGCGATGGGAGTTTTAGGCCAAGAGTATATTGTACAGTATTGAGCAAGGAGGCTCATTTTTACTTTGCAAGGCTCACCTAATGTCATGCACTCACAACTTGTTGTTGTAGTGGCCCAGTTCCATCAAGTAAAACCCAACTCAAATGCACTCTGCCTCACAGGGAAACAAAATCTTGCACCTTGACAGATATAATAAACAGATTAGTGATATTCGCTACTGATCCCAACATATTAATCCTTTTGCTGGTAGTCTCACTTCTATATTATTATAGCTTAAGCCAAATATTTTATTTAGATACTATGTATGTGAAAAAACATACCAGTCAGAGTTAAGCATCATCTACTGTATTAGCTCCAGAATGTTCTCACATCACTTTTTTTTTTCTTAGATTGTTACAACTGAAAGCCAACCTGCCTGCAAATTTTAAGGTCTCGATAAATGAAAAGTTTGTTGAAGTAGTAGGGAATTTAGCATAGTCCTCCCAAACTGCAGACCCATACAAGTAGTCATGAACATTATATATGTCTGAAAATAAGTGGAGGGAAAAGAAGCCACTGTCACCTTTCCCAGTCAGAACTCTTTCACAATTCTGGTCTCCCCAAAAGAAGTATCTGTCACCTTTCCCAGTCTAAATTATTTCACACTTCTGGTCTCCAAAAGCAACATACAACTGAATGCTTGATCTGATATTGAAGTAAGCCCATCAGTTCTTTCCTTTCATGGAATGTAGGAACACTGACTTTAAGCCAATGCATTGAAGTTAGTGGAGGCTCTAAAATTATTCCCAAGTAAACACAAACCAGTACTATGCCAACACCCTCAGCACTGGTTGTTTATTGAGTACTATGATCAAACCTACTATTGAAGAGGTCTGTTGTACACTGACATGAGACTGAAAAGTCACGAGTTCACATCGTGCCCAGGTAAGCTGCCCTGCCAGGAGAGGTAGCACTCTCCTGTCACCTAGCAGGTTGCAGCAGCCATGGCTCAGTGAGTAGGAGCACTCTGACCGAAGGGTCGGAGGTTCTAGTCCATTCAAGGGTCGTTGGTGACATCAGGAAGGGCGTCCAGTCATAAAGTGATACACGCTCCAAAACCAAAGCCCTCTACCCAGGGGCAATGCCTTAGCCCTTATCAAAAAAGGGGTCTTGAACTCATAGGCTAAGCATGGAAACAAAACTGTACAACAACAATGATGCCAATACCTTAATATAGTATTTACAGCGAGGTACTGATACAACTTACATGGAAAGTACAATACTTATCAGTACCTATGTCACCATTATCAGTTTCAATCTACACACACACAAAAAAAAAAGTTAACATAGGTCAGCACAAGCAAAACTTGTCCAAATTACATTAGTTTTTCTATAGAAGGAGGTGGTGGTTAGGCAGTGGAGAACTTGGCTGCTGTCCAAAAGGAAATCTGACTGATCCCAAGCTAGGGGAGTAAACAACAGAGATTTTATTTTCAATAAAATGTCTTAACCTATCTTGAGTCTTGTACACAGTCCACCAGTGGCATAAAAACACTCCTTTTAATACAGTCATACCAATTCTGATGAAGACAGTCCTACTGTGTACTGTATTTAGTATGAAAAATGGCTACTGTGTCCAAGAAGTCACATGGAAAAATTTGTGAAGTAATCTATTTTACACAGAAAGACTGCTGGATCTCTGGAAACAAACTGCTCTAGGGCTGACAAAAGAAAATTTGTGATGCTGTCAATTGTAAAACACGACTGCTGGCTGTCAGGGAACAGACTGTCCAATTTATGTTCTGAACCAGATTTAAATCTCTCCTTACTTTTGATGTTCACTACTGTATTTTCAGTTTAAGTAGGGCAAATTCCAAACACACCAAAAATGTCATGAATGTAATGTATGATACGGTATATACAGTACTGTATCACAATAATGCAATATGTGATGCAAAGTAATTAATAAAAACATAAAAATTTATATAAGTACTATACATAAAAGAGCAGACATCATTACAAATTTCGAATACAGTCGCACATGAGTTACAAATACAAATGTACTAGTCAATATGAAAAGATCAAAGGCAAGGTTTAGTGTACTGGGGCAAGACATACTGAACAAACTCATGATCATTCCCTGCCAAAACTTTGGCTTGTTTTTACAAGAGCAAAAGACACAGGATGGTATGAACTTTTCCTTCTTCGTCCTTCCTGCAAAAGAACAATAAAAAATTATGATCAACTTTTTCTCTTAAAACAAATGTTTCTTTCTGCACGAAGAACAAAAGGGATTCTATACTCACTTTGTCATCCTACTAAAGACAGAGAATGGATCAAAAATTTGTTATGCAATCTTGGCACTACAGTCAAGCACTGAGTTCCAGATATAAACTTGACCCAAGATTCACTAACAACACTTTTTAACATTGGATATGTGGTCCTATACTAAACTGCATGATGTAGAGACCAACCAGCAGCTGTAGTAACTACAGCTTCCATTACAACTTAGATGTCACACTTTCTACAGTAGTATATTATTTAAATCAACATTTCTGTGGATAGATTATGATAAAAAAAATAAATAAAATACATAAATAAATACCAGTCACAGTTTTCTCAATAAAATATAATCTACACACTGAAAATATATCTAATATTCTGAAGAACACATGGATGATCAATTACCAATCAACAATTGATAACTTTTGGCACACACATCAATTCTTAAAAACATTCTCTGGTCCAGTCAACTGACATTCATGCAAACATCTGAATAATCACCGTGGTAATATGTACATAACTAAATATGCACGTAATAGTTTGTAACTTTGTAGTAGTAATTAATAATAACATACGATCTATCATATATCGTTTAAAATTCGGTGGCTATAATTCTCAAGCATTTGTATGGAGGAAATGATCATACAATAGAGTTCATGGATATTAGGTTACCTGAAGACACATACTGTACATATATTTATATATCTGCTTCGTTTAAGAATGTGAGATCTTCAGTGTTCTAATAAACGATAAGTCCTAATCATTAATGTGATTAGATTTTTGTGATATGTACAAAAAAATGTTAGAAATATCGACCTCTTTATCTGACAATTTTATTTTATTTCTGCTACTTCCAGACAAGTTCCTTCAACAAAGGGAAGTTCTACTGGTGTAAAGGAATCAATGGAAGTTACACCTAACTTCCCTCCCTTCAACTGAAGTGTCTTCTAAGAAAGTCCAATGAAGGCTGTTGTCTGACTTGACCATTTCAATCTGATGACATTTATTTTTTGCCTATCCTCACTACCTCCCAGTGATTTCTATTTCATACTTGCAAACTCATAGCTAATACTAAAAGGCAAAAGTTCCCTAACAATCCTGCCTTCAATATTTTTCATTCCTTCCCTATCAGAGTATCATTCCATTTCATATCTTTTGCTTTAGTAGTTCATGTGCAGACACACTTAATTATTTTCATATAATTTTTTCCAATCATCACAGCCAACAGGGAAATGTAAAGTCTTGTTACATGTCAGGGATGTATTTCAAATAATCACAATTTTTTCCCATTAAAATTATACTGTAAATTGAGTGAAACTGGTAAATAAGTGTAACAGGTAGAAATTGATGCTTGATATATGATTTGCCCTGTTCTGCTGTGGACTTGCAGAAAACAGTGTCGAGAGGCAACTTACAACAAGGACTTACTATACTTATGATATACATCAGCACTATGTGACAATGGACTCCCACAGCTGTATGAATGAGATAGAGCAAAGGCAACTTCCAAATTTCCAAGGCCATTTGTGGGAAGCCTGTGATTTTTAGATCCGAGTTGCCAGCATCCCACATCACACTGAAGTCAGGTACCCCATGATGAAACCGGGCACATTCTCCATTAGGTGCTTCATAAAACGTCATGAAAAATCGGGGTCTGCTTTCCCCTTCCCAGTCTCATACTAGCTACCTTCAGATGATTTTGCAATACTCTGGAGAGACTTACTAATCTCTTCACTACTAAAAGTGATGACCAAAGCTGAATAAAACTGCAGCATTGAAAACAGCCTTCAATGATCCCTTCACTACTAAAGGTTGTCGTTAGTCATATACTGTACAGTACTACTGCAGAAGCTGGATACATGTACAGCATTCATTATTCCCTTCACCAGTGGGGAATGTCTTATGTTGAATAAATTTGTCTGGGAGCTGCAAAAATTAAAACAATATAGTATGTCACTGAATGAACAGGTTAATAGTAGGGTCCCCAATCTCACTAAACTGAAAGACAACCACCTGTAGACACAAGTACCTATGTTCTGCGCTTCTTGAAATGCTGTCCCCCCCGGCCACCAGCCTTACGCTTCTTGTTGCCAGAGTTGTTTATACGCGCCTTGAACCGAGCTTCCTGCATCTTCTTCAGCTGTTCATCCTCCTCCTGGCCCTCCACTACACGCAGCACAACCTCAACGCCATTTACCTGCAACATCACAAATATCCAGCTACATATCAGCATATATGTGGTAATGATAAATCCAACATTCTTAATTTTACTCTTTACCTCTGCTAAATCTAAAGTAGCTATGTTCCTTACTAACAACACTGACCCATCTAACCCTCATCTAATATTGTAGAGCCCACTGGGACTTGGTTACATATCATATTACACATCTGAGATTTCTTTTTTCCCCCGACACTTTGCGGCAACTGTCTGGAAGCATTTAGCCAGTTTTGCCACTCTGTTTAACTTCCAGCCCATAGAAATCATCAACTGTAACCCGTTAACTGCTCTATACAGCCTGGGCTGTTCCGAGTGCAACTGCTCAATACAGCCCTGGCTGCGCAGGTGAATTTCGAATATAGTGCCATGGTGACCAAGGCCGACCCATGCAAGCATGTTTGAGCCTTCAAAACCGAAACTGAAAATGAAAATGAAAACCATACATTCCAATAGGGAATCAGACACTTCGATGTTCATCCATGGCTTTACCAAGGTAAATATTGAGCTAACATTTCGTTACTATATACTTTGGCATGTGTTCTCTCAATTACTAAGACAAAATTTGGCCTCTGAGAAATTTCATTTTTACTGCTATGTTTGTGCACCATGGACACCTCCAAAAAAACGCCATGCGCAGTTAACGGGTTAAGCATGGCATTATCCTTCATCTGAGTGAATGGATTAAGGAGAGCACAACCAGCCTTGATCTTTCTGCCAAGCTTTTCCGTGATAATTATATGAGTCTATTGTTTTGGCCGAGGTATATCATCATCATCCATGCCAGAGGTAAGGTGAAGGATAATTACAGCCTTCATCCTGTTTACTTTCGTGGTCCAATGTTTGGTATTTTATCCCACCCACAACCAAGCCACTGTATTCAGCCGAGGGAAATTTGGGCAGAAAGAAAGTTAAAAACCATCTTATTTGTTTTCTTCAGTGCCATGGAAATAGGCATGTACTTCATTCAATAAACTATTCTATTTTCAGTCAATGGTTTGGGGTGAACAAAACTAACCTTGATCTTTCCGTTAAGTTTTTCCAAGATGGCTTTATTTGAGTCTTCATCCTTTAGCCTGAGGTACCCTTCTGTCATGCCCTTGCTGTAGTCCACCCAGGCACACTTATCTTGATCCTCTCCCAGCGCCACCTTAACATCTTCTCGCGTAGACTCTCCACCCTCAGGCAGGCCAGAGAAGTGAAGGAAGGTTCCACGTGGTAGGTCCATTTCCTCAATGTTTTCTAGAGCCTGCCAAGCAAAGATATACTCAGCTACATCAACACTCATGCTCCTATGACTAACTTGGTTAAATAAAATAATCACCTCTCAGCCACAATAGTATACAATACTACAATTGTCTGTAGTAAGTCCACCTGCAAGTGTTTTCTTGTGCTCATTTGGGTGAGATAATCAAAGCCAAACTGTTACTTTAACACTCCTCGGCTCCTATGACTCTCATTCACATAAAAAAAAAAAGTCTACCACTAACTGAAACAAAATATTTGAGCTGCCCCCTCTACATTCATTAGTGTAGGTTTGGTCAAAACAAGTAAAGATATAAACAGTTACGTTAACACTCAGGCCCCCACAATTCTCACTTGGTTCCTTACAGTTACCTGTTGTTTCCTAAATTAAATACCCTACTCAAGTTGTTCTGACCATGAGAGGGTTTATGGTGACAGCTTTATATATCCCTTACTTCTCTGTGTCTAACTTAGCTGAAAAAAATAATCTGGCATTCCTTATAACCGAATGATAGAGTTATGCTGACCACGAAATGGTTTGTGTTGACAAGCTTAATGCCACTGGGCTTCTCTGACTCACCCTCAACTGAATAAAACTGTCTGAAGTTAGCCTACAAACAGCACTAGTAGAGCTGACATGACCATGAGTGGGTAAGAAGTGGAATAATTAACCACTGCAACAGTGACTTCCTTTATAGAATTATCCTGTCATACAGATACCGGTAATTTTACTCAACTTAGGGGAGCTCAGCTGCACACAGCAGGTTTATGATGGTTATCAAAAATTCTCCCCTAACTTAATACTCTGACAACTAAAACAATACAAAAAAGATACACTGTCATCCAGCTTTCCAATCTCCATACTTATACTTTGCCCTAACTATTCCGTCTTGGAGAGAGGACATACTCATATACAGAGTGTGCAGTGAAGTGGCAGGGTTGAAACAGCTCAATTAGCATTTCTCTTTAAGACATCAATTAATTCTCTAAACTACTAATGGGCTTGCACCTTTAAATAATACAGATGCAACCAATCACACTATCACATACATTAATACTCCTATTCTTTAAATATCTGAGATCATCTCTCTTGCTGGAACATTAACTCACTTGCAGAAATTTCCATTTAACATGTTAGTTTTTATAACACATCTAGTGTCAATTGAGGGTTTACTGTAGCTCTTCCACCTCAACATTGCACCAGCACTGTGCTAGTCACACAATTTCCCTCTTACCTCCTTTTCTTCACTATGTTTTTCTTCCAGCTTCTTCTTTCTCGCCTCCTTTCGCGCTCTCCTTTCCTCAATCTCCTGCTTCTTCTCTTCAATGTAGTCTGCATGCCATTTTCGCAGGAGATGGTTGGAGCCCTCATAGGTGACCTGAGGCATTTCCATGAACTCCTTAGCCTTCTCCTCTGTCTTGAACACCACCAGGATGGAACCCTTGAACCCCTGCCTCTTTTCTTCTTTGTTGTAAAAGTGACGCATCTGAAGATAAGGAATCAGTGACTATACGAAACAGTAGAAATAGATATCATCGTTATTCTGACCTTTTTCGCATCTAATGATGCAGTCAGGTAAGTTCCACAGACAAGGAATGAGAAAGTACCAATGTGGGAGAACTATCAGTAGCATACCTATTAAGATTCCCAATTAAATCATTTGCACATCATTCAACCTCCTGGAATCCTGGAGCCACCAAAAAGCCGATCATTTCCACATTTTACATTTTTCATTAAAAATTACTGCACAAACAAATCTCTATAGTCATCTGTACCTTGACAACAGGCACCTTATCATTATCAGACTGCAAATACTATATATCATCATTGACACTTTTGTTGTGTTTCATGGTATCCTCCCATAACATGATCAACTACCTACCCCTAAATATGAGGTCTGCTCTGGTCTTTCTCCTTTTCATTACATTATGAAATCTAAGTACCTAAGATTTCAGGTTCTATGGTCCCTCTCTTGCTTATCATATCCTTGAATACATGGGGGAGCCATGTCTATCTATCTATCTATCTATTGCCAGACGCCTCAATCCCGTTTGGGGTGGCCACAAACAAATCGCCTCCAAGTCGCCCTGTCCCACCCATGTACTGTTAAATTTTTATGCTATGAAAACTTATTTCGCACAACTGTAAACTGCAAACTGTCATATGATCTTCAGAATACTATGATGCTTATGAACATCCAAGTCTGAAAGATTACGTAGATAAGCATCAGGGTAGGGAATGCTGAAAATGGTGACCCATGAAGTAATATATCTGCAAATTACAATCAGATTATATGAAGAACTTAATGTAACAGGATTCAGTTGGCAAACCATTTCACAATGCATGCTCATGTAAACATCATAAAAACTATATTTCAGACTCACATGAATTGTCTCATATGGTCCATACTGCTTAAAGAATTCCAGAAGCTTATCAAGTGTGGTAGAACCATCCTTGGGAAAACCCTTGCAGTAAACAGTGCGCTTCAAAGCCTTCTCACGCAGCTCCTCCTCACTCTGTTCTGGCAGGGGATGTGTTGGTGCACGTCGTATTTTTTCACCACTTTCATCCACCTTTGGGGTAAAATTGTATGGTATGCATTACTGGAGATGGATGAGGTAAAAAAAAAAAAAAAAAAAAAAGTAGAGGATGGGGGGAAGTGGAACAGAAGTAACAGAGAGAAGGGGAGAAGTACTGCAGAAAGTAAAAGTGAGGAAAAGGAACAGGTAGAACAGGCACACAAGCTAGTTTACAAAGTTTTGAATTTTTAAAAGCTAATAAAGCTGCAGTAACAGATAACCAATGAGTTCCCTGAGGAGCATATGGAGTTAAAAACAAAAACAGACAGATAAGGGTGTTTGGGAGGACTGTGGTGTTGATGCTGATGTGCTGGAAAAATGCAAGGAGTACCCTGAGACAGTCTGGCTATATGGAGCAAATATAAAGTGACACTGACTGAGGGAACATGAGTGAAGTGGAGTGGGAGACCAAGCATGAGGTGAAGAGGTATAGGAGAGAGGGCTCACTGAAGGTTGGAAACAGGGCAACATGGATGTGATTTATTCGTGGCCATCCCCAATGGGATTATGGTTCCTGGCTAATAAGACTATCAAACCAAACTTCTCTTACCTCCATGAATGTGTTTTGAGAATTCTTCAAAGCACTGACAATAACTGCCTTGTCTGTGGAGAGACTTGCCAACCGTTTAAACTTGAGCATGGTGTCCAGGGGAATCCAACCCTCATCATTCTTGATCTATGAATGAAAAATCTGAAGTTACTAAACAAAATGGGATGCTTCTTGGTAATCAGTATTTAAATAAGGTAATTAAAGTAATGCCCTACATCTTTAACCCCTTAACTATGATGACATACCCTGCACATCACTTCTAGGCAACAGGGGCATACGAGGACATACTCAGGATGTCAAAAGCCAATGCTTTACTATGGGGATACCAGAGGGCCATCTAAAGCTTCCTAACTCCTGCTCAGATATGGTACTCGTGGCAAGATAAGCTACACCAACTTTTTCGATCCACCAACAAACACCAAGAAAAATGCAGGGGTGGCATACTGCAGGGGAGGAAGGTTCAGTGTCTGTTTGCTGTGGAGAGAGATACATTATTCTGGTGGATTACTTCCCTTACAGCGAACCATGGCTGAATCACATATGAATAATAGTACCAGTAATAAATGTGATCCATCAAGTGATGATTACCAACAATCGATGGATGGCTCCAGGTGATGACTCGTCAGATGAAGGTCTCAATAATGACAAGTTTAGAAAGAATGAGGAGGAAGCAGAGGGTGGGTGGCAGCAACTTAGTGATATTTTGTGAACCATTGGTACGTTTTTTGCAAGCTATACCGTATATAAAATAAATATCGGGTATGTATTATCTTTATGATATCTGACTATCATTAGGTCACTGCCAGTTAAAGTCAATTAAGTCATTCTTCCTCTCTCTCTCACATGCATGTTATCTCTCACTCTCTACCACACATTTATCAATCATCCCTTCATATTATTCACAGCCCAGCATTACTTTTATGTACTGTACTGTTTTACTGATCTTACTGTATAAATATGTGTGTCTGGCAATAGACAGACAGACAGATATATACATCATATGTTTATGTATTCTACCTTGTATTCAGAGGTCAGTATAATAAGTGTTACATATAATGATCATTTCATCTCAAAATAGCAACAAAGAAGCTCCAGTTCAGGAAAATGGTCAATTGGCACAAACATCAAACAATAGTAGAGTGTTGCAGGCACAGTGCGTTGCTCATAGCAAAGGAGTTAAAAACTAAAGTAATGCCTGTACTGTATATATAAAAATGAATAAAGAAATATACAATAATTTAGATAAATAAAAATGACCATGCTTCCTCTTAAAAAAATCTCAATACTGGGGTCGGCCATGGTATAAAGTTTTCTATGGACTGGATGGTAAACTATATCCCCAAACCAACCCAGGTAGGGTCTTGCACTGCCAACCCTACAGCTGTGAACCATGAATGCTTACACTGCCCCCCTGCAACAATATGAGAATCTAAGTTAGCAAACAATAAAAGCCACGCCCATATTATCACTTCTGGCCTGGGACGTGTGAAAACCTTGGTAGACTGTAGTAATTAATATGATACTCAACCTGATAATAATTCTCTTACTTCTTGCTGCAAAAACTTGTCCCTGGGTAGATTGTAGTCACCAAAATAGTACTCAATCTGGTACACAATCTTCTCTGCTACATCCGCGGGCTGCTGTTGTGTCTTCTCCTTAGGTTCTGTCTTCTCTGCCACACCTTCCTTCTGGCCTTCCTCCTGGGGTGCTGTTTTCTCTACTACATCAGCCTTCTGTTCCTCCTCAGCAGCGGCATGGCCATTTGTTCCCGTCTCTTCCTTAGTCATGGTGATTAACAGTCGTGATAGCTAGTCCTGCAACAGACGCATTACCTATATTAGTAAAAACCAAATCTGCAAAGCTGAAGTTTATAAATAACCTTGTGTACTGTACAGTAACTGACTTTATGACAAAGTTTTATTGGAATTTGTTCATGATCATGATTAAAATTTTTTTGCTCTAACCAAGTAACAATACTTATATTCCATGGCCATGTGGAGAAGATGGAGTGCGAAAGACTAATGCGGAGAGTGTATTTGTGCGGTGCAGGGGGTTAGAGGGTTGGGGAGGCAGAGAATGAGATGGAGAGGAGAGATACAAGAAGGAGTGAGGTGTGAGCTGCGGGGGGGGGCAAATGGCAGGGGACAGGTCGACATAGAGGTGATTTGTTTGTGGCAACCCCTTACGGGACTGAGGCGTCTGGCTATACACAGATAAACAGAAATTACTTCTTTAACCCATCCTAACTTAATCTAATATAACTTATCCTATCCTAATGTCCAGGTAATCCAGTACAAACTGAAATTATCCAAACCTAATACCGGTACTGGTATATCAGTTAGGAATTTGAGATTATGCCAAAAGTAAGACATGCATTAGGAGTGTTTGAGCAAGTTTAGCTCTTGGTGGTACCTTCATCTGCATGACAGTACAGCATGTGTGATACAAGTCTTTAGGTATGGTTTCACAGAGAAAATTCTAAAAATGCTCAGTATCTATGGTAACCTACGATATATATATATATACACTTTGAGGTGGTCTGGCCATGTGGAGAGGATGTAGAGCGAGAGACAAATGAGGAGAGTGTGTAAGAGTGAGGTGGAGGGGGCAGAGGGAAGGGGAGGCTGAGGATGAGATGAAGGGATGGAGTGGAAATGTATATAAGAGAGGGGAGTGTAAACTGGGAGCAAGGCAGTGAAATGGCATTTGACAGGGCAACATGGAGATGATTTGTGCGTGACCAACCCTTACAGGATTGAGGTATCTGGCAACAGATAAGATAGATAGACTGATATCCCTTGAAAAGTCCATTCCAATAGGATATCTGGAAGACCTGCAACTGTGTGGTAAAATATAAATCTCTCTAATGTAACCCCAATGACCTGAGGAGGGCTGAGCAATGGGGCCCGATCTATCTGATACTCATTACCGGGTATTCATTCAAACAGTAAACGTTTGCAGTACCTGAAGCAGTAGTAGAACCTTACCAATGTAATTCATTTTCTCGAGGTTGCTTTCTGTATTTTTCTGTCTATTTTCAGGGTGGTAAATTACCCTTTCCTGCTGAAAAATTTCCCACTTTTTACCATTAGGTTCTTCAAGCCATACCTACGACTGTCTGTCCTACTCAATGTACTCAAAAGTGGTTTTTGTTTCCAAACTTCTCAACTGAATGCTAGGTTAGGTTATGTTAGATTAAATTATTTGGTAGGTACAGTTAAGCTAAGAGAGGTTGGGTATCCCTTGCACCATTACCCTGACGAGTCAAACGAGTCGACACAGCAGAACATTACCAAAAACAATGGGGAAACAGATTTCACATGAAACATTTACTTACCACCACAGAAATAAGAAAAATACATCATAACAGTCTATCAGGAAGAAAAACTGATTTGGTAAGGGGAAGCTACTTCTTCAACTACAGCGTATGTTTACCATTCAAACACTCACTTCACCGTACCTATGCTTTCCAAAGGGAACTTGATAACACGAAAAAGCATTAAAAAAAAAAAAAAAGTGTAAGAACGAGTAAACACTATAAACAGTAGGGTAAGTCAACTCAATCAAGCCACAGGTCACAACCATAAAAATCGATCCTAACCAACAGTGTATCCTGTTTCAAACCAAAAACCCACACACCGTAAGTGTGATGTGGCAGTTCTGACCACTCCCTCACAAGGTAACCGGAGTGAAGCGCCGAGGTAACTAAACCGTGATAATATTGCCATCCCGAGAATAACATTACATCAGCGGCTGCTCCAACAGCATTCCAATACTCAATATAACTCACAATTTCCTTCGTTAAACCTATACCACGGTCCATACCTGACCCCAAATACATTCACACTATGCATGTCAAGCTAAACAACTGCATAACTTCAAAATCATCAATAAAAATAACGTGGTACCGAGAAGCGTCGCATTTATGTGCTACCCTGCCTCGTATGTCTCACATACCTTACCACTTCGGAGATACAAGGAAGATAACTACTCGTTGGCTACCAGAAATTACTGAACACTGTAGGATTAGCTTGACGTCTGATATTTCACTGCCTTCGTCCTCTGGCAAGCTGTAGATGATGAAGCGGCGTTTCACGTGGCGCCACTCTTCAGTCTAAGCAGCACATCATGTACTGTCTTGATTTAGTACCGTTTTTTTCGTATTACCAGTCTAAACCACTAAAAGCAAATCAGTCGTAAATGAAAGAAAAACACTAGTATGTATTGGGTGAATGCACATCTTTCATGGGAGGTTATTGTAAAAATTGCCCAAATTTATAAATCAATATTTCCAAGAAAAATATGTATGGAAAAGCAGTTGGCAAAATGCGATACTCTTCCGGTTAATATTTTGACAAGATTCCATTTTGATCTCTAGGTGATATATTTATCATACGTTTAGAAACTTCTATTTGCCAAACATAAACCGAGTTTGTCCAAAATACAAATAACTTCTGCCCCACGCATCGCAACCTATCACGTTTTGTTAACGTCGTATATGACTAATATTTATGTACGCATAAGCATTTATTCGTCGTGTCATGTAGAAGTAGCGTTAACATTTGTAAACTTTGTATAATAGTAAGGATGTTAGCAAACGGTTACCGCTTAGCAACTCGACCGACACAAACTCACTCACAGTGAGAACTGTGAACTCAACCGAAGCAAAAGGTGCTAACAAATTCAAAGGCAATGGAAGATGCGTGTTTGGGCAGTCATTGAAACTTTTTATTAATTTACCTTCCCTTCGTTTATGAAGCAGGCAAAATAAAATGTCAGGTTTATCTCTCAGTATGTAAACATTTATATATAATTGGTCAGTTTGGTGGATCTTGCATTCGCTCGAGTCATATAGGTCATCGAGCGACGAGCGGTGTTATTTTTCCTGTGATGTCATTATTGTTTACAAACTGCAGCTGACGGCTGGCGCTGTGCGTGTTGTTGGAAGGGGCTGGCCTGAACTGACCTATTTATCACATATTAAAGGTACTTGTAGCAGCTTAGCAACACTTCTTTATTCCAAGTGGGGCACAGCAAACGTCTGTGAATTTTTTTTTTTTTTTTTTTTTAAGTGGAATTAAAAGCCCATGTTTAGTTTGATTAGTGCAGTACTAATTAAAACTCATGCCCTACGGTTCTTCAGACAGTAGGCTGTTAAATGTTACATTAGCCTTAGCAGTGTTTCATATATCTCAGTAGCAAATGTAAATGGCATTGCATTAACCTTGGCCTTGTTTCATATCAGTAATGTTGGATAGAACTGTTTCATTTGTTAGGTTATGGCAATAGTAAGTGATGGTCAGAAATCTCATGAGTTAAGAGATTTTATATATTGTATATTTTTTGCTAGTTTCTGTCGTTCCTATCATTTGGTCCAGTTTTACAGTCGTGGTGTGTACTGTATTTTTGCTAGATGGATGTGAAGAAGGTAGCCTACTGGTAATTTTTTAAAGAATAATTTTAAGGTGTTTTTGGTTCTGTTATTGTTTCAAACCCTAATGGAATTGGATAGTTCTATCAGCGACAAGAAGTTTGAGTACCATATCAACACTTACCACTGCAACTAATGACACTATATATATATATATATATATTTTTTTTTCTTAAATCTGGTGAGTCCTGAGTGTGTGCGTTTATTGGTTTCCACCACACTTTGCTGGCCTTCAGTGGTGGCCAATAAGCAACCCAATGTGAAGGGCAGTCTTTTTGAATGAATCATTGACTATGGCCAATTAGCGACCTCCTTACGGTTTCCTTTGATTTGGCCAATGATTTCAAACCTATCTATCTATCTATCTATTGCCAGACGCCTCAATCCCGTTTGGGGTGGCCACAAACAAATCGCCTCCAAGTCGCCCTGTCCCCCGCCATTTCACTGCCCTGCTCCCAACTCACACCCCCCTCTCTCATATACCTCTCCACCCCATCCCTCCATCTCATCCTCGGTCTCCCCCTCCCTCTTCCACCCTCCACCTCACTCACATACACTCTCTTCGTCAATCTTTCACCCTCCATCCTCTCCACATGGCCAAACCACCTCAGTGTGTTCCTCACAACGCTTCCTATCACATCCACATCCACACCACAACGCTCCTTTATATCCTCATTCGTCAGCCTGTCTCTCCACGTGACTCCACAGGCTCCTCTTAAATAACTCATTTCCACTGCTCTCACTCTTGACTTGTGTCCTTCCAACAATGTCCAAGCTTCACTTCCGTACGTTAGAGTTGGTATCACAATACTGTCATGTAGTAACTTTTTTACTTCCATGCTCACTTCCCTGTTTCTTATCACTGCTTTTAAGGAACCAGCAACCTTTCTTCCCTGCTGTACCCTTTCAAGCACTTCACCCTCCAAACCTCCATCCTTACTCATCACACTACCCAAATACTTAAACGTACTCACATTTTCCAATTCCTCACCATCCAACCTCGCTGTACATTCACTGACTTCACCTCTCTCAAAGACCATCACTTTACTCTTCCCTACATTCACCTTTAGGTTCCGTTTCTTACACACTCTCTCAAACTCATCCACCAAGCCTTGCAGCTCCCTTCGTCTTCACTCAACAACACAGTATCATCTGCAAACAACAGTACAGGGAGTTTCCAAACACTATCCTCTCTCACCAGGGCCACTCCAACATCCACTACCCTACCTTGTACCTCTTTTATTACCCCATCCATGTACAGATTGAACAACCATGGAGACATGACACATCCCTGTTTCAAACCAACTTTCACAGAGAAAAATTCACTTAGTTCACCATCCACACGCACTGCAGCCTTCGCACCATCGTACATACTCTTCACAGCATTCAACAACTTCCCATCTACTCCATATATTCTTAACACTTTCCACAATCCTTGTCTATCCACCCTGTCATATGCTTTCTCCAAATCCATGAAAGCCGCATACAACTTCTTTCCCTTCTCTAGAAACTTTTCCACTAAAGATCTAAGAATGAATATCTGATCTACACAACCTCTTCCCTTCCTAAAGCCTCCCTGTTCTTCTCCAACTAATTTCTCTGTTCTTTCTCTAACTCTGTCTATAAGTAACCTACCATACACTTTTCCTATTATACTAAGAAGACAAATGCCCCTATGATTACCACACACTTCTTTTTCCCCTTTTCCTTTGTACAAGGGAATAATTATACCTGACTTCCAATCCTCAGGGACTCTACCTTCCTCCCAGGCCAATCTGCACATCTTCCACATCCATTCTACTACTATCTCTCCCCCATGCTTCAGCATTTCACCACACACTCCATCAATTCAAACCTAATTTGCCTAAATAGGAAAGGGAGGCCCTTCATATGAATTTGAATTTAGTCTAGCAGTGGCGACCGTCCAGTGCAGATGTTCAAGTTATGACTATGGGTTTTACGAATTCATTGTAAAAAAGGTTAGTTCAGTTAATACAGCACAGCCTTATATAAAGGTTAGGTATGATTAGGTAGGTTAGGTTAGATTAAAAAAAAAGAAAAAAAGACAAAGTTACCTCAGTTAATATAGCAGAGCCTTATATGAAGGTTTGGTTTGGTTGGTTAGGTTAATGAAAAAAAACAGTTTATCGAATATAAAATTCTTTTTTTAACCTATATTAGTGATTTCTGTACGATTTTTATTGCCGATATTATTGCTAAGTGCCCGTTTCGGGGGGGTTGAAGTGGAGAAAGGGATGGGGCAAAACTCGAAAACGGGTAATTTGCGGTAAAATCGATAACCAAAATCCTAAGGAAAACACTAAAATCAGTAGGTTTCTGAAAAAATAAAGGGAAATTGGGGGCTTAAATGATAATTTTATTGCATTTTTCAACAACTTCAATATAATTGCATCATGGTCTGCATTTTGTTGTGTGTACTGTATTTTTGTGTTCATATTTGCCCAAAACAGGATTATTCATTCTTCAAACCTTGCCCCATTTTCTGGAACCTAACCTCTTCAGCCTGAGATTAGTAGCCTATGTACAATATTTTTATCCTTGCCACTTTTTTTTTTTTTCCATTTTTAAGGAGTGATGTATGGTAGTGAAAGGGTCAAGGGAAGTCATAGGCTGGTAACTTAAAATAAAATAATATAAGGTCCTAAGGCAGCAGTGATTAAGAGTGTTAGAGAAATGAGTGGTGGCCTTAAAGATTGTATTAAAAAAAAAAAAAAAAAATCGAGATCTGTTCATTTTGAGATGCCTAATCAAATTGCATTTAAAATGCTGAAGGTCATAGGCAGAGGAAAATACTGACAGGGGAAGACAGTTTCTTAGCTGATCAGCAACATACATGAAGTGGGAGTGTCAGCTAACTCTTGCATTAGAGAGTTGGACAGAAATGAGATGAGATTTTGCTGTCAGATTGGTGCAATGCGCCTGCTGTAATGGACTGCAAACATAGACTTCAGAAGAGCAGTGACCACTGAAATCGTGATAGGAAAGAGATAAAGATGTGACAGTGTGATGAAGAGACTGGTGAAAAATGTGATATATAAGAAATATAAATGAAGAAAGTTAAATCGGGGAAAGCCCCAGGAATTGATGGAGTGTGTGGTGAGATGCTGAAGCATGGGGGAGAGATAGTAGTAGAATGGATGTGGAAGATGTGCAGATTGGCCTGGGAGGAAGGTAGAGTCCCGGAGGATTGGAAGTCAGGTATAATTATTCCCTTGTACAAAGGAAAAGGGGAAAAAGAAGTGTGTGGTAATCATAGGGGCATTTGTCTTCTTAGTATAATAGGAAAAGTGTATGGTAGGATACTTATAGACAGAGTTAGAGAAAGAACAGAGAAATTAGTTGGAGAAGAACAGGGAGGCTTTAGGAAGGGAAGAGGTTGTGTAGATCAGATATTCATTCTTAGATCTTTAGTGGAAAAGTTTCTAGAGAAGGGAAAGAAGTTGTATGCGGCTTTCATGGATTTGGAGAAAGCATATGACAGGGTGGATAGACAAGGATTGTGGAAAGTGTTAAGAATATATGGAGTAGATGGGAAGTTGTTGAATGCTGTGAAGAGTATGTATGATGGTGCTAAGGCTGCAGTGCGTGTGGATGGTGAACTAAGTGAATTTTTCTCTTTGAAAGTTGGTTTGAAACAGGGATGTGTCATGTCTCCATGGTTATTCAATCTGTACATGGATGGGGTAATAAAAGAGGTACAAGGTAGGGTAGTGGATGTTGGAGTGGCCCTGGTGAGAGAGGATAGTGTTTGGAAACTCCCTGTACTGTTGTTTGCAGATGATACTGTGTTGTTGAGTGAAGATGAAGGGGAGCTGCAAGGCTTGGTGGATGAGTTTGAGAGAGTTTGTAAGAAACGGAACCTAAAGGTGAATGTAGGGAAGAGTAAAGTGATGGTCTTTGAGAGAGGTGAAGTCAGTGAATGTATAGCGAGGTTGGATGGTGAGGAATTGGAAAATGTGAGTACGTTTAAGTATTTGGGTAGTGTGATGAGTAAGGATGGAGGTTTGGAGGGTGAAGTGCTTGAAAGGGTACAGCAGGGAAGAAAGGTTGCTGGTTCCTTGAAAGCAGTGATAAGAAACAGGGAAGTGAGCATGGAAGTAAAAAAGTTACTACATGACAGTATTGTGATACCAACTCTAACGTACGGAAGTGAAGCTTGGACGTTGTTGGAAGGACACAAGTCAAGAGTGAGAGCAGTGGAAATGAGTTATTTAAGAGGAGCTTGTGGAGTCACGTGGAGAGACAGGCTGACGAATGAGGATATAAAGGAGCGTTGTGGTGTTGATGTGGATGTGATAGGAAGCGTTGTGAGGAACACACTGAGGTGGTTTGGCCATGTGGAGAGGATGGAGGGTGAAAGACTGACGAAGAGAGTGTATGTGAGTGAGGTGGAGGGTGGAAGAGGGAGGGGGAGACCGAGGATGAGATGGAGGGATGGGGTGGAGAGGTATATGAGAGAGGGGGGTGTGAGTTGGGAGCAGGGTAGTGAAATGGCGGGGGACAGGGCGACTTGGAGGCGATTTGTTTGTGGCCACCCCAAACGGGATTGAGGCGTCTGGCAATAGATAGATAGATAGATAAATGATGAGGAATAACTGTATTACCATTTAATATTCTCTCATATACTTCAGTATTTATGTTGCTTTGATATTGACAAAGTTTGCATCAGTAACATACAAGAGGATACTGAAGTGTAATAAAGGAAGATATGTTACAAAATTCCAAATCCACTAAGAACACCAGTAGTAATACTAGTAGCTGTAGCCTCCGACTCATGTGAAATCTGAGTCTTCTGGTTGAAGTTCACCATCCTCCTTTTGGGGGATAGGGAGGGAACAGAGGAATGCTGTATAACTGGAAAGCTCTACCACCCAGTTATCATTGTCACCACATGAAGGCATCCCTCTCCAGTGCCAGATTTCCTGTATAACCCCAACACATAGTGCTATCAGATGGACTGGTAGCTAAACATTAACCCCTCCACTCCAGTGAATACTTGCTTATTTTAGCTACTTTAGACAATTTTCTTCAGCAGAGGACAGGCTTTTGGAACTGGAGAGGTTTATTTAACTATAGCTTAAATTAGCTTCCTGAATAGTAGATAACCTTCCTAAGTTGAGTAAATTTGTACAGAGAAAATGGTAATGAGAATAATAAGTAATTCCTCATTTAACATGCTTTCATTGAACATGCATTTCATTATAAAGCTGTTAAATTACATAGAAACAATTTCACAAAACATGCTGCTGTTCACTATTAAGAAGTCAGCATGTGCAGTTAAGGGTCAGAGTTGTTGGTACTCACACTAGCACAGCTATCAGTACAGGTACAGTAAAGTCCTGTAATCCAAATGGCAGGTTTCCGAGGGTCTTTCGGACTATTGGTATTTTTGGACTGTTGGGAGGAACCTTTGAAAACATTAGAAATATGTACATGACCATTAAATAAACAATTAAAATATGGGTTATTGTTTACTTACCGGAAATGCATACAGTTGTTAATAAGCTGCAGGCAGGTACATCCAAGGGCAAGTCCAAGCCAGATAAATCCTTAGATAAAGCCCAGAAAAATTAGGAAAATTCCGAGAAAAATTTAAAAAATTTTGCCCTGAAAAATTCGGAGTCTTGGGACATTCAAATTATTGGTGGTCAGATTGGAGGACTGTTACTGTATATCACAGTGTCATTAACTTACTTAGGGACTTCAACTTCTGATACATATTTATATACTAAGTTGTGTCATAAAATCCATTCTAATAATTGTTTGCAGCCTGGATTATGATTTTTTATCATCTAAGAATATAATCTTCTTTACTGGAACACAGTCATCATCTGGCGTGATTTTTGCTTAACATAGCAATTTTTAGAGACACATCTACAGTGTTACATGAGGAATCAGGCTACTGTAAATATACAGCATCAGATTGAAGGACTAAAACATGCTGTGTTGTGTTTCAGGTGGTGTGATGTCACAGCCAGTGCAGCAGGTGGTGGGTGGTCAGGTGGTTCAGGGCCAGATGGTGCAGGTGGGAGGACAGGTGGTGTCTGGCACTCAGGTCGTCAACAGTGCAGGTCTGACTTCAACAGTTTTTGTACCACTGGTTTGAAGTTGTGTCAGTACAATACAGTATTAATATCAGGGGTTTTCACCATTAACCTGTTCATTATATTGATGTCCGTTTTATTTTATCTTTGCCCTCTCTAAATAATCTTACTTAGTTTTGGAGAGGTTTTTCAAACTGTATGGGTTAGAAATAGCTTTTACTTAGGCCTTTACTGAACAGATGGGGTTGTCTAACCAGAGTGATATAGCCATATGTTAGCTGTAATAAAATTTAAAAGATGCCCTGATTTTGAAAGGATATATTTAAATAGGACTGAGTCAAAAAGCTGTTCTCTTATCAACTCCTCCTCCTGACTCCATTCAACCACTCTCCCTTCACTGTAGTATCTCTCCGTCTTGTATTACTACTGTTCTGGTTACTGTTCTGAATTTTCTGCTTGCATCTCTGACTCAGTGTGGAAGGTATGCCGCATCCATCTACTTTTACTCACCCCTTTTCTCTTCAGCTGTATAATGCAAGAGTCAACAGATGCAGTACTCCTGACTGTAATGTATGCAGCAGGTTTACTCTGGAACTGTCTTCTTTAGTCCATCTTTCCCACTGCCTATGACTTCTTTTTTTTACAGTGCAGTGAGACCAGGCATCTTGAAATTAGTAAATCTTTAAATTGGCTTTCTATAATTTCAGTTTTATTTGAAAGGGACAGGTTTTGCAGGTTCTAAATCTTGGATACTCTCTGCCTTGCATTAAGAATATCTGTAAAACTTGAATCAGTATGTCAAAGGCCTCAGTAAAACTGGCTTTGTTAAATTCTTTGCTCTTCGTCAGCAGTTTACAGTATTAATTTCTTTGCCCTTCATCAGCAGTTTTTTCTGCTCATTTCACTTCAGTATCTTGGTATATGTCCTTGATGCAAACTGTGTTGATATTACAGCGTGGTTAGTAACATACAAGAGAACATTAAGGTGGAATCTGCAGATAAATAACTTTTTTTTTTTTGTGAGGAAGAAGGAACCAAAGGCAATGCGCCCGCAAAACTGTTTCTTCCAAGAGAAAAACAAAATACAAGAGAGAGCCAAATTCAAGATCCATTCATTTTGAGATGCTTGGACACACTGCGTTTCAAAGACTGGAGATTATAGGAAGCAGGAAATACAGACAGGGAGACAGTTCCAGAGTTGACTTGTTGCATAAATGAAGGACTGGGAGTAACGGTTAACTCTTGCATTAGAGAGTTGGACAGAAAAGGGGTGAGAGTTTGCTGCTAGACGGGTGCTACGCGCCCGTCGTAGAAGTGGAGGAATGCATGCAGACAGTTCAGAGGAACAGTTAAGATGCTGTAAAGCCTCTTAATTTAGCTGAAATATGACTTAATCTCATTTGTGTCCCTCAGGTCAGGTGGTGATGTCAACAGCAGCAGGTCTGACGGGTCTAAGTGGCCAGCAGATAGTGACACAGTTGGTGCCAGGGCAGGCTGTGGCAGGGCAGGTAGTACAACAGGCACCTGGGGCATCATTGGTTACTACCACATTGCCTACCACACTCACACAGGCACAGGTTAATATGTTGTCTCTGCTTTCATATTACCTAGAAGTAGGCCTTTTTTTTACACTACAGTATTTGGTTTGTTTTCAACTGACTGAACTTGGCCACCCTCACAACATGAATAGTAAATTTATGTGGCATGAAACTCATTGGATGTTAACTGTGAGGTAGAAATGTCTCCTTGTTTACTTTTCAAACCCACCCTCCAGTCTGCTTACATTTGGCCATCAAAAAGTTGAAAGGGGCTATGGATCTTTTTCAGGTTAGAAAAAACATGCTGCAGGACTACTCATATCCACCCAACCACCAGTCTCTTACCAGAATACTTATTGTTGGCCCTTGGCTCATCTGGACATGAATCTGGTGGACTGTAGGATGAAGTTATCTTTCTTCTGCGGTCCACTGTCGTTTTTTGTGTCATAGGAAGGGGGTTGAGTAGTGTATTTATACCGTAATTATATTGTTCCACCAGATGAAGGTGTGTGTTTCCAGCACTACTTGCACAGTAACACATTCATTATCTCTGTCAGGTTGTGAGTGGAGGTACAGTGGTACAGGGCCAACAGATCCAGACGGTCAACAGTCAGGGTGGCATAATGACAGCCGCTGCTGCCACACAGGTCAAGCCACAGCAACCACAACCCACAGTCACTGCGGCAGCACCCGTCACTGTCAACCAGACTGTACCAGCGCCAGGCAACCCAAATGCAACAGCCGACACAACTGCACCGGTATGTGGTAACAGAAGGGTATTTCATGAGTACGAGGGTTGTATTCTGGATGACAATGAAGACTTATGACATCATTTCTGTATTTATTTTACATATTATGCCTTTTTATCCTTTTGTATGTTACTGAGGATGAGATGGAGGGATGGGGTGGAGAGGTATATGTGAGAGGGGGGTGTGAGTTGGGAGCAGGGCAGTGAAATGGCGGGGGACAGGGCGACTTGGAGGCGATTTGTTTGTGGCCACCCCAAACGGGATTGAGGCGTCTGGCAATAGATAGATAGATAGATAGATAGTATGTTACTGATGCTACCTAGATTATGGCCCATAGTTCACTTGGTGGTCCAGCCAGTGCTGTATAAGGTTTTTGGAAGAAGAGAACTGAGTATAGAGGCTATAATAGGACGGTATGAGTATGTGAATACACTTATAAGTGTCTTTCACTTATTCCTGGTTTATGTCCACCATTGGAGAACGAGGTGCCATAGAGGGATGCCTTCTTGTGGTGGCTCAGATATAACTGTGCTGATCTACTTTTTGGTTATACAGACATCCCTCCACGCCCTTGTAACTCGGGCTTCTGTGACTCACTCATAGCAGAGTAAAATCCTTTGGTGTTGGCCGAAATAGAATACTTCATTTGTCCTGACCATGAGAGGAGTATTGCAGATAGTGTTAACTCTCAGGCCTCTGCAACTCACTTTAACCTGAATGAAATGGTTACATCAGCTGGAATAAAACTCAAGAGATATGACCAGGAGAGGATTAATGACCCATGTTTAGTCCATAGCCTTTCTTCTTAACCGTCTTTTTATATTCTTCAGGTACTAAACAAGCAGAGAATTTCCGAGTTGGTGCGGGAAGTTGACCCAAATGAACAGCTAGAGGAGGAGGTAGAGGAACTGCTCTTGTCCCTGGCTGATGACTTTATTGAGGCCACTGTCAATGCTGCCTGCCGCCTGGCCAAACACCGGGGCGCCAGATGTCTCGATGTCAAGGATGTTCAGATGTACCTCGGTGAGTCACACAACTGCGTATTGTGTATTATGCACACCACATCCTACCACTGGAATAATGCCAGAAAAGTAGAGCAGACCACAAGTTACTCTGACAAGTGACACCAAGACAGAGGAGAATGGATGATGGAAGACTAAAACTGACAGAAGTACAGTATTCTGATAGCTGACAGATGACTAAAACCAACAAAATAACTCTGATAGCTGACAAGAGAAAGGATGGCAGAAGACTAAAACCAGCAGAATTACTCTGATAGCTGGCAGAAGAGAAAGGAAGACAAAAATGTTAAACCTCACAAAATCAAAACTACAAACCAGACAGATGTACAAATCACAAATTACTCTGACAGCCAAGAAATGACAAAATACTAAGACATGACAGAATCAAGGCTTAAAACCCAACTCCTTCAAAATACAACAGAACTCTCCAATCACTTTTCCCCCCTTAGCTTTTTCCCTCCATTTTACCATATTTACACAATACAGTCCCCAGATACAGGCATCCCCCAGTTTAACTATCTACTTGGTTAGGTAAAACCCCATTATTAGGTGGGGTATCGTATATCACGGTATTTTTAACATGTATTTCGTTGTGGACCACTTACCAGTCTTGGGTTTCCCCCCTAACCAAGTCCAGAACCCACCCAGGTGAGCCCAAAAACAGGTTTAAAGGCAGTCTAAATGGCCTAATAGCTGGCAAGGAAGCTGACCTAAGCCTAACACTTGTAAATAACTCACTAAAACCAACAAATCAGATCTGAATATCATCAAATATAAGTCTGGAAAAAATCAAGCTTAGTAAACTGTACCCCAAAATGACAATGTTCACCCCACCTGTGGCTAAAACACATTAATCGAAGTCTAAAGAACAGTTTATAAATAAACCTAAACACACAGTTTTAGTTTAAAATATCATCAAATTCGGTAAGAAAAATCAAAACCCATCGTTAAACTAGGGTTTGGCCATCGTTAGGTGGGGTATGGTGCAATTTTTATCCCCATCGTTAAGCCGGGGTATTGCATCTATGGGTATTGTATATTGAGGTATTGCTGTACTTAGAACTATCAATGTCTTCAAGTATCTCATCTGAAAATTGCAGTTCACTGTTTCTTCCCTCTGCCTGATGCTGCCTGCCAAAATCTGTTGTGTCATACTCTTTCCTTCCACATATTATTATCTTTTCTTCACATTCACTTTTTAAATTTCTTCTTTTACAGACACTGTCAAATTTGTTCCCTACCTTTTGCAAGCCACTCTCACATTCTGCCCTCAAAACAGCATCATCAGCATACAAGCTTGTTCTGAGACTCCATTGATTGCCATTTAGCTTCAGTTTTACTCCTTTACCTGTTGTCTTCATATTATCTCTTTGACTGCTGGTGAGGGATGCCTTAATGCAGTGGCACCAGTATAACTGGGTGGCTCCACTGCCCAGGTATACAAACATCCCCCAACCTCCTTCCTATTTCCTGACTGCAAGAGGAGGGCAGTTTCAGACTGCAGTCCACCAGGTTCACAGTTCAGATGAAACCAGGACTGCTGCTACTATCATTACTGATGGTATGTTTCCTCTATCCCATAACAGAGCGTAATTGGCACATGTGGCTGCCAGGCTTTGGGACAGAGGAGTTGCGTCCATACAAGCGTGCACCGACCACCGAGGCTCACAAACAGCGTCTTGCACTCATCAGGAAAGCCATCAAGAAATATTAGCCTCAACCCACCATCACCGTTGTTGGCAGTGGCTGTTTTGTACCATGTGAGCGTTTTGTTACTGAGTACATGGTGTGTATGTTGATGGTGATGCTTGTGTGAGAGTCATATGCAGTGTGTAATTTTCGTATGAGAGTCTCCATTAATCCTTTTAACACATTTTAGGCTTTGATATTCTTTTTTCCATTAGAGTATTCAGCTTTGCAAATACTTCCTGGATTGGAATGGCTGAAAATGTGATATATAAACATTTTTGAAGACTTTGGCCATGCATGCATTTCCCCCCCCCCCTACCCACTGAAGGCATTAAAAAGTGATACTGGATGCCATGTAGCTCCAGTGCCCTCAGTATGCTGCCAATTGATACCATAGTAGTGCTGTAGTTGCAACCATAGGCTCATCAGAATGTGAACCCAGTGGACTGCATGCTGAAGTAGCCATCATGCAGCTCACCATCATCAGGAAATAGGGAGTGAGCTGAGGGACATTTGTATAGGTAGGCAGTAGAGCAGCCCTGTTATATCAATGCCACCATGTGAAAGTGTCTTCCTCTTGGTCCACAAACAGTGTAGGCCTTAATAATTATGACCTTCATGTCTAGATATTCTGGTACTGTAAATTGATGGAACTGGCATGTCAGCTTTATTGAAACCAGTGGAACTTTAATATGCGCTCTTTCTGAAATTCTTTGTAAACTTAACTATAAAGACAAAAAAGGACAGTAGTTTTTTAGGAACACACCTACAGTATTAAATTGTTGGATGTAGTGACAGTGGGAGTATAGTACGTGAGGGTGTGTGTGTGTGAATGCTGATGCTTGCTGTGTCAAAAAGAAGTGAAAGTTCACTAATATCCTCGCACGTATTGTACAACATAAACAGGAAGCATTTTGTACCGAATACCTTGAGGTGAGTGGAAGGCTTGTTTGTTTTTCTTTTTTTCCTATGAGATTGGTACTGTATTCTGTTGAAGTATTCTGTAGTACATTGTGTTCACTTCAACTAGGCATAAAATTACAATCTTTCCATCTTAAGTGCTGAGCTGTAGATAGTAATTCGTACTAGAAAATGGTGTTACCGGTAGTCGTGTAAAAGTTCTTTAGAAAGTATGCAGGACTGTATTGTGGTCTTCTGCCATTGAGGTATGGGAAATAAAAAGGATGCAAATCTCTGCCAAGTTAAGGTAAATAGACTATAGTTGAGAGTATTGCATTAACCACTTCACTGTGATGATATCTTGTGTTCTTGCTATTCAGACCATGTTGTATTTTATTCTGCTTAGGAGTGACCACTGTACTCTTTCACTTTCACTTGACCTAAAATTGCCATCATTCCATTGTGAATGCTGAGTTGGAACAATAGATTTATACTAGAATATGATGCTAGTCCAGAAGTGATATAGAATTTGATATAGAGCCATAGCATTGCCTTTTTCTGCCACTGAACTAGTTGAAATAAGCTGCAGAAGGACAGAAATATGGGCCAAGTTAAAGTGAATGATGTGTAATAGTGGAGAGCTTATAAACAGTCTCCAGCAACCTTTTGCAATAATAGATCTCCCTTCAGCTGAATATAATTGACTGAGGGCAGCATGTATAAACTGAAATAAAGACATTGTCATAGTGAAAGTGCTAAGTGATGAGAAACTTTATACAGTACTGGTTTTAAGTTGTTTTTCTACCAAATGTTATTGTCAAATAATTTGCTTATGTGCAGTCATCAAGCAATTCTGGTAAAATATTGTGACTTTAGTCCCCATTGAATTAATTAATTTTCATGAGGTCTTTGTTCCTTCTTATTTTTTATTCCATAATTTGTTAGTCATGTTCATAGATAAATAATGTTTGTCTTTAAGTACCACAGAATTTTATTGTCTAGATTTTATTTTATACAGAATACTTCTGAAATTTTGTATGAGGTGTTGGTGTGTATACAACAATTCTCTGGTGACTAATATAGCAGTCGCAAAACATGGGAATCTTTATTTCCTACCAATGATAACTGAGTACAGCATTTGATCCTTCTGGTGAAGGTACCCTAGTACTTCAGTCTGATAGTATTTGAGATAGTTGCCTTCAGTCACCATCAACCTAACCCCAAATGCCCAAGTTCACACTGAATGGAGATATCTACATCAAGGCTTTTCTAATGCTGAGGATGCAACTCAGAGAAGAGAAACCTCAGACATAACTTTTGTATTTTTCACTCTAGGAAAAAACCTGAGCCACTTTCAACACAGTACAGGCATTGGATATGGTAAAAGGAGGAATCATCTCAGACAAAGAGAGCCAAGGAGAGGGTGTATTGCTTCATGTCTCCAGTTATTGTCTTACCATCACCAGGAATGATAACCTTCCTCCAAGGTCATCCATGTCACTGGTACTCTAAAATGAATGCCTGATGGAGTTTCATGCCGTCTGCTGGGCTAATGGGAACCTCTGCTGGCCATTCTATCCAGTGGCTCAGCTTCTCATATTCTTCCAATTATTTTGTAACCCCTTCAATCCAGTAGCTCTCTCCAGGTGATTTTATTCAGATAAGGGGAGATTTTGAATGGGGTGGGTTAGGTATAGCCTTAACCCCTTAACTTTGTGTGTGTGTGTGTGTGTGTGTGTGTGTTTTTTTTTTTTTTTTTTTTTTTTTTTGATGTCCCACACTTGGGGGTTTTGAGATATACATTAAAAAAGATAATTGTTTTGATCAAATATTCCACACCAAACAATAGACCTTACTTTACAGAATAAAGTGATGTCTAACATGATGCATAAAAATAATAATTACCTCTGTGGTAAGCTGTCAAAACCTATGGGGTTGGAGCTTCTCTGCTGCCAGACGTATGCCATTCGTTATAATGATAAATTCAAAGCTGTTCTTTTTTTCTTCCTTTTTTTTTAGCATTTTCATTTTCACTCTCACTTTCGTCAGACAACATAATTTGAGTTGTCAGACATTGCTTCCCTAAGATCCAGGTAAGCTGCCGCAGCAGCAAAACATCTCTTATCGCATGCCCCGACATACTTCTCGTATGTGATGAAAATAACAGACAGTAAAATAGTCATCCCGTGATGGCAGCTCCTCAGTATTGCCACCTCCAGATACTAAACCACTATTGGGCTCCAGTACTGGCCCACAAATATAAAAAGTCCAGAAAACTTATATGTGCCACCTGATGGCCACAGACATTTCCTTGGTGGCATGTTGATGTGCCACCCAATGTGAAAGGGTTCATCAGCGCTGTTGATTGGGAGAACAAAGTAAGAAAATGTGTTATCTGATTAACCCCTGCCACGCTGCAGACATCATAGGAGGTACATTGAAGCCCTGCATGGGCCACACTGCAATCCTCATATGGAGTACAAATTTACAATGGTTATAATACAGTGACTTAGGGGAGGTAAACTTCTTTACGGAAAATCAGCCCTGCACGAGTTAAAGGGGGTGCAGGATTTGTAAGTCTCCTCCCCCCCCTTTTCTTTTTTACTGCTTTGTTCTCATACATTTTCCTCCAGATTTCTTTTCCTCCATCTATTGCTCTTTAACGGCTTCAGTGAAAGAATGTCAGTTTGGATAGAACTTTTATTCAACAAAAACCCATATGCCTTTACCACAGATCTTGCTTACAAATAAAAACAAAAGAGGCGAGATCTAAACTAACATGAGAGGAGGAAACAAAAAAATGGCACATCTAAACCACATCAAAAATATCACTGACACTGATATTACTGAATGATTACAAAGTCTGAAAGTACAGGCAGTTCTCGTATTATGTCAGAAGAGCTTCCCAGAATGCAATATCATAATTTTTTCCATACATCAGGTACTTTTAAATGGGGAAGCTGTACTCTTTTCACCTTAACCCAGCTTTTCATCCACTTGGAGCTTATATCATGTAGCTCAGTGGCAGAAATAGTCAATGATTTCTAGTCCATTTTAGCTCAGTTGATGGGCAGATGTAATTCAGTTGTAGCATTGATTTGATTATTATCCAAGGAGACTCATTGCTACCTCAGTAAGGCTTAGCAAAATTTGTGTAGCCATGACTCAGTATTAATGCTGTGAGTGGACTAATTCTCTCAGATGAAAATAAACCAGATATATTTTCCTCAAGTTATACAGCATTAATGATAGTAGTAATTGTAGCCCCTGGTTCAAGTGAATCTTGAACCTGACTGACTGCAGAATGAAGCTGTCCTTCCTCTGCAGTCCATCCTCCTCCTTTTGGGGATGGGAAGGGAATTGAGCGATGTTTGTATAACTAGGTAATTCCACTACATTGGTGCCACCATGTGACAGCATCCCTCACCAGCACCCAATTTACAGTAACAGTTATCTGTAAGACACTAAGACAGTTTAGAACTCATCCTGTACTTAGAACGAGAACTGACTGTACAGCAAACTTTGTAATGTATGCCCACACAAAGGGGGGAAAGGAACCTTATACACCACGGCCATGTCCCTCCACCATTCTCACATTTAACCCTTTAGCTGTGAAATACATCCTTGGAATTTTATTTTCAACTGATATCTGAAAATTCTGCTGTGCATGAGAGAAGCTACAATTCCTTTTTTGCATTTTATTTTGACTGATATCAGAAAACACTTTCAAGAGAAACCTGAACCACTTTCTGCATTTTATTTTGACAACAGTAAATTGATTTTGCTTGCTCGAGAAACCAAAAATACTGTACCTCATTTACATTTTATTTTTGCTAACCTCAGATGAGTTTACCAAGTTCGTAAAAACCTAAGGCATCAAAGAGGTTTAAAAAGTAACATCAGATGATCTTACTGTGCTCAAGAGGAACTTAGGACACCCAGAATGTTTTAACATACTGTATCATGATTGCCATTTTGGGGAGGAAGTTTGTTCTGTATTTTATTCCAGCTTATCACAAATTATTTTACACAGATCACAGAAACTGTCCACAGCCAAAAGGTTAAGCCTTAACTGTATTCCACTTCTAACACACACACACCACCGTTTAACAGTTCATACATTTCACAAGTCATTATTTCTCACACTACTCATACTTAAAATACATCGTACCGCCTTCAACCTGACATCACTTATTGTTTATTCTTACTGCCCAAAAACAATTTTGTTCAGCTTAGGAGAGAAATTTGGAACTCATCGTTCTGTAGTAGTGGTTCAAATCCCAGGCTCATCTGAGTGAACTTGATGGACTTTAGGCTTAAGCTGCCCTTTCCTGCAGTTCCCCATCCTCCTAATGGGGGATAGGGAGGGAGTTCAGGGATGTTTGTAGAACTGTACTCTGTGTATATTATGGAGTTGAAGATGCACTTGACAGATTGGTGATGATTGGCTGAAGGCAACATGTCCGAATAACATTTACTAACCCAAATTTCCCCCTCAGATAGATGTTGTCAATTAATAATGCTAACGAATGAAGAGATTATGCAGTAATGTTGCATTCAGCCAGGCATCACCAACCTGTCAAGTGCATCTTTGCCTCGATTAAAAAAAAAAAAAAAAAAAAAAAAAAAAAAAAAAAAAGGGTATAGGCAGAAGAGAATCCACCAAGTTATATCAGTACCACCACATGAAGGCATCCCTCTCCAGCACCTTCAGAACTGGAAGAGTTAGATTTAGCCTTCTTTGACCCCCTTGCTTGTGGGGACTCTCCTAACCAGAAGAAAACTGTTTGGAAATAGCAGGAATAAAGCAAATAAAGACACTGTGTTGAAAGGATTAATAACAAAAGTGATTCTTAGCTAAGGTATGGTATGGTATAAGTATCTGAAATTATTATATCATAGCCTACTGTAATTCAGAATAATTATAAACCCAAGGACATAAATATTTTTTCAATTATTCATGCTACCACTAGATGATTTTATTCACCGTGGGAGGCTCACTATAGTCGGGGCGCGCAACTCTGAGGTTGTTATTATCGTGCCCTGGCAACCTACCATTCAAAAGTGCGTCTGATTTCGTGTATAATATGAGATGTGATTTGTTTATAATATGTTCGTGTATAATAATATTCATGTATAATATATTCGTGCAAAATAATATGATTCGTGTATAATATGATACGAAATCGGACGCACTTTTGAATGATAAGTTGCCAGGGGAAGGCGGTGGCTGAATCGGTAGAGAGGCGGCTTGCAGTCCTAATGGACCCAGGATCGAATCCTGGCTGGGGCAGGGAACAGTTTAAGGATTTAAATTTCCTAAAAAGCAGACTTTCCTGATCTACCAGATGACCCGCCGACATGTCGTAAAAGTACCCCCGCTAATACCAGTACACCAGTCCTGTATGAGACAGCCCTAGCATGTATTCAATATGGTCAGTGGGTGTTAGTGCCGAAGTGGTGACATGTGGAGGTGTAGGAGGACTACTGGTCCTTGGGATAGGCCACTGCCCCCAAGAAATAGGCCCTGAGCCTTTGCCCAGAGTCGGACACTTAAAAAAATAAAAAAAAGGTACGATAATGACAACCTTAGCGTCATGCGCCACGACTATAGCTGTGAAGCAGTTCATGAACGCTACAGCTAGCTCAGAAAATATATCCTAAGGAGAATCAGATCATCTGGAGTAGCAATAATATACTGGAAAAAATGTGACGGTATAGAAGTGATTACAGCACAGGTATTAACAAATGTAATTCTTAGCTATGATAGACCACAAGCATCGGAAAGCATCATAACGTAATCAAACATTCGTAACCCACTGAGCCCGGGGACATATTTTTTCAGTTTATTCTTACTATCGCCAGACGACTTTATTCGGCTTTGGATGCACAGATAAATTTGAGGGGTTTATGGGGCAACATAGGATTGGACTGATGGATGGATAGATATTATAAATGTAGTAGTAGCTGTAGCACCAGGTTCATGAAACGTTAAACCAGCGGATTGCAGGCTTACGTTACTCTTTTGCAATCCACCGCCATCCTCCATTTAAGAATAAGGAAATAGTTGAAGGATGTTTGTATAACCAGGCAATGGAGCTGCCTGGTTATACTGGTACATGAAGGCATCCCTCACTAGCACCCTCCTCAGTACAAGAGGCTTTCCTATGGTGAAAGGACAACTAGCTGTGATGAGATTTATGCACAATACTGTACATCTTACTCCTCCAGTCTGAAAAGTCTCTCCTAAGCTGAATATAATCATGTGGTAGCAGTAACAATAAACTAAAAAGGATGTCACCTAGACTGGAGGGATTATTGATGTCTGAAACAACCCTCACATACAAGAATGCAAACTGTCACTGTACTGTGGTTGAAAAATACTGAATATATTCAAAGCCAAATTGCATACAACCTCAATTCACATAAGTAATGCTGCATAACTCTAATAGTAAAAGAGTATACAGCAAAAAAAGGAAAAAAAAAAGCCAAATATATATATATATATATATACATAAAGCTCATATGGAAAATAAGTATGAGAACCATGAAATCCCTCTCAAGATGCTTGTCGACATCTACGAGGTCTTGGTTTTAATTATACAACCCTGTGATGCATCACCTACTGCAGAATCAACAAATATAATTACTGTAATCTGGTTACATTAAGGTGGATCCTTCTTAAGAAATTAATTAACAAAATTCATCTGGTATCATCTCACACAGTCCCCATATAAGCCTTTACTTCACACAGGAATGAGTCACCTACAGTACATGTGCCCACTTCTCTAATGATGTAACACTATAAATGCACTGGAAGGGGAGCCATGGATAGGACATCAAACTACATTTGGGCAAAGGCCTCTGCCCAAGATTCTAAGGAATACTTGTTCAAAATCTCAAAATTACTGCAGCTGGGAGCAATATGCTGCAATAATCCTTGGCTGAGATCTTGGTATAGAAGTTCTTCATACTGTCAGACATTGTTCACAGAATGCCAAAACACTTATGCAAACCAAAAATTAAAACCTTAGCCTATCTGAGACTTGCAGAAAGCCATTAGGAGACTGGAAATGCAAATAAGGTAGACAATTTCACAGTGTTCCAATCTTCTTAGAAATGCAAGGGCTTCTCATGTTTACATTACCTTGGTGATAAATTGTCATGCAACACAACACATCAGAAATAAGTATCATGCCCCTGAGATTCGTTGGATATGAAAACAAAGTTATTCAAACACTTTGAGGGGTCTTTTTAGTTGGTACCTCAGACTACACAACATCCCAATTCATGTGATATGTAATTCCAAGAACTGTACTGTACTAAAAAGAATACCAAAGGTAATACTGGCACTTAAATAATGGAGTAACCCATATATCACACTGCTTTGTTCATATCTTAGGATGTTAAGTGCAATAAGGGGCACAATACTTTATTTGATGGGTGTTCAGTGTCTTAAAAAAGTATCCTCATTTTTATATCTTTACCTTTTGAACTGGTGAATAAAGTTATGAAAGTATTCTCCAGTAATTTTACTGTACATTGCTGCTGTTTCTGTTAATACAGTGTAGCATAAAGATGAAATTATTCCCAATATATAACATACATTATAGAGTACATACCAAAATATTTGTTTTATGAAAGAAGCAAAAGTGCCCACTGTGAAACCACAGATTACTTGCATTAGGATACTTTTTGTAGGCACTGTGCATTATTGTGCTTCTGCAAAGTTCTTGGCTATGTTTAAGCTTAAGTAAACATTTAACAAGGAAAGACACATGAAAAAAAGGCCAACATAATGCTCTGCTAAGTCAGTGAGCCATACAGACAAGAATTAAATGGCTAAAAAATGAATTATAATCTCTTGGAAAAATTCTTTGTAGTAAAAATACATAGTTACCAATTTATCCACATGAACAATAAAGGTCAATATAGGTTATATCTACTATATATACATTCATAATGTTTATATATACTGTATACTTACCTATATCACTGGATTATCGTAAGAACTCACTTGTCCTTTCAACACGTCATTATTGTCAGTAGTCGGTCCTCGTAATATGTTGCCTTCATTTATTTATTTTTTCTAAGTCTACAGTAAAAAAGATTACATGTTAGAGTACCATTGCTATCTAAAAAATGATATGCTAGTTTCCCCAGTCTACAGTACTGATAATAGAAAAAAGTTGTGATATGAGGAGCTCTGTAGAGTGACTCTGAATGTGTCAAACTCAATACACAGAAAATAGAGGTTAAACAATGATTTTTTTTTTTTTTTTTTTTTTTTTTTTAACCTATGGCACCAAAAGAGTTCTTTCATGAAGCAGGTTCATAAAAACAATGAGGTGCACTGAGGAGGAATTCCAAAGATGCCATGTGTATAAAATTCCATATTCTATCCTCTGTTCTCTCTATTTCAATTTTGGTGCATTTGAAGTTTTGCAACACAGCTCCTCATATTTTGAGACAAATCTCTGACACGTAATGAAGACTCTGTATGAGTCTGGGATGTGTTGGGAAGCTTCAAAATGGGCACTTTGAACTGGAGAAACTGGACAATTATCTTTAGAAATAATAATGAAACTCTGACAGACAATCTTTTTAAACTGTACTGTAGACTTAAATGCAAAAAGGAACACAAAAAAGCCAAGTATAATGAGGATTTACCGTATGTGGTAAACACACTATCGTAAAATGATGGATTAACTTCATTATTTTTATTTCCAACCATCTCACAAGAGCTGGGTCATAGTCTCTAATGGTTTGTAAGATTATAATATACTGTAGATTAAATGGATAATTTTATATGCACATACTGAAAGTGTGTTAACTGTTGTAAGGATACAACAATTTTACCCAAAACTATTGTATCATCATTGTACGCATCACCTTGACCAACCTGAAACACAGATATATATATATATATTCTATAACTGAATACATAGATCTGAAGTACAGTCAAGTGTTAAAGACCATTAGCTTCCCCTGCCTCATTCTCATTACTGGAGTCATTAGATGCTTGAATGATATGTGGACAAAGGTGCATATTATCACCCACAGATGGATGATAGTATGCAACTCAGTCCACTCTTTCTCATTCAAGCATTCATGAATCAAGCGATGAAACAGAGGCAGGAGAAGCAAAGGGACTTAGGTATTTGACCGTGCTGTACACTCTCAATCGAAGCCGTGTTGCCTTTTCTGCTCTACTCCCCATGCTTTAAATATCAGAGAGGTGAATTCCCAGCAACTGACAATGATCTGTCAAGTAAAGGCATGGGAGAGGCTTAGAAAACTGTAACCGCTCGATATAGAGAAGGTATTCCATTTACTATCTATCTATCTATAGCCCGACGCCCTAATCCCGCAAAGGGTGGCTGCAGACAAAATACCTCCAAGTTGCTCTGTCACCCACCATTTGACTACCCTCCCCCCATTTACACTAAGGGAAAATCGTATGCTGGTAATGCTTTGCGGTACTGAAATGGGCAGTGAAGGGGAAGGACGTGTTGCTTTGAGCATACAGAGATGAGGATGGCTAGATGGATATGAAGTGCTTCCTTGAATGACTGAGCTCCAAATGGCAGAGCTGAGAATGAGTACTTGACAAATGAGGGCATTTGCTGTGATGTGTAGGGGGAGACTGAAATGATCTGGACAAGGGGAGAGAATAGAGACTGAAAATTGGGCCAAAAGGTTTATTACTGTGAATATGGAGGATGGAGCACCAAGAGGTAGATCAATGAAAACTTGGAATGAAGATATACCTGGACAAAGTGACCCCATGGCTAAAAGAATGAAAAAGAAATCCTGTGAGAGATCATGCAACATGGGAAGCTGCAAGCCTTTAAAAATGAAATAAAATACATGGCAGTTGCTGCTGACCCATCACACTGATTTTCAAAGCCTATGGAATGAGTAAGAGGAGAGGTAACAGGACTTTTGTTGCTGTCAAATATATAAGTCCATTTGCTTCTCCTCTATCTCTCATCCCTGGATTTATAATGTTTGAATGTGACATAGGGGCTGAGGTGGATATCATCACCCATATGTGAGTGATTGTGCCCACTTGTCCACTATGTTTCATTCAAGCATCTCTGAACTCAGCAATGAGAGAAAAGTGCGAGATAGACAGAATTATTTATCTGACAGTAGCTAGACTAAGAGTCGCAGTAATGCACTCTCCTCTCATATATCACTGGAAAGCATGATCAGCAGAGGCATATGCTGACATAGTTAATATACGTATTGAAAAAAAAAAATAAAAAAAAAATAATTAAAACACTGAGTTAACTAATGCTGCTCATCCATGTCATGTACTGTACCGTTACAATATGTTTAGTTACAAATGCCACTAATAAGTAATGGATTGTTATGTCATGTACTGCACTGTCACAAAAAACAACATGTAAGAGGGGTTAACCATTTCCATGACATCTGTTACATATTATTCTTGCTACCTTTAGTCAGACTTATTCAGCTTAGGCCTTCAGTCTGACTACCAGCACCTATTATTCTACTTTATTCCTACTATCTCCAGACTGTTATCTTCATTTTAAGAGAGCAACATATTAATGAAGAGGTTAATGAAGGCTCTATCTAACCCTCTCCAGTTCAAAATAGTCTGCATTAAGCTGAATACAATCATAAGGAGATAGCAAGGAAACAAAATTATGTCCTGGCTTGAAGGAGCTGAGAGAGACTTTTCGAACCGGCGGCATTAGATACAGGCAATACCAGCCTCTTGGCCCATATTCTTGTCTGTTAAAGGATGCTTCCTAGACTCTTTATTTCTCACCAATTAATTTCAGCATTTGGCATGTTAATATTTTCTAGCATGCTATTTATGTAAAACGTGTTGATATTAAATTATACAACAAAACCTCAATATAACGGACTTCAATAGACCAGAATTCGCTTTTATCGGAATCAAGGAGCTACCGGACTAAATTCCTATATATTGGAAAAAGTCTGATAAAGCCAGAAGCAGTCCGGACTGCCTGACCACTTCAGCTATGTTCACCACAATTAGGCAAATAAAAGATATGTTTGTCCGTGTACAGTACAGTATTATTATATACTGTACTGTATATTATACTATTTGATTACTGTAGTGAAGTTATAACACAGTACAGTACCGCAATGATAGTCAAAACAGTTTAAAAACCATTCATGCTATCCGGACTAATGTCTGATTTATCGGAAAAAGTCTGAGTTAGCAGGGGGAAGTCCAGATGTCGCTTTTATCGGAATTTCGCATTTTTCAGAGTGGCTTGGGCCCCAATTAGTCCGTTATAGTGAGGTCTTACTGTACAAATAACACAAAGTATAATAATAGGGTTTCCTTCTTAACCAGTTCATTTCTGCATATAATTTGTTAATATTCCCTCGCATGCTATTTCTGCAGTCTGCATTATTATAATTCTACAAATAACACACAGTAGAATATTAATGGGCTGTTTGAAAAATAAGTGGTTCAGGAAAGAGTGCTGGGTGCTGGGGAGCCTCTTTAACCCCTCGGATGAGTACAGCATTCCAGAAATGCCAATTGGTAGACTGCATCGTACATTTCAGATGAGGCGCATGAAATACTGTACAGTACTATGAACTTTTCGGTCATTTTTTGCACCTACTGCATGCTTATGCTTGATGAGTGGGTCGTGAATTGTCAGTGTCGAGTGTAAACTTTGTCTGACCAACATATTATGTTTGGTTAGGTATAAGTGGGTCAAAACACATGATGAAAACACAATTTTTTAAACCAGTTTTCCTGCACCACAGAAACAGGAAATGTTCAGGGCCGCTGCAGCCTAGAGGTTAACTGACAAAAATATGACACCTTTAATGTAAGAGTTCTTGCCCAAGTTGAATAAAATCCCCTGGTAGCAGCATGAATACATAAAGAAGACATATTGAAATGAAGGGGATAACCTGTTCAAACTGAAGACATTTATTTTATTTCTGCTATCTCCACTTTTTCTTTTCTTAACAGGAGGGGAGTAATATATTTTTTTAATAACCACTTCCATATAAGAGCTCTTTCATATGCCAATCATCTACAGTAACTTTAGACAGATGCCCTAATCTACATCCTCCACCATCAGAGTAACCTTCACTGCACACCAATCATTCATTCACATACCTATCCACCTAATCCTCAGCCTCCTTCACCTAATCCTCAGTCTCCTTCTTCACCTAATCCTCAGTCTCCTTCTCCACCTAATCCTCAGTCTCCTTCACCACCTAATCCTCAGTCTCCTTCTCCACCTAATCCTCAGTCTCCTTCACCACCTAATCCTCAGTCTCCTTCACCACCTAATCCTCAGTCTCCTTCTCCACCTAATCCTCAGTCTGCCTCTCCACCTAATCCTCAGTCTGCCTCTCCACCTAATCCTCAGTCTCCTTCTCCATCTAATCCTCAGTCTGCCTCTCCACCACACCCACATACACTTCTAGTCAATCTCTCACTCTCCATTCTCCCTCTCTACAAGCGGCAAGAATAAAACAAATGAAGATGCTAAAGTCACCTTGAGTCACAGAATACTGAGGACCCAAATACATTATAAATCTACTGTACTGTATTACAATGTACTGTATAACTATGAACTACCTATTTTCTGCTCTTTAAGTCTGTTAGTCAAAATACAGTACAGGTATGGCTATGACTGGAACAAAATTAAATGGGTAATGTATAGGAAAAATTATAATGATTACTTGCATGGTATATACAGTACAGTCCAGCCTATTATTTGGATACGAGTTCAGTAGTAAGTATTTTAGCTTTTGTAACTGTATAATATGCACTCTTTTCTAATTAATTTTACCATTTTTCATCATCATCATCAACACCTCTTTACCCTCAGTCATCATCATCAACACCTCTTTACCCTCAGTCATCATCATCAACACCTCTTTACCCTCAGTCATCATCATCAACACTCTTTACGCTCAATCATCATCATCAACACTCTTTACGCTCAATCATCATCATCAACACTCTTTACGCTCAATCATCATCATCAACACTCTTTACGCTCAATCATCATCATCAACACCTCTTTACCCTCAATCATCATCATCAACACTCTTTACGCTCAATCATCATCATCAACACTCTTTACGCTCAATCATCATCATCAACACTCTTTACGCTCAATCATCATCATCAACACTCTTTACGCTCAATCATCATCATCAACACTCTTTACGCTCTATCATCATCATCAACACTCTTTATGCTCAATCATCATCATCAACACTCTTTACCCTCAATCATCATCATCAACACTCTTTACGCTCAATCATCATCATCAACACTCTTTACGCTCAATCATCATCATCAACACTCTTTACGCTCAATCATCATCATCAACACTCTTTACGCTCAATCATCATCATCAACACTCTTTACGCTCAATCATCATCATCAACACTCTTTACGCTCAATCATCATCATCATCAACACTCTTTACGCTCAATCATCATCATCAACACTCTTTACCCTCAATCATCATCATCAACACCTCTTCACCTTCTATCCCCCTCATCATCAACACCTCTTTACCATCTATCATCATCATCATCATCACCTCATTTCCTTCCAACATCATCATTATCTCTTTTCCTTCCATCTTCATGAACAACTCCTCTTTTCCCTCTATCATCATCATCATCCAAACCACTTTTCCCTCTACCATCATCTTCATCATCTTCATCAACAACACCTCTTTCCCTCTTATCATCATAATCATCATTATCCATCATATATAAACCCTTACTGGCATTTAAATACTTGGGTGGTGTGATGAGTAAGGATGGAAGTTTGGAGGATAAGTACAACAAGGAAGAAAGCTCGCTGGTTCTTTTAAAGCAGTGATAAGAAACAGGGAAATGAGCATGGATGTAAAAAAGTTGCTGCCTGACAGTACTGTGATACCAACTCTAATATCCTATGGCAGTGAAGCTTGGATCTTGCTGGAAGGACACAAGTCAAGAGTGAGAGCAATGGAAATGAGTTATCTGTGAGGAGCATGAGGAGTTGCACAGAGAGGCAGACTGACATAAGGAAGTGAAGGAGCATTGTTGTGTGGATGTGAATGTGATAGAAAGCATTAGGAGAAATACACTGAGGTGGTTTGGCCATGTGGAGAGGATGGAGAGAGAGACTAATGAGGAGAGAGTATGTGAATGAGGTGGAGGAGGGGAGAGGGAGGGGGAGGCTGAGGATGAGATGATGGAGGGATGGAGAGGTATATGAGAGAGGGGGACATGAGCCAGGGGAGGGCAGTGAAATGGTGGGGGGCAGGGCGACATGGAGGCGATTTATTTGTGGCCACCCTTATGGGATTAAGGCATCTGGCAATAGATAAATAGACTGGCCACACTTGGCTGGAGTGCCGTAATCCACTAGATCACCAGGTGTTCATTTATTAGTTATAATTTTTATCACCTAATGTATAAAAAAAAAAAAAAAAGAAAAAAAAAGAAAAGAAAGATAGATGAAATCATTATAACTCTAACTGCATCTCTCTCTCTCTCTCTCTCTCTCTCTCTCAATCCACCCTACTGCAACCTCTCCTCAACTTGACCCTTCATCCAATCCTTGGCTGCCCCATCAAAGCACAGGGACCTCAGGCTAGGCCAATCATGCCAATTATACTCTGCCTCTCCTTTTCATCTCCTCTACACCTCAATCTTACAGTAACAATTCATCATCTGCTGTCTATGCATGACACTTCATGAAACCCATGATGTCACTTTTGTCCATCCATCTATCATCCAAGCCTTTTTTGTCCCATTGGAAGTGTAGGGGCCCAGGGCTAGGCCACTCAATTGACATTTACACACAGTACATATATATCAAGATGTAAAATTACTGCATTTCAGAGCTCTCCATTGCAGCATTAATTCTTGCAATCAATCTTGTTACATAAACTTCGAATCTGTTTTTACCACATCAATATATGAGAGAAAATATATCACAATTTCAGTGCTACAGGCACAGCTTTTGATACATATTGGACATATCAAAGTATTTACCAATGAGGTAAAAAAAAAAAAAAAAATCTGCTTTTCAAAATTAAGAAATGGAATGAGTTACATCAATTATCAACTAACTTTTGAAAAGTTGTGGTGCAAATGGGCTGGAACACACTAAATGCTGGTCAGGGATAAATTATGAAACCGAAAGATATTCAAGGTTGAAATGCTCATATGTAATACAATTTATGGGACAGATGCATATTTTCATAATTTACAAATACTGCAAGATTAAAACAAGGGAATATCCTTGTTACTGACTCACTAAAAGGCTGATATGCTTATTTCTCAAAAGGAGATAGTTGTACCTCTTTGTTTTATTTCCAAACTCCCATCTTCACACCTGAAACATACAATTACTGTATCACGACATAATCACAACAGTCTGTCACTTTTCAGGTAACAGATAGTTGTGTACAATCCCTAATCTGATTTCTTTTTTAGCCCAGGAAGTCAAAGCTTAACATTTTATATTTGTAAGTGAACCCTGAGATAAGCATGGATGTGTTCCAGCGAAAAGCTATTTCCATTTCCACCACTGATAAATTGTATGATAAGTCTCTGAAAATCCTGACACCTCCTTAGCACTCTGCTGCATCTAGGTTTTACTTGATGCAATAAAGTCAACTTCTGATATTCACTAAACAACCCTCTGAACAATGCTTTAATTCATAAATACTGTACATTAACACCACCAGGGTCCAATACACCCCAATCTTGTTAATCCCTTAACTCTGGTGATGTATCATTTAGTTTGTTCTTGCAACATTTTAATGATTTTATTCATCTTCAGATTTTTTTTAGCTGGATGAGTTATCTATATATCCTTCATTAACCCATTCATTATTTAAGGACTTTCTCAAACTGCATAAAGTGATCCATTCACCAGCCAGAATAAAAGAAATAATATGTCACCAGAGTGAAAAAATTATGGGTGTGTGCAGTGCAGGGTTTGATGCAGGAGAAACCTGACATCTAATGTAAGAAATACAATGCATATTCATGCTGTGCTTCATCCTCGACATGTTCCATAATGGGTCTTAGAGTCATGGATTGCATCCTACAACTATATTCTCGATACGTCTCGATGTTGATGAAACATGCTGACACATTCAAATAATGTGGTGAATGTGTCTGTAAATCCTAATGTATAGGAAAATTAAGATACAGATAATTATAACATGTTTAAGGAATCCTATGGTATACATATGAAGCAAAATGTTAAAGATATAAACTGTGCCATGTCTGAAGTCTGGTGTTAGCCATCATCCAGCCAAGGCCAATATCCTTGTGAGCTTAGCAGGCTTTGTAGCACCTCTTACTTTGCAATTTATTTAGAATGTTATACTTCAGAATTCTCTTTTATGCTGTTGATATTTTCCATATATCAGCACAGACTGCATAATTAATGTGGATGAGAAAATCAATATGCCATATACAGAAAGAAACTGGTAAGAAGTGTTAGAAAACCTCCTAAACCAACCAGAGTAAAGGCCTTGGACTGTGTTATGGTACTCAATATAACACCCCAGAATGTCCAGCTGAAGTGTAAGGCGAGTCTTACCGTAGCCCCAGCTAGATTGTGACCCTGTTTACAGTAACCTCGGCTAAAGTGTGACCTCAGACCAGCGGTGATCAGTCCATGCGGTGGTGATGGCGTAGTGTGCAAACAGCTGCCGCAGGAGTTCCTGTTCATCCAGAAGTTCAATCTGGCTGACTCTGGCCACTTCCTCAGGGGGCAGGCGGTTCCACACCCCCACCATGTCACATGAGTCAGCACCACCCCAACCACACTCCAGGAACCTGACAAACATAACATTCATTACTACTGCTGTGCTACAGTTTATTTTCACCAGCTGGAACCAGGTAATTCACACAATTTGATTACTGAGTTGTACTTGCATAAACTTCAGTAAGCCTTGGTTATGAGGTAGGAATGAGTCTCCTCTATTTCTGGTAAAACTGATCCTACAGTCAGACTATATTCTGACATAAGCTGAGCTAAAAGGAGTCAAGGATCTTTGTCAGACCAGATCAAATGTGCTTATCATACCTTCTAATGACGTAAACTCAAAATAGTAATGATATTTCTTTCACAGCATTTTAAGACTACAATCTTAACTGTTTTTTGTTACAGAATTACAAATTATAGTGTATAGGCATACAGACAGACATCTCTGCTCACTTACTAAAATGGACAAGAAAAGAAACACCAAAAGAAAATTAAAGCCCCCCCCCAAAAAAAAAAAAGACATCATCTTCATCATCATCCCAATCCAAATCCATTCCCCACTATTAGTGAGGTGAATAGGATTCAGAAACAGGAATTGGAAAGCATAAACTACTGAGAGACTGACCAGGGAAATGGGCCATCTATCCATCCACCCATTCATCATCCAACCCCTTACTGTCCTATCAGAACCAAGAAAATTAAAATTATTTGCAAAAAGCCCTTATCAAAAAATGACATAATTTTCTTACTGACTGATTTTTCCACCTGAAGATGTGGTAAGGCAGGATCCACAAAAAAGGAAAGAGAAAGAACAAAAATGGTAGAACTATCAGCATCATTCCCAGTGAAAGGGATTGCACGATCACTCACAGGCCACTGAAGCTTACAATCATTCACAGATCACTTAAGTTTACAGAACACAAGTCTGCACAGTCATTAACAGATCACTGAAGCTTACAAAATACAATACCATACAACAATACACTTGAACCAACCTCTTCCGCTGAGTCTCGGTGCTTTGGCAAGCATCGGAACCTGCCAAATCACAACCTCGGGATCGTAGGTTACTCAACATCACCTCGCCAAATCTGTCACCCAAGTTGACCTGCACAACACACACAGGGGAGTCAGAGGGATGCAATCATGAGGTGCAATATGGCTGACTGATCCTGAACTATCCCTACATAAATATTTTACTGTACTCTTTTCACTTTAACCTGGTCTGAATCTGCCATCTCTCCATCTTGAATGCCAAGCTGTAACAACAGATTAGTACTAAAATATGATGCTAGTCATGAAGAAAAGTTATGAAAATTATTTAGAAATAGTAAGAACAAACCTCTTTCACCCACCATTTCATAGTTAACAAAGAGTGCTGACTTGAATCGGTCAGCAATCCACTGCAGAAGCTGTGCTGACTTCTGAGGCGGCATGTAAACAAGGACACACTCGGCCAGGAAGAGTGTAGGCAGGCTGGTTTCAAGGTCCGACTCCTTCACCTTACCCTCCACCTCGGTCAGGTTGCGAAGATCCACCCCCGTAAGCTTGTACGTGTGGCCGTGCAGATTGTTGCGATTTAACTTTACATCGTAGTCTGTGGGCAGATATGAAAAGTTGTCATCATCCTCATCATCATCACCATGGCCCTCTTTCCCACCTAAATGGGGAAAGGCAGGATCCAGACACATTACAGGTTACAAGAAAGGATGAAAAGTTATAAGGACTGTGGGAGAAAGGGGGGAAAAAAAAAAAAATCAAGAAGGTACAATCCTGAAGTAGTGGAGAAGAAATGTTTATCTTGGATCCTTGAGCTCTCCACCCTCTGAATTACAGTGTCCACCAATAATCAGGCAAAGCACTGACATCATTCTGGATAGGTTAACTTTTTCAATCCAATTATACATTTTTTCTTGTTAATACCAGACAACTGTGTTTAACTTACGAAAGACACCCTGTAGAGAAGGCGTTAATGGAAGCCAACTAATGGGTTGTATTGTAACTGCCTAAGGAGACTTCATAACACCTATTTACTGGCCATTTATTAGACATATTGCACTTTGATATCTTGTAGGGATTTTTAATATTTCTTTTATCAATACAGTTTGCCTGAATAACATACAAGGCAATTAAGGTGTAAGGTGAAAAATAGATCACTGAAAAGGAGGTGCTCCAAAATCTATGTCACTCAGAATTATTCAAAGACCAGTACCTTCATCACTGACGGCCTGAAGGAGCTGCTTGGTGCGCTGGATGTAGAGACACTTGCGGGAGGTGACGGCTGGGAAATCAAATTCAACAAAGCCCTTTACTGACCGTCCTTCCTCCACCAGTCGCCAGTACAGCGTGTCAAACCCAGCGCCAATGTTCACGATCTGGCAGTTTCCATTTGTCACCTGATGGCAAAAAAATCTCATTAGCAAGTACTGCATGATATGAAGTGCAGTATATACATTATACATTAACTCTGTAGTACCTGTACCTGAAACTTACTAAAATATATCATCAAAGTCATCAACATTCTGTTTTTCCTCACCTTAGGATGGGGTGAGGCAGGATCCAGAAACAAAGAAAAAGTATAAAAATGGAAGAACTATTACCATCATGCTCAATGAAATGGATCACACAATCATCCACATATCATTAAAGTCCCTTGAATTCTGACTCCACCTCACATAAGCTGGAATATGAAATGCAGTACTGTATAAATTAAATCTCAAACAAACCATATATCTAGTAACCTGTAGTACCCATAATGGTATCTTAATGAGCCACATACAGTGTGATTATTCCACAGTATAATGAGGAGAAATATATATAGTGAACTTTTAGGTAGACTAATTGATGGGTAGCGTGTCCATCACAAGTTGTCCATCATACAGCAAATTTATAATATGATACCAGAATTTAGGAGTTGACCTGCATACCAATTAATTCTACACTACTGTGTGTCAAAAGTTTACATTGTATTATTTCATCAACAACAGATGAAAGGGTAACTAAACAAAGAATGATAAGATTTTGGACTCTCACATGGTGTCATGCTTTGGGCTACATTTACTCATTTTGGAAATGTTCATCTCACTTTACTTGTCTGTCTTGAAGGAGTTTTACTAAATTATAAAAATAAATAAATATTCTATCAGCTATTATGAAGCCAGTTTATTCATTACAAAATTTAGTTATTTCCATTAAGCTATTCAGTACATTATTTTAAACATATTACTGTTAACTGAAATTCACAGTGTGTATCCTAAAATCATCATCATCACTGTCTTAAGTTTCTTTCCTACTTACTTGGGATAGAACATTCAGAAAATGGAAGAGAAACATATAAAAACGGGACAGCTATCAAGAGAATGCCAGTAAAAATGGGGCACACATTCTAAAAAGCTTATGTTACAAGATAGAACTATTGCATAGAATATTATAAAATGTTTACCTCAATGAATTTGTCGACTAGCAGCTTGATGGCAGCGGATCGAGCAAAGTATCCTCTGTTAATCTCAGGAGCCTTGCGGTCAGTGGCTCTAACAAAGTAGTTAATGTAGCGGTCTTTCCAGTACCCAAGGGCCACTGCACACCGCTTACAGGCGCTGGCATCATCATTGGTGGCAATCACAGCCTCATCATTGCCAACACTGTCAACATCCTTCCGCTGCAACATCGTGGTGGCACAGTTGTCTTCCCACTCCAACTCCTTGAAGCTTCTCTTGCCACCTTTATCAGAGCAACTTGTTTGGTGTATTTAGATGTAGCTCATCTTCCCTGTCAAGAGAGGTAGGTTACACTGAGTTCCAACAATGGCTTTCTATTAACCCCTTGAACACAACTGATGTCCTATTCAGTTTTTTCTTGCTGTTACTAGATGACTATATCCAGCATAGTAAAGGCATCTCTTAACAAACAGATGCATGAAATCTATATATAACTTCTCCTGTCTGGAAAGTCTAAGCTAAAGAAAATCACCAAGAGATGTTAAGTTTAAAATGCAGATATCCCTGGCTTCGGGAAGTTATAATACAAGTATGGTTACCCATTATTTATGGGTATATGCATGTCCTTGACATTTCCTCCAGTTCTATATCCATGATTTCTGACAAATACTATACTGTGTATTAACATCATCCCTTGATGTATCACTCCTTAACTGGAAACAAAGAGGCAAACCATGAACAGCCACAGAATAAAGACCAAGTTACTTTATCCATTACAGTAATAGAAAAGAGAGGAAAATGTGCAAAAGAAGTGAAAAGCAGTGTGACATAAACAAGAAAGGTAGCTGGTGCAATGAAGGCCTTGATAAGAGACAGAGACTTTAATGTTGCAGCTGCACGAGGTTTACATGAAAGAACGTTAGTGCCAACTTTAACACATGGATGTGAGACTATGGTGTGGCATGAAAATGAAAAGTCAAGAGTAAGAGCAGTGGAGATGGGACTGCTGAGGAATGTATGTGGAATACAGAGGGTGGATAGGATATGAAATAATGTGATTCATGAAAGATGTGGTGAGGAAGTCGGTGGACACCAGAATCGAAGAGAGTATACTGAGATGGTATGGTCATGTGGAGAGAATGGATAACAAAAGAGTGGTGAAAAAGGTATATCTGTGTGAATTTGAAGGTGGGAGGAGGTGAGGTAGGCCAAGGAGAAGGTGGACAGATATGGTGGATGAATGTGTGAGGAAGAGAGGTTTGGAAGTCGGTGAGGCCAGGGAACTGACAAGAGATCGAGGTGGCTGGATGAATGTTGTGAGAAGAAATGCATGATCAGGGCTTTGGCACCCCTTTTAACGTGGCAGCGTCCGGATTGACTCTATCGGATATGTTTATGTGAAGCTACAGAACGTGGTGAATGTTTTTGGCATATCCGATACAGCCAGGATTCCGTGGGCTTGAATGATGATTGAATGGATGAGTGGCCTATTGGACTGAGCAAAGTTGGGCTGTCTGGACATTGCTACTCCTCACCCTGCCCTAGGGTTGGAATGGAGGTTCAGATGATGATGAGAGTGATGATGACATTCTTTAATTGTTCATTATCTTACAGCATGCTTTTCTTTAACTGTTCATTATGGTTTTATATTATCATGCTTTTCTTTAACTGTTCATTATGTTGCATCATGCATTTCTTTAACTGTTCATTTTGGTATTATCATGCTTTTCTTAAACTGTTCATTATCCTATGGCATGCTTTTCTTTAGCTGTTCATTATAGTATTGTCATGCTTTTCTTTAACTCTTCATTATGCTGAATCAACTTTTTCTTTAACTTTTCATGCTTTTCTTAAATTGTTTACTTATGTTAGTTTGTCTCATGGAGATGATTCTCTTGTGGCCACAAGTGGCCATAGACAGACAGAGACTTGTTTCCTTCCATAGAATTATTGTTGGTTAATACAAAGCTATACTGCTCTTCTAAGGTAGTTGATGAATGGCTACCATCAACCCTGGGAGGTGCTACCATGAGAGAAAAATGTGCCCACAAATTTGGTAATTTGTCATACAATCATCACTCTTAGGCATCGAACATTCAAGCACTAGTACAGTCACTCTGTCATCTTTCTTCTGAGTGAAAGTCCAAGCTGAGACTCTTACTTCGTTACAAATCTTATCCCACATCTTCTCTTTTTTTTCCCAATGACTTCCAGCAACTGTTGGAATGTAACTGGCTGATTTTAGTACTTGGGTTACATTCCAATCCATGGATAACATCAGAAATGCTTTCCAATCCTCAAACCTAGGACCAGTGCCAGCTCTCATATTGGAAGTTATCCCCAGAAAGTATATATCCTTGCAACCATTGCTCTGGCAAAATGAAAGTGGATTTCTGGGAGATAATTTATTAGTTTTGGGTTTGGCATGAGTCTTTGGTTATGGCACCTATGACTGTACACACAAGGCAGTCAACAGACAATAGTTCAATTCAGTCTTAACCAAAGACAAACTTTTCCCTCCCTTCTGGGTGTTCTGCAAATCTTGTACCAAAAATACTCACTAACCCAACATATATTACTACAGGTAATACTATAACACAGCAATTATATGCAGTCTTGGCAGAGAAACAATACTAAATAAGAGTATTGACTGCATTGCAGGTAAGTTAATTATTGACTCTCATCCATGATATACTACATTTTACTCATGACAATGACATAAGTCTGCATCATTCATACAAATACCACAGGTTAGCATACTTCTACCATTTCCAAGTTATTAATGAAATGATGTTAATACAGTATATAAATGATGGTGAAACATCGGACATGGTACAGCTACGGTAAGATGAACGATCCTGCTGTAACAACGATACTCCACCTTTAAAATAGGTTGAACACAGAAAAAGGGCTGAGGATCGATTATCCTCGAAACAAACTGATGATATTCTCTTAAACAAATTAAGAATTTAATGTCACTACGTAAGTAGTACAAGTAACAAGTTCTTCACTGTACTGAGGAGAAAGGAGAGTCGATAATTACCTTGATTAATTGGGCAAAGGGCAGCCTCCAGTGCCAGTGCCACCTGCTTGGTTAACTTCCCGCTGCAACTGTCGTATTTAGAAAAGGTTGGTTTCCTCAGTGCAGCTGAGTAGGTCAAAGTGAGAACAGCAGCATGGTGGGCCTGGCCGTCCTGCTGTCACCAAGTTTGTAAACATTGAAGCAGACGATGTGACCTGGCAAAAGTAACCGAGAGCGGGGTCACCAAATGTCACGACGCACTTTTCTTATGCTGATGAGAATTCTTACACTTTCTTCCCAGAATTAAAGATTATGTTTTATTAAATGCACAGTACGTTTCAATTAACCGTCTCGTTAAAGGTACAGTTAATTAAAGTATCCTATCGATCACTCTTGCCTGTGCAGCTGAATGAAGTAAACAAGTTGTTTGTGGGGTACACGCTGGTCCCAAATATTTGTGTTAATTATTTACGCATTTGGGTCATATTTGACAACAATGCAGGTAATATTACGTTGTTGTGTGGCGTATAGTGCTGAATCTTTATTGTTTTCATATTACGTATTGTAAGACGGTGATATTATAGGTTAAGGTGCAGTGTGCCGGTTGTAGTACCGTAGTCAGTGTCGGCTTTACTCTTATTGTAACTTAGGGAAGCCATTGTTGTTGAGTACCAGGACATGGATGCCTCCGTGTACACCCCGCCTACCTCCTTCACTTCCCGCAGTGTATTTTCAGGACCTCTCCCTCTGCCCAAACCTGGACCCAACCAGTGGTACTGTACACTGTCTCACAGTCTTCATTACACCTTTTCTTAGGACGGCCATCCTTTCACGTACGACTAGTCCACACAATCCACTCTTTTCTCATTGTGTTTTATTTGATCTCACTCGCATATACTATACGCCCTCAGTGGATCCCATCCCCTGTACGGTAGATGTCCATGGGAATGAAATTGTTGACTAGGCAGCACAGTGGGCTCTGTTCTCCAGTTGCCTTTCCCATCGGGACCCAGACCCCTCTGTCCAGCACTTTTTACATCCACCATGCCTCTCAACTTACACAGGAGTCACACCTCTCTTTTGACCTGACTACAACCAAATTGGTCCTCCTCCCTACTGATGTGGCTGCACACCCCTGGACTCACAATCCCAACTGTTGTTTGGCTGTTGCCCTTGCCCACCTGCACATTAGTCACACAGGTCTGAATGCTTACCCACACCGGTTAGGTATGGCTGTGACCCATTGATGTCCGTGGTGTCTTTGAACAGTAGAAACTTTCAAGCACTTCCTGCTATGGTGCCCTAGGTTTCATTCCCTCTGGGTCACCCCATCAGATCACTTGATTGCCCTTTGTGTTCTTCTGTGGAGGCTATGTTGGAAATCCTGCTGTTTACCAAGAGATTGTGTGGCATGTGTGAATTTCTGCAGTCATCAGAGCAACTTTCCCATTATGATCTAGCACTACCCACTGTCGGCTGAGGAAGGGCGTTGGGTCATTTTGTGACTGAGGCCCTTCATACCCATAAGAATAAGGAGCTTTGCAACTTGGGGTCATATTTAGAAATTCTCTTGGCCAGTAGCCATATAGAAAATCTCCAGTGGTTTGTGTCCTCAGTGTCATTTGTCTAGGATTATTTTGGTTGCATGTTTGCATGTATGTACAATATTTAGATGTTGGATTTTTTTTTTTTCCTGCCTGTTTTCTTTTATACTGGATTTTTTTAACACTTTGCATTGTGTACATGTTATAATAGCATATGTTTATGGCATGAATACATATATATTTTTTATGCTGTGTCCTCTATTTTTGATAAGGGCTAAGGCATTGCCCCTGGGTAGTGGACTTAGGTTTGGAACATGTAGCACTTTATGACTGGATGCCCTTCCTGATGTCTACCAATGACCCTTGGGTGGACTTAATCCTCCATCCCTTCAGCCAGAATCGAGCACTCTAACCCACTGAGCCACAGCTGTTACACCACTAGTTGATAGGAGAGCACTATCTCTCCCAGTAGGGCAGCTACCCTATTGGGAAGGGCCTTTCACTGATTATTTGTTATGTTGCATACAGTACCATAGATATATGGGTATTTTTGAAATTTTACCTGTGAAATACGTAAAGACGTAATATCACTCATACAGTCATTATGGTGAAGTTACCATCAAGAGAAAACTTGCTGCCAAAATTTCCTAATGCACGATTTACTTTGGTTGTATGGTAATTTCAAATTCCATACTGATATGTTGCATTTGGATCCTTTCATTTGTTTAAGTTATGATAGTTTATGTTAGGTTAGGATAAAGTAGGAAATGTAAAGTTAGGGTGAGATAGGAAATGTTAGGTTAGTTTAGGGTAGATTAGATTAGGTATTGTAAAATAGGACTGAAATATGGCCCAATAGGTATTCGGGGGATTTCTAGGTTAGGTTAAGTGGCAGTCATAGGGAGTAAAACAGTGGGGTCTTAGGAGCAGAGCCCCCAGTTATGTTAATCTCAGTTAGCCTAGTATAGGCTAGGTCAGGTTGGATTGGTAAGTGTTCTGTAGCTCTGAATTTTTAATGCACTGACAAGTCCTGTTGGTGAGACTGTTGGTAGTCAGCATATCGTGTTAGTAAACACGCTGCCATGGGTGAACTAGCAGTTTTCTTTAATGCCAAAAAATAGCTGTATATTGTTTTTCCTGTACACTTCTTGTAGTCTAAAATGAATAAAAATTACTCTCTTTGTTGCATACTGTACTAAAATTACATTCCTGAAGATTGTAAGAAGACAGTTGGGATCAATGTACCCATTTGGTAAATAATTACCTAATTTTTATTGGTAAACACATGGTCAACTTTAAGCAGTAGAAATACCTTACTGATTCACTTCTTCTCCCTGGTTGGTTTCTTTGTTTTTCTGATCATTTTTATGGTGGTAAATGATTGTTTCCTGTACACCAGGAAACCATTTACTACGCTGGGTGGTAACCATATAACCAGATTTTGGCACCTGGTTGTTTAATGGGTAATTATGGCGCTCCAATTGGATTGAGCTGCTGAAGGTTTATATCCAAGGGGTGGTTGGGGCTTATTGCTCACGTAATGCCACTCAGGGATGAGTGAGACTGGTGACTCTCATCTTAAATGTCAGGACCAACTTGCTTAGCCCCGGGCTCCTACACTCCTCATGGGGCAACGTAGGAATGGATGATAATGATGATGATGATGATGATGATGACATCTCTAGACCTGCTCAATTGACATCCTAGTCTGTGTGGTTGCAGCGTGAGGAGCGAGCCCTGGAAGCAGCCCTGGAGGCAGTAACTCAGCGCGTGGTGGATATCAAAGGCTCACTGCAGGAGTTGTTAGCCAAAATTGAGCGTGAGGGGGAACAGGCAGATTGGCCCTCATACCTCAATGCTTTCTCTGTTATCTCAGCACAGGTGATAGTACATGATCTTTCTGTTACCAGCCTCCCCAAAAGTTGTCAATATTGCTACCATACACCACATACCTATTCATTGCAATAATTACTGAAAATTATTTCTGGGGTCCTTGTAAATGACTGAGTGATCACCTGACTAAATATGATGCCATTGTTTAGTGATGTAGTTCTTTCTTGTTTCACTGCAACCACATTAACTCAGTCTCCTGTGCATCATGCTGAGCTGTACACAGTGTCTAAGAGATACTGAAGAAGTATATAGGTAAAAGTGACTGGTGACTTGGTTTACTTCTATCACTGCATCCAGATGGACTCAGTCTCCCTATCACTACCTCCAGATTTACACATTGACAAAGGTGCTAAAGAATGAGAAAACCCCAGTACTGAGGAACTACCTGACCCTGCCACTCCAGTTAAGTGCAGACACAGATGAGAAACTTCTGGCAGCAACAGAAGGGCGCGTGCCGTCCTTCAGCCATGACTTTGTACCCAACCTCTTGCGCACCAAACCTGAGCCGGATGTGGAGGCCAGACATCTTACTCTTGAAGCTAAGATGGCACAAGTTAACCATGACACAGCACAGGTAAGTGTATATCTGTCTGTCTGTTTGTCTGTCTATCTATCTATCTATCTATCTATCTGTCTGTCTATCTGTTTATCTATCTATCTGTCTATCTATCTGTGTGTTTTGTTAGACGCGTCAATCCTGTTAGGGGTGACCTAAAACATATCACCTCCATGTCACCCAGGCCTCCACCAACAGGCTGCCCCCATTCCACCTAACACCCTCCTCTCATACACCTCTCCACCCCATCCCTTCATCTCATCTTTGGTCTCCCTCTCCCCCTCCCCCTCATTCACATACACTTTCCTGCTCAATCTCTCATTCTCCATCCTCTCCATATTTGCCAAACCATGGCAATGAATTTTGTAATTCCTTCTAGCACATCTGCATCAACATCGCAGTGCTCCATCACATCCTCATTTGTCTGTTTGTTTCTCCATGTAACCCCACTTGATCCTCATAAATAATTGAAAAGGTATGGTAGAAAAGTACCGTTAAGTATCAAATCAGATAAAATCAGATGGTATCATGCTTCCATATAAGGAATCCCCATATTGAGGTTGCCATGATACATCTGATAGTTTCTGTGGACAGGGAGGTAAACCAGGTGCTGACATCAGCTGATAACTTCCAAACAGTTGCAGGAGACTGATAGTGGAGAAAAATGTATAAGATATGTAGCAATGTGTGAGTCTTATCTTGGACTTTGTTTACTTGTTGTTGAATGGCAACAAGCATCCTTATTACTCCTTTTGAAGCATAGCCTAGGAGGGTATGGGGCCAGGATACTGTATCATTGAAACCTTAGGAGGCCACCCTATGTTCCTGTTATTATTTGTATGGTAGAAAGATTTTCAGTCACTAGTGAGATTCAAACTGTGGTAGATTAATGCACTGTTTACTCCGACCTGACACCTCTACCACCATGCCTATAAGGTGTAAGGATTGTAGTAGTAGTAGTAGTTGCAACCCCAGGCTCATTTGAATGTGACCCCAGTGGACTGCAGGCCAAAGTTGCACTGCTTCTATAGTCCACTATCCTCCTTTTGGGGGATAGGGAAGGAACTTGAGGACATTTTTATGATTTGGCATCTCCAGCTCCAAGTCATGTCAATGCCGCCATATACAGGCATCCCTCTCCAGCACCAAAGCATAAGTGAAGAGGATAGGATAATTGAAAGAATTATATCCTCTTATGGAAACATTAAAAAATCATTGCTCATGATATGTGGCCTGGATATGGGGACATTGTTATCCATTCATGCTGCTGTCATACATTTTTATTTAAATTGAATAGAAAAGAAGAGAGGAGTAGAAGGACAGAGAAGAGAGAAGCAGAGAAGAAAAGAGGAAGTAGTTGGAGATGGAACAGAAGAGAGGAGAAGGGGGACAGAAGAGAGGTAAAGGGGGAGGTGGGAGAGAGAAGAGGGGGCAGAGTAGGAGAGAGGAGGAAACAAAGAAAAAAGAAGAGGGAGTTACTAATGCATATATCCTTCTTTCCTTATCCATATCCATCAGCCGGTCTCTGTTGTTGTACTTCCCATACACGTCTGAATGACCCCTTATGTCATTCACAGGGCTAGTGTCAACTCTAACATTGAGATCTCCAGTAACAGATGCTCTATATCCCCTAGACACTCATCCTGTCATTTCTGTACTCTGTTCACTTTAACTAGGTGCAAAATTGCCATCTCTTCATCTGAGTGATAACAAAGATTAACAGTAGAATGTGGGGCTAGTCTCAAAGAAGTCGTGTGAAAAGGATGCAGGACTGTATTATTGTCATATTCTGCCATTGAGCTACAGGAAATGGGATACAAAAGGACAAAAATTTCAGCAAGTTAAAGTGAGTGAACTCTAGTTGGTCCCCAAATTGACTTCCTCATCCACACTTAGTCATTACAAAATGCATATGCAGTAGTCAGTGCTACTTTGATTACCTCAAACTTAATCTTGATTTACATGGATGTTAAATTGATACATAATATTTCTTTCTTCTTCACCATTCATTGGTTATCTGCAAAGGAAATCCCTTATTACCTTGACCAAATGTGCTCATACTGGACCTGAAAGACAGAGATTGAAATATGGAAACAGGAAAGTCGAAGTACCTATCAACTGTGTTCAGTCTGTTCAGCGGAGTGGACTACTTATCTTTTTACTCGCCATTCAAGCCTTTGAAATGTTCATTTTCATCCCACAGGTTTTACAGACTTGATTTATAAGCATTTTTGGAAGAGAGCAGCCACAAAGTCTGAAGATGGGTAGGGTAGGGTCTGAGTCTCCCCACAAGCTGCAGTACTTGAACTAATAGAAGATAAACTCCATAATTTGTTTATGCCATTGTTTTTTTAGTGTCTATTCAGGTACCACATTTTCTCATAACTCACTCATAGTACATGACTTCTTATTGGCCTACTACGAAATCTTCCATCACCTGGACTTGTAACGAAAGTAGTCACGATTGGTGTATTAAGTTGTAATTTTATAGAGAAACAGAGCTCTGGTCTGCTGTGGCATGCCCAGGGAACAGAGTCACTAACACTAATCTGTCCATCTATAAAAATAAGTGCAGTTAGAAACTTCCAGTAATGTCTGATATCCTATTATCTATCTATTGTCAGATGCCTTAATCCCGTTTGGGGTGGCCACAAACAAATCGCCTCCAAGTTGCCCTGTCCCCCGCCATTTCACTGCCCTGCTCCCAACTTACACCCCCCTCTGTCATATACCTCTCCACCCCATCCCTCCATCTCATCCTACATCATTGAAATTAAAGAAGCTACAGTTCTTTCACCATAACTCGGCCCAGATTTTTGTCCTTTTACAGCTAAATTCACATTACTCAGTAGCATAATAAGGCAATACTTTGGCCCAACAATCTATACACAGCATTTCTTCATGATTGGCATAATACTTTAAAGTTAATTTCTTGTCAAAACGCAACATTCAAGGTAGAGGAGTGGCATTTTTATGTCAAGGTAAAGTGAAAAGAGAATAGCTGTTTGTGTTGTGTCCCTTCAGAGACAGATAAAAAAATATGACCGCAGGAGTAGAGTGGTTGAGAGCAGGTACCGTAGCAGTCTGGTAAAGTCTTTATTTATTACAGTAGTTTGTTTTAGATTTTACAGACTAAACTGGGAAGATAACTGAATCTCTGACTGTACAGATAACTATAGAGGGGACATTGAGAGTGACTATACATGCCTTGCTGTTCCCCCACCAGAAACAGATCAACATTCACAACAAGGTGGTGAAACACGTGATGGAGCTGGTCAATACGGCACGGGAGGAGTGGGAGACCGAGACCTCTTCACGTCAGGCTCTTGCTCAGACATGCTCCCTTAATGAAACACAGGTATGTGCAGTACTGTCGTAGGTAAAAGCTTTCAACACTTCCTTACTGGCTTTGACATAGGAAGTATTACATGAAATATTTTTACATGATGGCAGTTTAAAGCACACAGTAAGAGAATGCAGTATTGGAAGAAAGGATACTCACTGATAATGTTGTAGTGAGTTAAGGAACCTCAGGTGGATGTGACTCATCAGTGTTTAATTCCAAGGGATGGTTGGTGTACTGTATAATGTTCACATGATGCCACTCAAGGAATAGTGACTTGATACCCTTATCTTACCACTTCACTACAATGACATTTTTTTGTAGTTTATTGTTGCTGCTGCCTGATGATTTTAGTCAACAGGGAGATCCCTTGTTGGGAATAGGTCTAATGAGGGCTCTATCTAACTCATCCAGTCCAATAAATGTGTCCTAAGTTGGATAAAATAATCTGGAAATAGCAAGAATAAAATGAGATATACTGTATATGTCATAGGACTGAAAAGCTTAAATATCAGGATTACCGGTAAATATCATAGCCCAGGGTCTCTGCACTCCTGATTTGGCAGTATTGTATTGTATCATGGATGGATGAATGCATAGAAGCCATGGCAGTATTTTTTAAGAGCAAAGATAGTTTCTGGGTATTAATGAGTGATCAGCTGTTATTTCTGCAAGCAGTGTATTCCTGTGTTAACACCATCTTAGATTCTTAAAAGTTATTTATTCCAGTGGTACAGAAATAAGCTATTATGTGGCCTGAGTGATTTGCTATTGTTGATGTATTTTCATCTGAGGAACTAGACCTCTCCCTTTTATCAAAAACTAAGTTGTGGTTGCATAAAACTTGATAAACCTTAATTTTAAAGTAGGAATGAGTCCTTTGTTACAAGTGAAATCACCCCTCCAATTTGGCTGCACTTGGTTATCAACTGAACTGAAAGGGGGTAGGGATCTTTGTCTGGTTAGAGTAAATGCACTATAGAATGTCTCTGTTGCCCAGTACGGTATATAAATGGCCCCACAGATATTGATTGCTGCATTGGGTACGGGGAAGGGCATCCGACCCACACAGCAGCCAGCCCCACAGCAGACACAGCAGCGACCACAGCCATCAGTAGCACAGCAGGCTGCAGCATCACAGAGTGAGTCCCTGCATGATTGTGGATTTGTATTTTTTCTTGCTCTCACTCATAGAAGTAGTAATGTACAGTATTATTAAAACTAAGGATGTGAAGAAAAGCCCCCACTATTTTGCCATAAATTCTGAAGCATGTTTTGGTTATAGATGTCTGATTTTTTTGCATTGTTGCTGACTACACTTTGTATTGATGCAGGCTGATCACATCTAACAGTTACATATGTTCCATATAATAATTCAGGGGGTATTATCTTGTTATTTCTATTTCTTGCAGCTTTTCTCAGCTTTTCTTTCTTTTCTTTCTTTCTTTCTTTTACTGACTTGGGGTTTAGTGACTGACTGACTGTACACCCAGCTAAAAAGCATGATGTCTCTAAGGTTTGATTTGTACAAATTCCTCAAACAGTTGGATTCTTTAATGGATAAATCAGGGACAGATTTTACCTAGCAGTTAATATTTTCTACTTGTGACTTGCTTTTCCTGGCTAATATTCCTATGCAGAGAAAGGCTTGGTGCAACGTGCCCATAGGTGATTCTGTTTAATATGATGCATTAGAGAGAAAAGTGATGCAGTGAAATAGTAAGCTAATATCTCTTCCTGGGTGTACCTTAGACTGCAGTATAATAGCATCGTGTTTTGTGTTATTATATGTAGTCTTGAAAACTAAAGGATTTGCAGGGGTAATATTTGCACTTACACCTGTAACTCTTAAGTGCAGTAAGGATTTTTTTTTCCTTCTTCATGATACACTCACTTAACCTATTCATTATGAGGATTCCATTTATATATTTTTATTTTTTTGTAACTATCTCCAGTCAGTTTAATTCATCTCTGGGACATTTTAACATTTTTTTTGTTTGATCTATAAAGAGTCTTGGCTCTTGCTCAGCCAACCTTGCCCTATTTCAGAGTAAATTAGAATTGAAAGTACCCTCTACTTACATGACCATTTTTTTCTATCTATCTATCTATCTATTGCCAGACGCCTCAATCCCGTTTGGGGTGGCCACAAACAAATCGCCTCCAAGTCGCCCTGTCCCCCACCATTTCACTGCCCTGCTCCCAACTCACACCCCCCTCTCTCATATACCTCTCCACCCCATCCCTCCATCTCATCCTCGGCCTCCCCCTCCCTCTTCCCCCCTCCGCCTCACTCACATACACTTTCTTCGTCAGTCTTTCACCCTCCATCCTCTCCACATGGCCAAACCACCTCAGTGTGTTCATCATAACACTCCCTATTACATCCACATCAACACCACAACGTTCCTTTATATCCTCATTCGTCAGCCTATCTCTCCATGTGACTCCACAGGCTCCTCTTAAATAACTCATTTCCACTGCTCTCACTCTTGACTTGTGTCCTTCCAACAACGTCCAAGCTTCACTTCCGTACGTTAGAGTTGTTATCACAATACTGTCATGTAGTAACTTTTTCACTTCCATGCTCACTTCCCTGTTTCTTATCACTGCTTTCAAAGAACCAGCAACCTTTCTTCCCTGCTGTACCCTTTCAAGCACTTCACCCTCCAAACCTCCATCCTTACTCATCACACTACCCAAGTACTTAAACGTACTCACATTTTCCAATTCCTCACCATCCAACCTCGCTGTACATTCACTGACTTCACCTCTCTCAAAGACCATCACTTTACTCTTCCCTACATTCACCTTTAGATTCCGTTTCTTACACACTCTCCCAAACTCATCCACCAAGCCTTGCAGCTCCCCTTCGTCTTCACTCAACAACACAGTATCATCTGCAAACAACAGTACAGGGAGTTTCCAAACACTATCCTCTCTCACCAGAGCCACTCCAACATCCACTACCCTACCTTGTACCTCTTTTATTACCCCATTCATGTACAGATTGAACAACCATGGAGACATGACCATTTTTTTCACTAGCAGTAAATTATTTCTTGTTGTTATACCTGTGTTCATTTATTCTCATTTTCTGCTCTCCCTTATGACTTGCAAGAATTAAGTACCATGTAACTATCACATTTAATTTCATGAAAACGTAAGCAGTATGAAGTGTGAGTACTGTGCTGTAATTCACTATGCATACTGTACTTGTTGTAGTTGTCATAACGAGATTGGAATACATCATTTGTGCTCTAATTCACTGTGCACATTTGTTGTAGTTGTCATAAGGGGATTGGAATATGTCAAGACTGTCTGATATTATGTTGATTTTTCACTGCTCAGTTGGTAACCCAGGGAAGGCTGTCAGTGCGGTTAAGACAAACATCAAGGCAGCGTCCACCATGCATCCCTATGGCCGTTGAGAGTCGCCGTGCCCTGTCCTACCCTGCCCTCCAGTGGTCGTTGTCTCCGTGCCCTGCAACCATACGTCCCCACAACACAACACAACAGATGTCAGGTTTATAGTAATTATGTAATATTTGTTATTGCTTCCATTACTTTGCCATCATCCCTTTCACTTGGCAGGGTCTTTCATAAACTTGATAATATTGTCTGATAGTCATAAGGATTACTAAAAAAAAGTGCTGTTTCCCTGGAGTATATGAAGGAATTTTGCCATTTAGCACTCAGTGTTATGACTGATGTATCACCACTTTTTGTGTCCAGTAAGCATTACTTTATTCTGGTCTTCTGATATTCCAGTTTTCTATTATTGTAGCATATCATCATCGTCACCATCATTATCATCATTCTCTTTGTCATCTTCATCCTACTCCTCCTCATCATCATCATCATTGTCATTGTCATCATAACCATCAGCAGAAGCAGCACTTTCATCATCATCATCATCATCATCATCATCATCATCATCATCATCATCATCATCAGTCTAGCCTCTTCCAGCTAAGGATAAGGTGATGTAGGGTCTAGAAAGCAAGGAAAGAGAAAGCATGATAGAAGGAGAATTATCAGTAGCATGTCTAGTGAAATGGGTAACACACTAATTGACCCACTATTCAAGCTTATGGAATCCTGCCCATACCTTTCAGGCCAAACTGTCTGCATTTTATTTTTTTTCTATAGGTGCTCTCCCTATTACCACCAGATAGTCATTTCTACCCTTGTTTCCAAAATAGTTTCTCTCAGTGTTAATAATAATTACTGTGATAATGAGTTGATGACTTGACATAAAGAATTACGTAGTGTATCGATGTATTTAAGGGTCAGAACTAGACAAGCTGGATTAAAAGCAATCTTTGTTGTCTGTGATTTGCTATGTTGCTTTAGGTGGTAGATGGGCGGCTATCATTGACCTTGAGGGGTACCGCCGTGAGAGCAAAATATGGCTACAAGTTTGTCATGTAATCATCACTCTTAGGCAGGATACATTCAGCCACAAGTACACAGAATCAGAGTTCAAACTGAGGCTCAACATTGTTACTGTTTTTGTTGCATGTCTCAGATTCTTTTTCCAATAGTTACCAGCAACTGCTTGGAAGTAATTACAGTCTCTGGTTTTGGCATTTGTCTTAGCTTCCATTCCATAGAAAACATCAGCTATACCATAACTAACCTCTGGATGGGGATTCCTTAAGATGAAACATGGTATCGTTTGATTGATAGATCTATTAATTATAATAAGGGTCCATTATTTCAGGAGGTCCACTGCTTCAATAACCTACTCACCTGCTTAGGGAGGAAATAAAAGTAATTTAATATGGTACTATTAAGAACCCTCCTGTATCCCCTAAATTCCTTCATTAGAAATCCATCCCTCCAGCCATCATCCAATCTTGTATTGCTCCATAAGGAGTGTAGAGGCCCAGGGCTAGGCAAGTTGGTCATGGCATTTAAGCATTACAAGAGCAATAAACCCCAATCACCCTTGGATATAAACCTGCACCGGCTCAATCCATTTAGAGCACCATAATTACTTACTAAACCACCAGGCTCCATAATTTGGTTATATGGTTACCACCAAGCATAGTAAATGGTTTCCTGGTGTACAGGAAACCATTTGGCTTGTCACTCAGTGTAGTCACCTGTAGGCTGAAGGAAGAGGAAAGAATGAAGGAAAGAAAAACAGAAGGAAGGAAGGAAGAGAGGAAAGGGCAGACACTCAAAGCAGCACTACATTGAGTGAGTGGATGGTGAGTGCCCCCACTTACCCTTATAAATTTATTATGCATATTCCACTTTAACTCACTCATCAGCATCTTACTGTTTTAGTATCAATGATTTGCCTCAGTAACGTACAGGAAAATACTTAGGTAAAGTGTACAGGATAAGTTGTGAAGGAAGACGTACAAAGAAGCTTGTATGTTATCTAAAACCCATCCTGTGCCATTTATTATGCATATTGCCCCTTAAGACCAGCATGAATGCAGTGTCGTTTCAGTGTTGACAAAGCTTATATCAGTAATGTACAAGAAAATCGATGTGCTGTGCTGGATAAATCACGTAGGGAAATGTGTTAAGATCTCACTAAAATACTGTGTTGTGTTTTGACTTTTTGCCATGCCACGTTGAGTACACTGCTTCCCGTCCGATCAGCGAAGTTAAGCAACGTTGGGTCTGGTTAGTACTTGGATGGGTGACCGCTGTTGGCATCCCTACGTGTCAAGTGGGGTTGGTGGAGGATTAGTGCCCCTCCCTGTAAAACAATTAACTCTAAGCCCTTGGCCACCCCGTTTGGGATACACGGCGTCTGGCAATGGATGGATGGATGGACTATTACACATCACTTTGTGACATTGGTGGAAAATTGTCATACAGTATAATGCAGTACAGGAAAAATATCTCATCAGATCAGATGACTCCTGCTTCCTTGTAAAGAATTCCCATATTGAAGTTGGGCTTGGTTCAGCTGATGTTTTCTAGACTGGAAGCTAAACCAAGTGCAAAAACCAGCAAATTACTCTCCAACAGTTGCTGAAAACCATTGGGAGGAAAGAAATATGTATTATAAAATTTGTACCAGTGTGTGAATTTCAGCTTGGTCTTTGGCTATGTTTATATGTGCCTGAATTTCCTGTCTGAGAATGATTGGCAAGTTACAAAGCTTATAGTCATTTCACTCTTATGGTAGTACAGTATTTCACAGGGATGATGGGACCCAACCATCTGCAACTTTTACAGTAACCACAACCTTAACCACAATATCATTCTTACCAGCTTCATAAACTGCCCTTCCCAGTCATGTGCATCAATAGGTCTGTATACCTGCGTGGAATTTGTACTGATTTATGACCATGTTAGTGTACTAAGGTTGAAGCGTTCAACTCAGGTATATCATGAACATGATTTTCTTGCAACTGACACACTTTTATTAGCTGATGATTATTTTTTAGAGTATTATTATTAGTTTGTTTTATTATTGTATATTTTTTTTCTTACTGGAAGGGATATAAATAGTCATAATTAACTCTTTAAGTACTACGGCTGGAGAGGGATGTCATCACATGGTGGCACCAACATATCCAGGTAGCTCCACTGCTGAGTTATGTAAATGTCCCATATTTTCCCCTCTATCCTCTAAAAGGAGGGTGGTGAACTTAAGGAAATGGCAGCTTCAGTGTACAATCTGCTTGTTTACATCCATACGAGACTGGTGCCACAATACCATAGCAACAACGACTTTCAGAGCAGCATCCCAAGTTAAATATAGTTGTCTGATGGGAGCTTGATTAACCCATTGAGTCTGGTGATGCAGTTTTACATTTCATTATTTCTACTTTCAGATGAATTTATTTAGCTTAGGAGAGACTTTCATGCTAGAGGGGTTACATATTACTTCATTAGCCCCTTCACTTGTCGGGTGCCCTCCAAAGCATGTTATTATTGTCTAGAAGAACAAGAATGTAGTGAAACGTGTGTCTTCTAGTTAATGGGGCCATAGTAGTAGTAGAATAATAATAAAAATAGTAATAAGAATAATAATGATGATATTAACAATAATAATAATAATAATAATAATGGATGAGTGGGCTGGTCAGTCTCATCTTAAATGTCAGTACCAACTTGCCTAGCCCAGTGCTCATACACTTCTCATGGGACAGCACTGGATTAGATGATGAATGAATTCTATCTATCTATCTGTCTATTGCCAGACGCCATAATCCCGCACGGGGTGGCCACTGACTCTGAGTTATTTGTTTTACAGGGAGGGGCACTAATCCTCCACCAACCCACTTGACACGTAGAATGAATGAATTAATAATTATTGTAAGTGTTGTTGTTGTAGCCCCAGTTTCATCTGAAGCTGAACCCATTGGACTGCAGGCAAAAGTTATGCTTCTCCTACAGACTATCATTCTCTTTTTGAGGAATAGGGAGGGAAGTGAGAGACATTTGTATAACCAGGCAGCTCCACCGTTGAGTTATATCAGTGCCACCACTTGAAGGCATCTCTATCTCCAGCAGCACCATTTGAAGGGGTTAAAATATAAAAGATAAACTCAGGCTGAAGGGGTTAATGAGGAAGGTGGGAGAGTTGTCATGAAAGATTATGTAAGTTTGACTGTGGAAGGTAATTTTTTTTACTGAATAATATTGGTGTGCCAGTGTGTGTTTATAATAAAACTCGGATTTTCCATGTTTATTCCCTGCCTTTATTTAAAATGAGTATCGTCTGTTCAGAACTTGATTTATAAAATAAAGTTATATCATCATCATCATCGTGACTCGTTTTGCCTGCATACCAGAGGAAGGAAAATACAAAAGAGGTGAAGGCAGAGGAAGAGAGAGAGACATTGGTGAGGGTAGAGGGAGGGAAGGAGGGAGACATTGGTGAAGGCAGAGGGAGGGAGGGAGACATTGGTGAAGGCAGAGGGAGGGAGGAAGATGTTGGTGAAGGCAGAGGGAGGGAGGGAGACATTGGTGAAGGCAGGAGAGAAACATAGGTGAAGGCAGAGGGAGGGAGGGAGACATTGATGAAGGCAGAGGGAGGGAGGAAGACATGAAGGCGGAGGGAGGGAGGGAGACATTGGTGAAGGCAGAGGGAGGGAGGGAGACATGAAGGCAGAGGGAGGGAGGGAGACATTGGTGAAGGCAGAGGGAGGGAGGAAGACATGAAGGCAGAGGGAGGGAGGGAGACATTGGTGAAGGCAGAGGGAGGGAGGGAGACATTGGTGAAGGCAGAGGGAGGGAGGGAGACATTGGTGAAGGCAGAGGGAGGGAGGGAGACATTGGTGAAGGCAGAGGGAGGGAGGGAGACATTGGTGAAGGCAGAGGGAGGGAGGGAGACATTGGTGAAGGCAGAGGGAGGGAGGGAGACATTGGTGAAGGCAGAGGGAGGGAGGGAGACATTGGTGAAGGCAGAGGGAGGGAGGGAGACATTGGTGAAGGCAGAGGGGGGAGGGAGACATTGGTGAAGGCAGAGGGAGGGAAGAGGCAAAATAATAATGAAGCACAATATATTTGTTTATTCGTTTAGACCACTAATGTACCGTTCAGTGCAAGCCACCACACTCAGGCAACTGAGATCGCTGAAGGCCAAGGAGGAAGGACTTGAATAAGGAAACAATGGCAAATGCAGGGTGAAATAAACTGACAGTTAGCATAAGGACAAACTATTTGATTTTAATCGTTTTGGGTTAGCTAGAACAGAGTTGTATCGACCATGAGATGGTTACTGGTAACAATATTAACATTATCAGACTCCTACGACTCACCCTTAGCTATATGAAACTGTATGGTCAACTGGAATAGAATTCAAGAGATCCCAACGAAAAGGGTCAAATGAAGAGATGTAGTAGTCACTCATAAAATATGGCTTTAAAAGAAAACAAACCTATGTTTACCTTCAAAGAAAATGGAGTCAGATAGGGTACCCTTAATTAAAATCAGCTTTTAGGATCATATCGTGCCATTCACAATGAAAAACCACTACTTTTCACGTCTATGTATTGTCATATCCTATTCCGATACCTACATATTATATTAATGTAGCTTTTAAAACTCTAAATCTAACTAAAACACTCAAAATGTTAAGTTAGACATTTAAAGAAAGAAAAATAAATTGATAAAAAGTATGGCCAGTTCCAATAATAAGGCAGGGCAGATTCATTAATTACAACGTGGAGGGAGATTCTGCTTTCATTGGCTGGATGTGCCTTTGGCAAAGAAGAATTTGAATAGGAGCTGAAGAAAGCGACGCAACCCTGCGCTCCAGCGATCCTCTATTATGAAAGTTTGCCATCATATTATTTGCTCATTTAGTGATTAGCCAAGCAATAGAATTAATAACTGAGACTAAGAGATATATAAAAAAAGGCAACTTTTTGAATATAGCTAATCTCCCGCTGTACTGTATATGTTGCAAGGGTCATTACTCATTTATGTAGTGTGCGATTTTTAACTCCTGACTTCTAAAAATGTTAGTTTTTTTGATTTTCAAAATGTTGCAAGAAGCAAATGAGATAAGAAAGCCTAGAGTATCTATATGACGCTTATACTCGCCATCTTTGTGTGAACCAACCGGGATGCTGTGACGCAAAACGTTGAACAAAATTCCAGTTTGTTGGTGATAGACTTGCTTTTGGCCCTGTATACACAAACCAAGGTAAGTATGGAAGCTGCTGATGGTTTATACTAAGTTGAAATTATATCATGATTGATTATCTTACGACAGTCAAGGAACTGTGGCATCCATGGAGCTTTCACGTCATGGTGGTAGAGATAAAAGATGTCCTTGCATCATGCCTGTCTCCTCCTCCAACCTTAACAACCTCACCCATAACACAAAACACCTTTAGGCATCAGTACAAGTACTTATGCAATTTATTTTATATCCTTACTGAATGTATGCTATCATAGAGTCAGTATTAAGTTCCTTTCCTAAACCTGAACGAGCCTAACCTAGATGGTTTAATTTAGAAATGCTTTTGTTTCATCCTCATTAACTCGTACATGAATTTTTGTTTCATCCTGATTGACTCTTACATGAATTTGGGGTTATTGAAGGATAGTAGTGAGAAATAAACACTCCTTCACCCATGAAGCAGACTGAAACTCTTGAAATTATGGAGTAAGCGACAAATTAGCATTTTCTTCAGGTTTGAAGGGATACTTGTGAAGTGACAGATTGTAACATTCGCAAGAAAACATTGAAAATTATATAAAATAAACCCCTTTTACTGACCATATCTAGGAGCAAACCAAACCAAAAGATTTTAAACTTGTACCGAATGTAGTAAAACCAGGTCCAAATCAAACTAGCCTTTTTAATATTAAGCAGCCTGACTAAAATACGGTGCCGTATGGATTATCAGTTCTGAAACATATATCAGTTTATTCTTTCGACAACCCCAGTGGCTGAACCAGTATACAGTATTTATCATCTTTTTTGTCCTTTCGCCAGGCCAACCAAGTAATGTCAGCGAAAATAGACCTACAGAACTGAACTCCACTCTTGAGACCGTCGAGTTACACATACGGCGTTTCAAGTACTCAGGCAGCAGATACTGGGAGGCACAAAAGAGGAGACTGACAACACTGATGCTACGAGATGAGGAAGAAACAGAACGTCGTCACAGTGGGATGCGGAAACCACTCGTCTACAGGTAATATATTTTGTTATACTGTACTTCATTGATCACTTTATTTCCCATATGTCTGTCTTAAATTTTCCTCTGTATCAGTATCTGTGTATCAAAGGTTAAGTAGTCAAAGTAACCTTGAGAGTAGTCAGTTCCTTTGAAAATTTTAGACTTGCTTTGTATAATTTCCCCCCAAAATATTTTATTGATTGCTTTCTTTCTGTATTATCTGACTTATCTGATTCCCTATTTACCTGTGTCCTTTATCGAGAGGTGAAGCAGTCAGGGAAAATTGCAGTGTAATTAGTAAGGTCTGATTGTAGATTCAGGCTTTTATTGATGTATTGTTGATTATTTTACACCATCCTGTTGAAGCAAATAACATAAACCATTTAAAAAAAAAAAAAAAATGGTAGCCTTGTATTGTAATGCTTTCAGGGAATTTAAGAATATCCTGATTAAAGACAAAGCTTCAGAAACTTTGGATATTGGGTTTAGACCAACTGGGACGGAATTTGGACCGTTTAGGGAGTAAAAAGCGGTTAAGTCCGAAATGGCCAGCGTACCTTTTTGGATGAGCTTTTGCTTAAAGATTGTATTTATTTTGTGGTCATATGCATTCTGGCTTTTTAACAGTGGGTCAGAATTTTGATCCTTAGATAATTGTCATAGTACATAAAAGTACTATAGAACTCTCCTAAATATTCCCAAAACTTTGAAAATCCTCATAATACCACTTGGTTTGTTGCAGTTAGCTACATGGAAGAAAAAGAATGCTAAGTGGAGGCAAATAACTAGAATTTATACTTATTTATTATTAGTCTAAAGAGGGGAAATTTCCCACTGCGGAGTCCAAGCTGAGACTCACAGTGTTACGAATCATATTACAGTACGCAGCATAAATATTCCCCCCCCCAAGTTTTCAGTAACTTTTTGGAAGTATGTGTGTAGTTTTTGGTACTTGGTTTAGCTTCCAGTCCATATGAAACATCAGTTGTTCATAAGAGAAGCATGGCATAATTTTTGTATATGTAAACCATATTATCCTTGCCACCAGACGATTTAATGCATATTATTCAAATGTACAATGTAGGTGAAGAGATTATATATGACTATATTTAACCCCTGCAGTTCAGAAAGTCAGTCCAAAAGTAGTACCGTGAGCCGGGGTGAATTCGGACACGGGGTGGTTTCGGACGAAATTTGCATAAAAAGATTAAATGCTACGCAGCTGCTAAACGAAGAAAGATATCGTATATATTTAAACGGGATAATGTTGCATAGGTTTTGTAAAATGTTATGTATAATTATCTTTTTAAAATATTATGTTCCACTGGTGAATATATTGTAAAAAAGACAATGCTATTTTTTGGTGAAAAAATGAATACGGGAAAACTTGGTCTGGTGTGAACGAATCATAACAAACCGCACGCTTATACACATTTAGAGGTTTACTTTAATGTCTAACTTGAAGATTGGAACAGAGAAAGGGTTAAAATCTGCATTTTAAATGTATGTAAACATGACATGAGTGAATGGGTACGCATTTTTGGGATTTAAAGGGTAACCCGGACAATGGATATTTAAAGGGTTGAGGTCAGACAGCATATCTAATTTGCTTTTTTTATATGTAATAAAACATATTTTGTACAATGTACACAGTCTGCATGCTTATCTTTGTTTTTGCTGCTAAGAAATATGATGTGAGAACACATATTATTTAAGTTACCATATGGTACGGTACCGGTATGATATCCTTATAGTTCGTCTCCACTCCCTCCTCTTGTTCCTCATTCCTAACTCCTGTTTCTCCTTCCCAAGCTCCTTCTCTCATTCCTTCCCAAGCTCCTTCACTCTTTAGCTCTTTCCTTCCCTATCTTCTGTTCCTCCATTCCAAGTTCCCTTTAATTAGGCATTTAAATAGCCGGCACGCTTTAAACCGTCCGGTCAGTCAGTCACAATCGTGCCTTTAACCTGCGCATAGCGTGAGAATGTACTCCCTATAATGTATATGTATAATCAACTAAACTGGGGTTGTAAGTCAATGGAAAATTTATTTTTTCATCTATTTTTGCTATATATCACTACTATTTACTTGTAATTTTTCTGTATTTTTTGTATTTTTTTCAGCAATTTTTTTAAAAGTCGCGCAGTGTCCGAAGACCCCCCAGAACTGTCCAAACATTCAGCTGAGCTACTAGGGGCCCATTTCAGTGCATTTCTAATGAGTGACCGGGGTCACCCCAAGGCAGTCCGAAGTCTCCCCAGTCCGGGGTGACCTCGGACACCTATAAAATATTTTACTACGTCTAGATGGAGATACTGAGATTATCTGGCTGTTAGATACTTACAGGTTATTGGCTCACGTACGTATGTAATACTTAACATCAGTATTTTGGCCAAAATAAATTGTGTCAGGATGAAATAACCTTCAAAATCGTACGAAGTCACCCCGGTTCACGGTAAATGAAATTATCTGAGGGTAGCTAGAATAAAATATAAATTATCAGTTGTTGCAGTGATCAATTTAAACTTGAAGCACAGGGAGGAGAAACTAGATTTTAAACAAATTGGGTGACTAATGAAGTGTGGTGTACAGTAGAGGTGTTGAGTTTTTTAATATTTTTATGATTAATAAGAATAATTATTAGTATTTATTAATATTATTATTATTTAGCTGATAAATTACTTAATGGAAGGTGACCTGGAGTGTGGTGTAGAGGCCTTGAGTTCTTTTTCATCCATCCATCATCCAATCCTCTATCGCTCCATAAGGAGCATAGGAACCAGGGGCTAGGCAAGTTAGTCCTGACATTTAAGATGAGAGTGTCCAGCCTCAGTCATCCCTGAGTGGCATTATGTGAGCAATCAACCCCAACCACTCCTTGGATATAAACCTACACAGGCTCAATCCGATTGGAGTACCTTAATTACCCACTAAACCACCAGGCATCATAATATTGTTACATGGTCACCACCCAGCACAGCAAATGGTTTCTTGGTGTACAGGAAACCATTTGGCCTGTCACTCAGTGTAGAGTCACCCACAGGCAGAAGGAAGAGGAAAGAATGAAGGGAAGAAAGACAGAAGAGGGAGTGTAAAGTCACCTGTAGGCAGAAGAAAGAGGAAAGAATGAAGTAAAGAAAGACAGAAGAGGAAGGATAGAAGTGAGGAAAGGGCAGACACCCAAAGCGGCACTACATCGATTATCATTATTATTACTGTATTATTATTATTATTATTATTATTATTATTATTATTGAGAAGATTAGGAGAAATACACGGAGGTGGTTTGGACATGTGAAGAGAATGGAGAATGAAAGACTGCCTAAGAGGGTGTATGTAGTTGAGGTGGAGGGAGGGAGAGGGAGTGGTAGACCGAGGATGAGGTGGAGGGATGGAGTTGAGAGGTATATGAGGGAGGGGGGGGTGAGTTGAGGGGAGGGTAGTCAAATGGTGGGTGACAGAGCGACTTGGAGGCGTTTTGTCTGCAGCCACCCTTTGCGGGATTAGGGCGTCGGGCTATAGATAGATACATGTAGATAGATAGATTATTAAGCCCTGGGCTCCTATGCTCCTCATGGGGCAACGTAGGATTGGATGATGGATGGATGGATTATTATTATTATTATTATTATTATTATTATTATTATTATTATTCCACATGAACTCAATTGCCTGTATTTAGGGAAATGAATAGATATTTGAACACTGCTTTTGTCTTGTGGATATTGAAGTAGGGTGATGATGACAATTTTATCTAGTCTGGATTTTACCCATCCCTTGGTTGATTGGGAAGTTGGACTAGGATGATGATGGTAGTGATTCTTATTTTTGTATTTCAATTTTACATAGTTGTAGTTTGGTTAGGAAAATGTTATGGTGATATTGATGCATTGTATTTTATTTATGTTTTTTTTTTTTCTAGGTCCTTGCTGCATGATCCAGTCCGAATTGGAAGTTCATGGAATTTTTGGAGTGAGCTGTCTTATGTCATTACTGGACCCATGTAGACTGTTGGCTCTGGAAGGAATCTTTATTGGTAAGAATAATTGCTATTTGATGTCTAAGAATTTACATTACTGTAGTTAAGTTACAGAAAGTCCTCATTGTAAGTCAAATGTGTTCCAAAATATCACAGCATATTTCACACACATGGAACCATAAATTGAAACTTTCAGATAATTATATATACCAGGAGTAGTGGAATTTTAGCAGGTAGTTTTGTGTAATTTACTATGGTTATTAAAGCAGAAAATTTTCATCATAAATGGTAACAATGAAGACTTACTGTATATAATATTTATGGTATTCTACAGTATAACCTATTCATGGAGGGTTGTAAGGGAGAAAGAATACTGTACTGCCCAAGTATTTTCTGTAAATCCATCCTCCTCAGGTTTTTATACAGTATTTCTTCTTCCCCCTTGTAATCACTTTTCATTGTCATCCTTGTTAGTGTTCCTCTCAGTTTTAATTCTCTCTTTACTAAGGCCACATATAAAAATGGTAAAAATTCAGTCCCATATTATCCTGATTGGAGTGTGGGGACCCAGTGCAAGGCTACCATTATCCAGAACATGTAAGGGTAGGAGACGACGTACACCCCAATTATCGGTGCATGATAGAGAAACCTTCATTTACCTGTGGAAGAATTAAACCCATGTGCGTCAGGCCGGGCCATCACTCTAACTGGTGTATAGGGAAGTTCTGGTATGGGGATGGCTGTCTAGTGTCTGAACTGAATACACCAACCCCAGGCCCCTATGCTGCTAAAGGGGAAATACTGGATTGGATGATGGGTGGATGCATGGAACACTCCTTTCCAAGGTTCTCATCTCTGTGTCTTGATGGATGATAGGGAAGGGGACAGCCTGAACTAATCCCCTTCACTACAAAGATTATCTATCTATCTATTGCCAGACGCCTCAATCCCGTTTGGGGTGGCCACAAACAAATCGCCTCCAAGTCGCCCTGTCCCCCGCCATTTCACTGCCCTGCTCACAACTCACATCTCCCTCTCTCATATACCTCTCCACCCCATCCCTCCATCTCATCCTCGGCCTCCCCCTCCCTCTTCCCCCCTCCACCTCACTCACATACACTCTCTTCGTCAGTCTTTCACCCTCCATCCTCTCCACATGGCCAAACCACCTCAATGTGTGCCTTTTTAAATTGAATGAAATTATCTGGAACATTTCTTTCCATGGTTCTCATCTCTGTGTTTTAGGGGAGGATAGGGGAAGGGGACAGCCTTTTTAAAATGAATAAAAATATTTACAACTATTAAGAATTAAATACAAAAATACCTCACCATATTGAACAGGTCAGCATGTTGCACCCCTTCCCCAATTCAGTTAAAGACCTGTGTTTCAGTCCCAGTCCACCTTATATACAGTATTCTGTATTAACCCTGTATTACAGTACGTACAGTACTACTTTTCATTTTAATTTCATCCACGACACATTTTTGCTTTTCATAATTCCTACTACCAGGTTATTATTGTTATTATTATTATTATTATTATTATTATTACTGTTATTAAGTGGTAGATGGGGCACTCACCATCCACTCACTCGATGTAGTGCTGCTTTGGGTGTCTGCCCTTTCCTCCCTTCCTTCCTCTTCTGTCTTTCCATCATTTTCCTCTTCCTTCTACCTGCACGTGACTTTACACTCCCTCTCCTGTCTTACTTTCCTTCATTCTTTCCCCTTACTTCTGCCTATGGGTGACTCTACACTGAGTGACAAGCAAAATGGTTTCCTGTACACCAGGAAACCATTTACCACGCTGGGTGGTAGCCATATAACCAAATTATGGCGCCTGGTGGTTTAGTGAGTAAATATGGTGCTGCCATCGGATTAAGCTGGTGAAGGTTTATATCCAAGGAGTGGTTGGGGTTTATTACTCACATAATGCCACTCAGGGATGAATGAGCTGGTCACTCGTCATAAGTGTCAGGACCAATTTCCCTAGCCACGGGCTCCTACCGTCCTTGTGGGACAACGTAGGATTGGATGAGGGATGGATGGATGGATTTCTGTATTAGGAAGGACTTATAATGCTGAAGAGATGAGTAGAGGCAATATCTAACTCCTCCAGGTCTAAATGTTTCCCAGTAGCTGAATAAAATTGTTCCAAGGTAACAATCTTAAACTGAAAAAAAAAAAAAATGTCAATTTGGCCACCACTAGATGATTATGTATTTATTATTTATTTATTATTATTATTATTATTATTATCATTATCATTATTATTATTATTGTCAGCATTATTTTTATTTTTATTTTTTTGCTGAAGGATGATCTCTTGTGACGAAGTTATCAAAGGTCATGTACTGTACTCTTTTCATCTTAACATGGCCCAGATTTTTTCCTTTTGGTCCAATTGCAGCCAGTATATATAAGTCAGTGATGCAGAAAGAATGTTAGGGCTCATTATCCAATCCATAGCACTTCTTCATGACTAGCACCATATTCTAGTGTTAAGCTATCGTTACAGTTTAGGATTCATGATGGAGAGATGGCAGTTTCAGTCCAAATGAAAGTAAAAATGATATAACTCCTGTTTGAAGTGTCTCCATTTAGGTGAAGAAAAGCAAGATAGAAAATATAGTTAGGCTGAAGGCTTTGTGTATAATGTAGTGAGTTTTTTGTGTGCTTAGGTATATGAGAGAGGGAGATGTGAGCTGGGGGGTGAGGGCAGCAAAATGGCAGGGGACGGAGCAACATGGAGGTGATTTGTTTGTGGCCACCCCTTATGGGATTGAGGCGTCTGGCTGTAGATAGATAGATATGATGTGATGTAAATGTTAATGTCAGCATTTCTGTTTACAGGTTGTGTTGACCCATCCAGCTTACTTATAACCTGACACGTACAGTACCTGCCTACCTGACCTGCCCAAGTATTAACACTCCTCCCCTGGCTGTCAACACCTGGCTGCAATCACAAATATGCAAGAAGAACCAGTCATCAGCTTTTAAACAGAGAGCTAATGCTTAAATGTAAAGGATAAATCAGCACTTAAATTTGTATAGGTTGTGTGGTGCAATCCAGGCGGTTCTTAGTGTTTTCATTCCTGTTGTTTTGGCACCAGGGTTATTGGGATGTGACCCCGGGGGGTTGTGGGCTGAAGCTGTATTTCTTCAGTCCGCCATCCTTCTTTCAAGGGATCAAGAGGAAGTTAAGGGACATTTGGTCAGCATAGCCACCCAGTTTTATCAGTATCACCCAATGAAGGTGTTTCTAGTACCTGTACCGAAATAAGCTAGGCATGTCATCCATATTTTCAGGAGGAGAGGGGGACGGGGAAACAGGATGAGGTGGAGAGATGGGGTGGAGAAGTGTAAAAGAGAGGGTGGTGTGAGTTGGAGAGATGATGGCAAAATACGGAACATTAAGATGTTTCGTTGATACCTGTTTAGCTAGAGTTGTGTAGGTATAGCCTTTAAATTCATTTGTTAATTGTAGCAGACTAGCAAGTTAGCCTTATAGGTTGCAATGAAACTTCAGTGGGAAAGGTTTCTGTAATTTATTGTGGATTTAATAACAATGATTATCAAAATGGTAACACATGAGATCACTGTATTGCACACATATAGTTAAGAAATAATTTGCTGATACATACTCAGGCTTGATTTTTAGATATTTGTGGCATTTTGTGTTGATTCATCCTAATAATCCATCTCATGCTCTTGTAAAACTGTTTTGTTTTGGCAAATTTGCTGCCGTATATATCTTTGAAGGAACGCTACAGCATTATGGTGAGTTATAACTTTTCTGTTTTAGATTGTTTGTATTAACTCTTTTCATTAGCATGCTGTTTCATTATTACAGTACATTATTTAGAGTAACAAACCATACTACAGTACATTAGATGCATTTTATAGAAATATAAAATCTAGTACTTAGTTACTGATAATGTTTAAGTTGCAGTTTCATGCAAGCTAAATAAAGGGTTAATACTGTTACAGCATAGTACTATCAAGTTCAGGGTACAGTATTTGATAGTACAGGTTAATGACACTGCCTTGTTTCTAATTTAAATCTGAAAATGTTTGAATTGTGTAGTGTAGGCTGAAGGTGTTAAAGTGAGAAACTGAACCACGTTCATCATAGGAGCAATATGTGTTGGTGAATTTTAACTCAGCATTCCCTCATTTGAAGGAACCTTTGTGGAACAGACTTCAGGCCACCTTCCACACCACAGGCATTAGAAATGGTGATGCTAGGAATCACCTTGGTCTCAGTAAACTGAGGAGAGGGTGTATTGCGTCTTGTGTCCAGGTATAATGCCTCACCAGGCACAGTGGCCTTCATCCAAGGTCACTGATGGTATGTTTGCTTGTGCAGTAAACACTTGAGTGACTCTGTGTGTGTGACTGCACAAGCACCTACCGGTATTTGATTTGTGGCAGCACCCAGTAGCCTGAATATTTCAAATTTACATCTCTCCCTTGTTTTGTTACTGTGCTGTGTCAGGTGCTATGCTTTGTCATCAAGCTGGCCAGGTGTCGGTGTAATTATCAGGGGGTTTTGTGTCCATGTGGTTCTTGCTTTGGATTATCTTTTGGTTGGTTTTGGCACTTGTTTTGGGAGCTTGTTTGCCATTTGGTACTTTCCATACTTTGGTCCTCCTTGTGTGCTGTTAGAGAGTTCACATTTTATTTATTTATTTTTTTTTGTTTAAGGTAGCGAGCAAGCAATTTTTTGCCCCCCCCCCCCCCCCCTTCCCGCCTTCTGCAGACTTAGTTGTTTTGGCTGCACTCTCCAAGGCAGATGATTAACTCCCCTATGCCACAAAACTGGCTTACATTGCTGACAGGCATCAGAGACTTTCGTGACAGTGGCAGTGCTTGAGGAATGCATTACTTCAAATACTGTGTGGGTGTGCATCACAGTGGCTTTGATCTTGCACCCTCCATACTACTTTTGTAAGATTTTATTTCTCTGGGGCTACTTCTGGTATGTCCCCTCTCTACTGCTTTTATCATCCATCACAGCGCCATTAGCCTCTTGCAGACCTTCATGAGGTTATCAGCCAGTCAGAGTAACACCATAACACTTGACAGGTTAACACAAGCAGGGTCACCGGCTCATCAACATATTCAGTCAGATGGCCTGCTTAACATTACCGTATACCCATTGCAGATCAACACTTGAAAGTTACCAAACTTTCCATTTTGGAATTTCATGTTTGGATGTCTACCATGTTCTGCCCCCCCACTGTGCCATTGTAAGTTGCTGGTTAAAAACTTTTCGCTGGGATTGGACACGTAAGATGTTATTACAGGTTGATACCAGGTCAGACTCATTAATTCTTCATACCAGTTCGTTGTCATCCAGCCTCGTGGTTGCAGACCCCCATGACGCATATGGTTTGATTGTGGCAGTATTGCTTTTAGGTGTTAGTTTGACCATATGCCACTTACTGATCATTGACATTTGGCTCTGACCCTGAACCTGTCCTCCACAACCATCCCACAAATACAGATTATGTGATCATTGACTGCTTCCATCCTTTCAGTCAGCACAGTTGGAATGTGCTTACAACTACACATCCAGGCTGTTGGATCCTCAGGTGATGTCAGCAGCCTTTGTGTGACAAAATTTCCAACAAACACCATCAGTCTTTCAGATATAATTATGTCACTGACCTCTGTCCTGCTTGTTGATGACCAGCTCAGTGTTGAAGCTTGTGTTGACTCAAGGTATGACAGTACCCTGATAGGCCCATGAGGTGTTGTCCTCATTATAACAGCTCTGTTTATCTTCTTCTTGTTGGCTTATATGAAACTTAGTGTTCTTACCACCAAACACCAGAGACCCTCATCATGACTTCAGATTAGAGGGTAGCCCTTTGCCCATTGCATGTTAGTGCTGGTAGGATTATATACCATTAGTTTCACACATTTTGTCTAGGCATGCATCTTCAACCGTGGTTACCACCCACAGTTGGTCAACAACGTATCTAAAGTTATTGAACCTTGAACAATATGTTCTTGTATGGACTCATGACTCCACTTAGTGTCAGCTATGACCCAGCTTCCACAAGGTCATAAACCACTACACTACAGACCATATGACACCCATTAGACATCACAAATCTCTTGTGCAGCAACCCTATTTTGTGCCGTGTTTGTGATACGTGTCTGAATAAGAGATGTAGTGGTATTACTGTCAGGCTGCAAAATGACATTGATTTTGAGTGTGCTGTATGTAAAGGAGAGTATGCACAAGCAGAGAGGTGGGAAAAGATTAATCTTACTGGAGTGTCTTAAGTGTGTGGAGGAGTGTTGTTATTTGGAGACATAAAACTGTACAGGTCTGTGCAGGAGGTGGGGCCCAAGCTAGCTCTCTGGCAAGGGTAAAGAATGGCTGGAGGAAGTTCAGGGAGTTGTTCTCTCTGCTGATATTGAGAGAGCTCACCCTTTGTGTTAAGGGGTCCATGTACAGTATGCCTATGTCTTTGAAGCGTATTGCTGTACTGAGGCAGTGAAGAAAAGGGCTGTCTATAGGCTTAAAGTTACAGAGATGATAATGATCAGATGTAAATGAAGTACATCCTACAGTGACAGGCCTGGGGGGTTTAGGATTGCAAATGAAGAGTTGAGAGGAAGAATGGGACATGAAAATAGTGATGTAATGAGAATGATAAGAAGTAATTTGAGATGGTTTGGGTATATGAAGAAGATGGAGGGTGAATACCGAATGCAGAGGGTAAGAGTAGGGTAGAGTTGCAAGCGGCAGACTGAAAGAGGCATGGGACAAGGTCATAGAGTGTGACCTCAAGGATAAGGGAGTGAATAGAGGCTGCCAGAGATTGTGCAGCATGGAGACCTGCCATGCTGGGGCCTTTATAAATTAAAACTAATGACCAGTCACTACCAGTGATTGCATTTTGAGTACTAGGCCATGTTGCATACTTGGGATGCAGAACATCAGTTTTCCAGTCCTGTGGTTGCTGGCCAGTTGTAGGGAGGGACGGGATCTACAATTCCCAGTAAACTGTTAATGCATTCTTCAACACACATGCCCTGACATTCAGCCTGCCCCTCTTCGTCAGGCAATTTCTTACCCAGGTGCCACAATCAGCTTAGTTGATCTCTTCATACGTGTGGGTCCCATAGGGAGATTTGTCTGACAGTGAGCCTCGCCATGAAACTGCCATTTTCACCAGTAATATCCAGTCACTGCAGTCTTTTAGACTTGAACAGTTGTTGATTGAAGTTCGAGAGGAAACTAATCTGGGGAAGCAAGTTCCAAAGAGAAGCAGTTTGGGAAATAAAGGTCAATGACCATCTGAAACCTGATTGATATGTACTGTGCATCCTCACCTCTTGCGGCGAGAAGCAAATGTGATTTGTTTGGTGATTGTTTTGCTGATGCTCCCAGCGTCCAACAGTACTGTATGATCACTGAACTCTGTGTCCTTTTATATGCATGATCCTGTTTTAGGTCATTTAAGGTTCGTCCCTTCTACCAGCATTCAGCAGTGGCCAATCAGTGATTGCACTAGCATGGTGATAACACTCTAGCTGATAAAAGAGTCAGGGACACTAGAGTGAGGTACTCGCATTCACACTTCCATCTGACTCAGGCCTTGGCATGACTGGGCTATAATGTGTGGGACACATGTAGGTGAGGAAACAGAGGGACCAAGCAGGCTTCCCAAATTTACAGCAAACTCCTTACTTCATGGATACCTGTATCTTGAGCAGCTGGCACTGAGCCTTATCCTTCACCTGCCTCACACCAGCCACACACCGCTACCACGCACTCTCCAGCCTCCTTCAGTGGTGGACCACCAATCACAACCTCAGAGCCATGGACGAAACCTCCTCTTCCCATCATACAGTGAGCCCTTACGTTTCGCACGATTTGGGTGCGTGAATTTACCTGTCGCAGAAAAGCTCAAAATTTCCAAGAACTTATGTCTCACAGTCAAGAATTCACCTTTTGCATCAATATATGGGGCGCTGGTGGGCAAGGTGATCGTCAGCTGTTGGTCGCCATGTTTTCACAGTTTCCACCAGCTGTGAGACTGTGGTGCTCAGGTAGTGATTGCAGCCGCGGTCACTTTTTTTTGGCCATTCCATTCGTTCACCTGTTGTTCTTGTGTAGTCTACCTGTGCTGTATTATGGCTTCCTCCTCATTCATGTGAGGACCAGGTAATAGTGGTGATGGTGAAATACCGGGAGGTACAGAGGATGGAGGCAAGAAGAGACAAGAACGTTGTATTGAGTCGGTGTGAAGAAAAAGTATTTGATAGAGAATAAGACGATGACATTTCATGCTGGCGATCCATTTACTTAATGTCTCTTTGAATTTTTATCGTATTCATATGGTTGTCAGTTATTCTGGTATCCTGTTTTACGAGAATTATATCTCAAAAGTGCGAAAAAGAGTGACTTTGGCAGGGGCTCTAGAACCATTTAGATTTTTTACCATTGAATTAATACTTCTCGATTCCCAAAATTCAGGTTTCATGCCAACCTCATGGTACCAGTTGGATGCGAAACTTAGGGGCTCACTGTAATTTACTTATATGCATTGGTTAAGACAGGGACTTTTACTAGTCCCAGTCCATGAGAAGACAGATGTCTTAAATCGCATCAGTGAAGTTAGTAACAAGGGAGCTTCTAGGAGCCCTGTCATTCTTGCTGTGGAAGGCACTGACATAGAATGTTAGCAGCTATTTACAGTATAGCAGCTGTAGTATGTGGGATTCTTCATAATTTGGCACACTCCAGGCCATTCATGACAAACTGTCGTCATGTGGGTACGTTAGCAACATCTGCATCTGTTGGCCTCCCATATACCAGGAACATCCTGACCGAGTGTGGATGTCAAGAAGTGGTACCTGTTTACATCAGCTTGACCCTCAGGCTGTTGGCCTTTAGAGCCTTTAAAGGAAAGCTATGAGAACCATAAGTGAACCTTTCTGCCTTCACTGACACAAAGTTGTGTTTTTGGTTCAGCAGTACAGAGCTAAAGGATAGGCAACTTTGGCGATGCATAGTGTCTCACTTGGGTTACATTGGAAGTGAATTAACCTCTTCCCAACACTGGCTTGTGAATGAATGTACTACATCAACTCCATAATTTCTGAGCTAGATAAATCATAGTGGCACTCATGTTGTGCACTCACTTGATTCCATCAGGTCCTGCACAGGTGCTTCCTCACCTGGGTAATATTAGCTAGCTTGGTTCTTGAAGGGATTTTCTCCCACAGTTAGGCGAGTCCTTTGCTCGTCATAGTGGGACCTCTACGCTGGGGTCTCATTTTACCCGTTTGTCTTGGAAATGCCTCCTCGAGGGTGTCTCCAAATGAGGGAGAGTGAAAAAATGAGTTTTTACAGAGCGAAAAATACCATTTTCTTCTCCAGCAAGTGAATTTGGAGGCATCAGACTCACTAAACCCTACCCATATTACTAAACGAGGCTGCGTACACGTTGTCGTGGCAATACCACATGAATGAGATTCACACTGTGCAGTTGCATGTGAGTGGAGTTGCTGAGTCAAGTGTTAACTCTGTGAGCAAACAAGTCATCAGCAGCATCAGAGATGGGTCTTAATATTTGGCGAGACATTATAACTGGAGACAAGAAGAACTGTATGTGCCTTCTTAGCTGGCTGATGTGATTCCTCCCAACACCATTTCTAATACCTGTTAAGGCACTGATAGTGGCTTGAAGCATCTTCCTCACTGATGCTGCTAACATTGGCTGTGAATGAAATATGGGATTTGGCCCGTGCCCAAAACTATCTTCCTCTAGAGATGGTTTACTTTGTGATAATGTAGCTTAAATGTAAATGATAATGGTTCAGAAGTATCAGGGAATGAGAAGTGCAGTATAGTAGAGAGTTGACAAACAGGATGAAATTACCATATTCAGTGGGAAAGCAAGTAGCATAATTGTCTGTTAGAAGAGAGGAGAGGAGGTAGATGTTAATGTTATTTGAGAGTATAATGTATTGACGTTTGTAGGTGATATGGGAACAAAGTTACTGCAGGGGAGAAATTAGCTGAGTTAACCCTTTTACTCTTGACATAGTATCCAGTTTTCTCAGGTCATTACAAGAAAATTTTTGCAACTTATGACTGATAGTGAAGGGGTCAGTGAAATCTATCTAATCCCTCCAGTGCAAAAAGACTTTCCATCTTAGTAAAATTAACTGGTGGTATCAAGCATAAAGGGGTCAATGAGTTTAATAATTTATATCCAAGTTCCACTAGACTAATATATTCAGCCAAGAGAACACCCTGATCCAAATTTTAACTGTTTTCTCTCTTGTTTCAGATGGTGAAGTCCTTCATCCTTACACCTCAGTAACCCTCTTCCCCCTCCATCACCCACCTTTATCTCCTCCATCCTCATCCACCCCAACCCTCATCCACCCCAACCCTCATCCCTGCTTGTGTCCTGTCCCTCTCGTTGCAGGTCCTGGATACTGCAGCCCTGCCCAGGAGCCTGTGATGCCAGTCACCAGCCTCGTCACCATCCTTCCCCTCTACACCTCTCTCTCTCTCTCTTTCTCCTGATGTGTCCTCTCTTGCCACTGTTCTGTCTCCTGTGATGTGTGACTCCATCCCAAATCCTTCCCTCCTCATCCTCAGTCCTTACCCTGGTGTGTATGTGGGTCCCTTCTTCTTCCTCCTGGTGTGTGGAGTGGTGGGGTCTGTGGGGGGAGGGAGAGGGAGGGCTGGGAGGGAGGGGCATGGGAGGGGGTGGGTAGATAGGAACCCGGGGACAGACTGTCCTCTCCCTGATGGGTCGGGGAGAGGGGGGGAGAGGGCACTCTGCCCCTTCTACCTCCCTTCTCCTGTGCTTCCTTCTTCTTCTCAGCTTGAACTCTTTCTCTTCCCACCCTGGCCAGCTCCAGGTCTCCCCCCCCCACCCAACACCCACCAGTCATTGTCACTGGTGGTGGTGGTGGTGGTGGTGTGGGTGGGGGTGAGTGAGTCTGTGTGTGGCAAGGCTAACTCTAGCCTGCCAAGCACACACAGACCTCACTCACCCCTAGCCACACCACCACCACCATCCATGACAGGGCAGGTCAGTGTGGTGGGGTGAGCTAGTGTTGAGTGGTGTGGTGGTAGTCCAGTTCTTGGGCCTACCACCACCCCCTCTCCCCCACTCAACACTAGACCACCTCACCACCCTGCCTGCCCCACACATGGCAGGGAAGGTCACTGTGGTGGGGTGTGCTGATGTTCAGGGTGTGATGGTAGTTCTACAGACTACCATCACTCCCCCCTACCCCCAACACCAGCACACCTCACAACCCTGACCTGACCTGCCATCTGGTGGGTGTTGGGTGACCTGAAGCTTGCCAGGTTCACCACCACTCCACACATCTGGGGGACTTTGTGTGAATGTGACCTCCTTTCCTTCCTTTTCCATTACTTACCCTTTACAGCTCCAAGAGGACTTTACTGTCAGCAGGTGAATATATTTCCTCTTGTACTCCATTTTGTTGTGTGTTCCTTCAAAGATTGTAACAATTGTAATGATGTATGAGATGGACATTGAAATAAAAAGAAAATATTGTACTTTTATCTTTTATTCCACCAGTTTTCTAGTATTAAGAACCTGACTGACTGATCCCAGAGAGACCTGGAAATACAATATATATATATATATATATATATATATATATATTTTTTTTATGCGAGGAAGAAGGAACCAAAGGCCATGAGCCCGCAGTAACAGTTCCCTCCAAGAGAAAAACAAAATACAATAGAGAGCCAAATTCAAGATCCGATCATTTTGAGATGCCCGGACACACTACGTTTGAAAGACCGGAGATCATAGGCAGCAGGAAACACAGACAGAGGGAGACAGCTCCAGAGCCGACCTGTTGCATAAATGAAAGACTGGGAGTAACGGTTAACTCTTGCATTAGAGAGTTGGACAGAAAAGGGATGAGAGTTTGCTGCCAGACGGGCGCCACGCGCCCGTCGCAGAGGTGGAGGAATGCAAGCAGACAGTTCAGAGGAGCAGTGACCATTAAAGTAGCGACAGAAAAGAGATAAAGATGCAACAGTGCGGCGAAGAGACAGAGGTTGAAGGGAGTCAGTAAGAGGAAGAGAGTTAATGAGACGAAAAGCCTTTGACTCCACCCTATTGAGAAGAGCTGCATGTGGGGAGCCTCCCCACACATGAGAGTTGTACTCCACACAGGGGCGGATAAAACCCCTGTATAGAGTCAACAATTGTGCAGGAGTAAAGAAAGAGCGGAGTCGGCTTAGCACACCCAACCTCTTGGAAGCAGATTTTACAAGAGATGTAATATGATCTTTCCAAGATAAGTCCCGAGTAAATGAAACCCCAAGCATGTTCAAGGATGATGCAGGATTAAGCTGAATATTATTAAACATTAGTGGGTACACCTGTGGAAGACCTTGTCGGGTTGATAGGTGCAAGAACTGAGTCCCAGATGCATTAAAGACAACCATACTATTTCTACCCCAGTCAGAGACACGAGCCAAGTCAGACATTAGGTGTGCCACAGCCCCATCCCTTGCTTCTTGAAGCAACTGCTGAGATGGGCGATGCGGGAACCGGATGGAAAGGTGAAGGGTGGAGCCACCAGCGCATGAGTGGACAGGGCCAGATGTACAGCTTAGAAGATCATTGATGAATAAAAGGAAGAGAGTTGGTGATAGGACAGAGCCCTGCGGAACACCACTGTTGATAGATCTAGGAGAAGAACGATGGCCGTCTACAACAGCGGCTATAGAACGACCAGAAAGGAAGCTAGCGATGAAGGCACAGATAGAAGGATAGAAACCGTAGGAGGGCAGCTTGGAAATTAAAGATTTATGCCAGACTCGATCGAAAGCCTTTGACATGTCAAGTGCAATGGCAAAGCTTTCGCCAAAGTCCCTCATATATATATATATGAGGAATGGAAGAAGAAAAGAAAATACAGACGATACAAGAAAGTTAGAAAACACGAAGATACGAGAAAGAATTTATAAGAAAAGACAGACCATACGAAGATACGAGAAAGAGTTTATAAGAAAATGCAGGCCATACGAAAATACGCGAAAGGGTATATAAGAAAATACAGACCATACAAAGATACGAGAAAGGGTTTATAAGAAAACACAGACCATAAGACGATACGAGAAAGACTTTATAAGAAAATACAGACCATACGAAGATATGAGATAGAGTTTAAGAGAGAATGTTAAGGCAATATGAGGATACCGGAAAGCACCTGGAGAATACGCACTAAAAGGATGGAAGAACCAAGAAAAGTCAAAGATAATAGTACAAATGATTAAAATATGGGGGAACTAACACAGGAAAACAATTTAGAGTTCAGAGTACACATGATTAGAATATGAGGAAACTAACAAAGGAAAATAATTTAGAGTTCAAGCATGAAGACAATCAGCACACAGAAAAAAAGGCACTGAACTGAAAGAAAACATACTACCTTACATTTATTTAAATAAGTATACATAACTATAAACTGCTATGTATCAGGTAAGGCCTCACAAGAGTAATATATCTATTTAATTGTACAAGGTGACTACATACAGTGCAAGTGCTGTATCAAATTTTTGCTGAACTGAAGAAACACTAAAATACATCAGCATGGATTCAAGGTTTTCATAATCTTACCATCATTCTATTTGCACTGAAACATGGGTTGGCAAGGATCCAGAAAAGGAAATGAAAGCACAGCAGCAGCTCTCATTAACTGGAGCCACGTACGTAAGAATAATAATGAAGTTGTACGTAAGAATAATAATGAAGTTGACTGCAGTAGGCCCATGCTAAGCAACTATACAAGAATAAGACTAATACAATAAGACAAAGCAAAGACGGAGACTTCTTCAAAAGTCAAACTACTGTTACACGATTATGCCTGTGGGACTAAACTTACTCCAACAATTGCCAAGTTAAAATAATGCAACCCTCGCATGTATTCAGTATGGACGATGGGTGTTAGCGCCGAAGTGGTGACATGTAGAGGTGTGAAATACGTAGGAGGACTACTGGGCCTTGAAATCAGGCTGTGAAGCCTATGCCCAGAGTCGGTCACATAACTATATATATATATATATATATATATATATATATATATATATATATATATATATATATATATATATATATATATATATATATACTTAAACACTGTACTTTACTCATCCGTATCTACCCTTTGCCAGTTCTTTGCTTTTCAACTTCCATATTTCACTTACTCATGCATTCACATACCATATACCTGTACACTCATCACCTTGGTTTTATAATACCTCCTCCTCCCGTCCCCCACATTTACCCTATTAACACCCATCTTCTTCATGTGACCATGCTGTCTAGGAACACTTAAATTTAACATTATTTCCATACAAATGGTAATGAAAAATTGGGTAACCCTGGGCAATCAATTATATAGGCAACACTGGAACGTCGATAGTGGTGTCAATAAACTCACCCAGTTGTACAAACATTCCTCCCGATCCCTCGAAAGGAGGATAAGAAAACGGAAACTTCATCCTGCAGTCCACTAGAATCTGGGGCTACAACCACAACACAATTTTCAATCTTTCCTAGCCTCTCAACCAAATACCTTTCCCTCCATGACCTACCAGTTCCTCATTTTGCTGAAGTTCTTTCCTATGCCAACAACCTGGCAATAGCTTCATGACATTACAGAACTTGACATGTAACAAACCAGCTCCAAAACTTCCACAAAACAGAATGACTGCTTCCACAAAATACACCATCACTCTCTTCCCTCCGGACATTAAATCTCAAACACATACCCATCAACATTAACCAGTCACCCATCTCAAAAAAGACATCTCAAAAGTCTTGAACTCTACATACACATCAAATCTCAACACAGTTTCAATACAAAAGCCTCAAAAAATCTTCATGCCCTGACAACATCCACAGCCACAACCTTTGAACGACAAACAGACATACGAAAAAAAAAATAAAAACAATCAATCAGGACAAAATTAATTTTATCAGTGGGTCATCGAGTTACACGACTAATGTGTTACCTTAGCATGCCATGTATGAGAACTGCAAAAGTGGGTCCCTTCAACTCATCCGATTAATTACAGGTAATTACAGTGGGCCCTGAAGTCACGCTGATAATGTGTTAATTACACTCAACGCTTTCTTATGTAAGAACTGCGTTTATGGGTTTCGTCAACCCATTATAAGCTGATATATTAAGCACATCTCTACCCTCACCTCCACTTTCCCACTAAAAGCCATATATGATCCCAACTTCTAAACTGATATGCCTTAACATATCCTACTACAGTACTGAGGTAAAACAGACATAAGACAGCGACAACTAGAATGTTAACAAATACTGTGGTGGCCACTACTACAGCTATCATTACTACTACAGGTACCATCACCACTACAACAACTTCCACTACATAAAAAAAGTACTGTCAAAAATACAGCTACACACATTAAGACTAGAGACATCACCCTGAGTCACCAGGGTAACTGGAAGGGCTATACAGTCAGTCATCCCCTAACATGGTTTGCTGTAGCACGATATTGTTTTAACACGGCACGATTTTGCAGGAGGAAATAAACATTCTGACGCAGGCACTGTTAGCATTAGGCGGTAATTTGAACTGGGCAGGCTGTGACGCGGTGTGCGTCGTCCAGCCTCATAATATTTGATGTCATAGTCTGCAAAACCCACTTCACCTTTCTCGCTCTCCCAGCCACCCAACCAATCAAGACCCCCCCTGCCTCCCACGTTCCCCACTCGGCCCATTTCTACCCACACCATCCTCCTCATGTTGCGAGACTTTGAAGGATTTTAGTGTGTGTTCTCCCCCCTATACCTCATCTCTGGCAATGTGTGTGTGTTCTTCTCCTCACATAAGGTACAATGCATAAAAAGGTCCTATTGACCTAACGTATTTTTAAAAACCATATTAATGCTTTTAGGTTTAAATTGGGAAGTACCAAAAAAATTACACCACAGGGGGGAAAAGTGGAGTTTGGGCAGGGGTGTGGATGGAAATAGGGGTTTTCAAGAGTCCATGTAGCGCGTTATTTGCCTAACATGATGTCAGTGCGGAAGTAAATACCTGCAGTAGAGGAGGACTGACTGTACTCCTGAAAGGGGCATCTCGGAAAGGCACATCTCAGTAAGGCGTATCTCAATAATGCATATCTTAGAAATGCGTACAATATCTTGGAAATGCACATTTCAAAAATGTGTATCTTAGAAAGGCACACCTTGAAAATGCATATTGGAAAGACTCATCTCAGACATGTGCATCAAAAAAGCATATCTCAGAAATGCGTATCAGAAAACTGCATCTCGGAAACACACGCCGGAAAGGTAGTGCACATCTCAGAAATATATACCTCAGAAATGCATATCTTGAGGGCCCACAGTACAAGAAATTCACTCAAAATCTCCAAACAATTAGTCTTTACACTAATTTGTGCAAGCCCAAGTTGAGACACAACCTTTGCAGCATCACACATGGAATTAAAATCTCAAGAATGTATAAAGGCTACAGTTTAAGTACATATCATCTACAATAAGAAATGAATGTACTGTACAGCACTTCTCTCAAGGACTACACGAATATGAGAGGAACACAATTCACTGTTTTGTCACTAAATCCATCCTTTCAAGTTCATGCTAAACCATTCCTCACCAAAAAGAAAAATTGAACTATTTCCCACCACTTTAAAGACTGCCTCCATAACAGCCCTATCTCTACCCTACAATACAGTACACCAATTTACACACCAATGCATATCAATCATAACCATCCAAAACCTTCCATGAATTTCCACTAGACATCCATCCACAGAAGCTGCCCTTTCCAGGGAGACATCAGTTCACCCAGCCAGACTATGATAAGCGACAACATTCACAGAAACTGCCCTACCCACAGATGACTTTACCTAGCCAGACAATGACCTGGAGATGGATGCCTTCACATGGTCGCACCAATACATATGGATGGCTGAAAAAGTTATGATGGTAATGACAGTGATGACAAAGACTGACAAGTAATGACAATGGTGACGGTAGCTATAAGTGATAATGCTACTGAGTGAAAATAACTGGTGATGATTGTGAAAATGAAGGCTCAGCATCTTGTATCATCCCCATACCCTTGTACAATATTCAACAATATATTTTATCATCCTGACCTTTTTTCTTCCACCTCAGAATGGGGTGAAGTAGAATCCAGAAACACAAGGAGAGAGAATACAAACAAGTGAATTATGAACCCCATGCCTACTAACATTCACTGACACACCAATCAAGCCCAAGAAATTCTGGCTCATCATGGGTTTACAATCGACACATATTTGGAGGGTATTTATAACTGCACTTCACACACACCTGCCAAATAGTCTGCCACTGACTATCATGTCAAAAATGGAGTAACAAACCCTTTCCATGTGCTCCTCTGTACAAGTAATTCATACAGCCTACTCAATCCCATTAGTATCCTAGTCTCAACTTCCATACCTCTCACTTTCAATCACTGAACACATTTTCTTACTCTGCTCACTTTTACCTTAAGATTACAACAGAAATTCTTTATATTCTATTAGCTCCTGCCTGACAAGTTAATTCAACTTAGAAGTGACCTCCCACCACCTAAGAATTGGAGTCAATAGTAACCCTTTTCACCAATAACTCTTTATGACCATGAGAGATCTTACTAATATGTTTGCTATTCTCACATGAAATCACGGGCGAAAAATTGAAGATCTTTCCTTTAGCCTGCTGTAAAATTATGAAGGCTATAACACATTCAATTTAGTATTCTTACCGTCTCTAGACAACTTTTATGTAGCTTGGGAGAGATTTTTCTAATTACAAGTAGATACCGCCATCATTAACCCCTGCCCATTATTGGGGCAATCTGCGGCCATCCCTTCGAGGATCAAGGCATTTGGCTACATGTTTTTCTTCACAGATGTGCTTTACATTACTCTGCCAAAGTCCACCTATTTAAGTTGGAAAAAAAAAAGGGGGGGGGGGCACCAAACCCCTTTTATGTGCTCCTCTATACACAGTTTACCCATCCAACTCAATTCCCAGTCAGCTCCTCAGCCTTATCACCTTCGTCACCTCACTTTTTAAATCATCTCATTTCAAAAATTTAACCCTAAGACAAGAGAAATTTTAACCATACTCCTACTACCAGGCCAGACAGCTATTACACATTTTAGGAATGACCTCTCACATCTAAAAACTGAGGACACTCGCCAATAGCCTTTTTTTTTTTTTTTTTTTTTTTGCTAACCCCACATGAGTTTATTCAGCTTTAATATTGACTCTCAATGTTACGGATTTGACAACTTTCTTTTCATTTAGTTCTGAATATTCAACCTTTTCATTTTTTTTATTAGTTGTTTCCAATTAAGAGAAATTTTATGCAAACTTCACTAAGCTCTTCTCTACTAGGGGGCTCTCCTACACTGAAAACAATTACCTGGGGAGCAGTAAGTGTACAAGAAAAATTATGTCCTGTAGCTGAAGAGGTTAATGGTAAGGGGAAGTGGAGCTCTCTGAATGGATACTCAAATAACATTTAATCCTACTTATGTATATGCAACTGCTTGTTTATGAATGCTGCTAACCTTATTTATTAGTGAGAATGATGGCAACGGCAGCAAAGACGATGATGATGGTGTCTTTCTGGTGTCCTGCCTTCCATTTTGCCATCCTGTCTTTCTACCGTACTACCTATGCCTTTCTACCATCCTACCAGCCTTCCTACCACTCTTATCAGTTTTTGTATCACCCTGCCTGTCTTTCTACCATCCTACCTGCCTGTTTGCCATGCCACCTGCCTGTCTATCACCACCTGTCTGCCTGTCCCCTTCCCTCTGCTGTGTCACCTTCAGCCAGTGTGTGGACATCTAACTTCCCGTCTGTAAATTCAAAGATATACAGGGTACTTTTTTTTTTTTCACTGACTGCACAGTACAAATATTACACATCACTGTCAATGGGTAGCTATCTAAATGACAGGTACAATTTATGTTATGTTGGGTTATACTAATGCCACAACAATAATGATGATCATGATACTAATAACAATTAATGATGGCAATAGCAGCAAATGGTAATGGTTGAGTTTAACTTCAACTACTTTAGTACACAGTATCAAATTGCAATTCAGGCAATTTGCTTCTGTTGAATCTCTTAAAGGGCAGCTCAAAGCCTTTCTTTTCAAGCAGCTATGATTTGTGGAGGTGTTGCAATGGACAATTATAAGGTTTAATTGCAGTCCTTTTTTTAGGTGGGGAAGGGGGGGGGGATGGTGGCCTATATTGTATGTAAGTCATCACAACTCTTGTTAATGTAAAAAATGTAAATGAGCGTCAAGCACTAATGAATTCTTTAGGAAGAACTGGCACTTATAACCAAAGACCATATTATTATTATTATTAGCCATATCTCAAGATGCCCATGATGATGATGATCATGATAATGAAAATAATGATGACAATGGCAATAGCAATGATCAAAATTCTTTAGCCCCTATTATTTCAGCAGGCATAACTCAAGATGCCTGTGATGGTAATGACAATGGTAATGATGATTATTTTTAATCCCCTACATTTCACCAGCTCAAACCAAAAACACCAATGATAATGATGGCTGTGGTGATAACATATCACTGACCATTTAACTCCTAACTGTCCTCTGGTGTATGTTAAGCTATTAATCCTACAGCTGACTAGTGCACCTAGATATTTTTTTCAACTTAACAACACATAATTTAGTTCTACTGAGAGAAGCTTTGCAGTCAAAGGCTTCAAAAATGTTACCAAGTAATCATTTCTCTGCTAAGATAAATTTTCATCAGGCTAACATCATTTACTTTTATTTAGTTAATTGAAATCCTAGTAATGACAGAGTAAAGGCTTGTACCTTTAAGTTTTACCTGGCAGAAAATACGTAACAAAACATGAAAGTCTGCCAAAGCTCTCATCTCCAAACGCTTCACTTTCTAAGAGTTTCTACCCATCCCCAAGAGGTGACACGGTTTTTTGATCATGTAATACCACCAAGGGAAGTAAAGCTGGTCTATCTATCCTTAAATGTGCTGGAGTTCAGTAGCCACACCTCTGGTCCCTACACTTCAAACAGGGTAAATGAAACTGCATGACTTTTACCCTTCTGGATGTTTTTTACCCTCCAAGGAAACATATTGGACCAGTTTAAATCTTTATGGGCAGCCATTCCTAAACTGAATAGAATAAATGCCTGTCAGTAGCAAGAAGTATGCGATGGTTTCTCATGTCCTGGGTTACTTAGACTTTATATTTTACACAAAGTGAGGTCCATCCTAGTCTTGATGAAAGCTGTCTGGCTGTAGTAATAATAATATACTAAAGATTTCTCCCGTACTGAAATGTTCACTATTATACTGCAAAATGTCTGCTCTTATACTGAACCTTGAGTGTTCTACATTATCTTCATCCTGACCCATTTTCCTACCTATGGGGTGAGGCAGAATTCACAAACAAGAAAAGCTAAAGCATAAAAGTGGTAAATTGGATGTTTCTTTCCTTCTAAGGCTGTGTACTGGATCTGTTTAACTTTAGATAATGAGACGCCACTCCTAACCTGAATAAAACTGTCTGCCAGCAATATCATAATGAGGATTTCCCAAGTCCTGAGCAGAACTGAACTATTCCTGGTGCCACGCTATTAATAAGAGCACAGGCCAGAAGCATGTGCAGCATTTTAACTTCCTCTCCTTATGACACTACGTACAAAAAACCTCTTATTATAATCACCCCTTGCTTAAATCTGCTTCCCTGACGACAATAAGTACGGAATATCTCATCATAATCATCCCTTGTTTTTTGCAGTTTTAACTTTGCCAGTTTTGGTTATTCATGAGCAATTCAGCACCACATACACTAATTTTAGGTACAGACAATTTCATGCAAGCTGATGCTAAATCATCTTAAAATACAGTTTAACAGTAAATTCTGAAATCCAGTGAAGTTTTGGGGAACTACAAAGGGTTTTTAGCCAAACACACTGTCAAAAATGCCTAAGGGAGGAGCATGTCAGATGGGTTTTCATTATTTGTGGATTTTAATTGTTCCTAAGTACGTCAGCTTGCCTTTCACATGCAAAAAATGAGGGATGGCAATATATCAACAAAAATATCACAAATAAAAAGTGAGGAATGTCTGGTACTATACTATCACATACATCAATATGTAAAAAGGAGGGTAACTATATGCATAAAAAGTGACTTAAGTGTTACATAATTACACTGGATTAACATACACCTCTGGCCTACAGTGTCTCCTATTATAACCTGTACATTATAGAGAGACAGTCACAGGTTAAATATCACAGGAACTGGAGAACACGGTAATATCACCATCCTCCTCCTATCATCACCCTCATAACCTAAACACCATCATCACCATAACCATCACAACCACTACCATCATCAAGACTTCACCTTGACCATCTTCACCACCACCATCTAACCATAACCATCATCACCATCCTAACCATAACCATCATCACCATCCTAACCATTACCACCACTATCATCAACCCTACATCTCACCTTGAAAAAAGACAAGGCACAAGACTAATTCATCTCAGTCCAGGATGAACCCTGGGATTGGGCAGGGTGGCAATAAAGAGTAACAGATGCTTTAACACACTGACTCATTTACTATATAATTCTGGCTATTTCTGGATCCACATAATTTCCTTTTTCAATGCAATTACTTTTATTTTTTCTTTTACTTTTCTTTAATACAATTATTTTTTTCTGGCTTTCTCTTCACAATTTTATTCAGCTCATGAAGGACCTCTGAATGAAGAGACTAAAGACGAATATCATCTTTTGAGTTATAATTCTTCCGGTTTATTTTTGCCACCACCAGAGATTTATATTTAACCCAAGAAAATCTTATATTTTAATGGGGCTAACCCTTTTGCTGCCATGGACATACTTGGGTACCATACATCATTCAGGCTGTATCCACACCAATTTACTCAACTGAGGGAACTTCCAGCAGTCCAAAGGTTGAGCCAGTCTTCAACTCCCTGCCATATGGAACGCCACTCAGTTGAAGAAAATCTGTCTTGTGGTGTCTGAATAAAATAATTTAGTACATCCACAGCAGCAAAAGGGTCAACCCCAGCTTCCCTCAGTCAACTTCTCCTCCCCCCCCTTGAAGAGAAGTAGTCTGGGGGAAACTTGTCTATTACTTTTATTTTACTTATTTTTGGTCTAACATTCAATCCCAGAGTTCATCCTGGCTGCCTGTGACCTATAACCCCTTAGGATGCATTCACACTGAGGTCAGAAATGGACAGTCTGATACAAACTATCCAACTGTGTAGGCTGGGATAAATGTTAAGAAAAAACTGCACTCTCCCTACAGTACACATTTTCTACCCAGGCTAATATTTTTAACCCCAATCAGCCCAGTCAATGGTAAAGTGTAGTTAGACCGGATAATCAATCTGACCTGTGTCAAAGAAAACTCACTCCTGCCTCATAATTACAGCACTTTCATGCAAACATATGATGCAGAACCACATGACTGATAAATGAAATGGAGAGCTCTTTCATATCCCAGTCCACACAAGCAGACAATCTGTGTCAGAGAGTGATTCCTGCCCCAGTGTGAATGCATCCTACACCACAGCCCTATCCCAACACCCCCATGATCACAAAGGGTAGTATTTCAGGACTGTCAAACTATTAATGTAACCTACTAATATTAAAGAGAGTAAACTTTCGGCCTGCCATAATTGGAAAAAAAAAAAAAAAACAGCAATGGTCAAACCTATTAATGTTAACCTCCTAGTATTAAAAAGTATACAGTAACTACACTTTCAGCCAGCCATAATGGGAGGGGGAAAAAAAAAGCAACAGCCAATCGTATATTACTCTCTTACAAAACACAAGGGTCCTCAGGTTAGGCACTGATAATCCAGACCATGAGATAACAATTTTTTAGCTGCATTTTCCAACACCTAGGCACCTCCAGCCACTCTGTATGGATTCAAACCAGTGTGTGTGTGGCACGGCTTCATCAGACTTGAGTGCTTTACCAATGACATTACCAAAAATTCAAGGTAATACAAAATGATAACCTATTACCACATATATTTGCTCCAAACAACAAATGTGTACTTCCCTGTGTCTGAAACACGAATTTAATTGTATTTCCCACATCTAATGCCAAGAATGAAGACATTAAAAACACAAACACAATCTCCACCACACCAACCTCACTTGAACAGCACCATAACACAGTGCATAGACGGACTCAACACTCCACCACACCAACCTCACTTGAACAGCACCATAACACAGTGCATAGATGGACTTAACACCCCATCAGCTCTTCCACACAACACTTCACTAGCAGCATAATACCTGAACAACACAAGAGATGAACTTAGGGGCACGTTAGGTCCTTCCCTCTCACCCACTCTCAGTCTGGCACAACACCATCTGCAAGAGGGATTTAGTTTTAGAACAGTACACCATTAGCATCAATCCTAAGATGTGATCCCTATTTATTTCTTGCTATTTCCGGGTGATCTTATTCTATTTAAGGGAGATGTTTCAAACTGGAGAGGTTAGACATAGCCACATTAACCTGAATGAAACTTTGTGGAGGCAGCCTGCATGAATGAACTAAAGGAGGCATAAAAATGAAAAGGTTAGAAGTGGTTTGCCATACACTAGGCAAGTCCTAAAGTCCCCTGAATCACATCATCAGTTTCAATGCCTTGCCTCCTCCTAGAAACTCCTTCCAATACGAGATGGCCAAGATATAATCACTTCCAAGCTAGTTTGTTCTCACATACAGGACTACTCTCTCTAATACTCCTCTTCCTCTTCCCACCAATAACCAGCACTTCTCTCTTCTTGTACAGCACATAAAGTCTGTTTTGTTCCAATATTACCCTCCATCTCACTTTGGCATCTCATGTATGTGCATTCTTTATGTATGTCCTTAACATCCCAATTATTCCTTTTTATTCTTTTAAGAACTCCACCTTACTCTTACTGTTCTTTCCTCCATTACAAAATACCAACAAAACTTTTCTAATACAGTAGGCTACTTACATCATTCACTCCATTTATACCTGCAGCTGCTCTCAATCCCTTGTGCTCAGTATTACTGTAATATAATATACAACAATAACACTTATTTTATCCCAAGTCAATCTACCATACTCACATGAGTTGAGGTCTTCAACAAAAGCCCTCAAGATGCTTTGGGGGAGAGAGAGAGAGAGAGAGAGAGAGAGAGAGAGAGAGAGAGACGGGGGGATGGATGCACCACTTCCCCTATTCCTTTTAGCTGCCTAATACAACATACATGGAACACAGTACTGTACAGTATGTGTGTATACCATATACTGTTGTTTCCCATCTTTATCATTACTGTAAGCTATTTTTGTACTGAAGTTTAGAGAGCTGACAGTGATGGAGCTTTCACTGCATGAAAAAACTGTTGCAGATGTGAGGCTAACAAAATATGGGCAGTAAGTGGGGAAGAAGTTAGGAGGTATGAGTGTAATAAGAATAGAGAGATGGATATGTAATGCTACACTCTGGGACAGAACATATACAGATTTGGGAAATTCCATGAACATGGAGGGTTAATGGAATTATGAACATGACCAAGCTAAAGCGGTTTGAATATGAAAATGTGTAGAGTACAAGTAACTGGATGAAATGCAGTACAGACCTGAATATGGAAGTGACATCCTCTGCTGGTAAATCAAAGAAAACATATGACTTCTGAGATGGGATCACAAGCCTGGGAGCCTGACAGGAATAATGCAGACCATCCCCACAGGAAAGCAGCAATCAGGTGAAAACAAGGTGACCCTGCAAGCATGGAACATTCTTTAAAATAATGTATATACAGTATCTACTGTTTCTGCTGTTGTGGACCCAGGTTCATCTGAACATCAACCTTGTGAATGGCAGTTCACCACCCTACTTTCTGGAACAGGAAGTGTGTTGAGATGTGTATTGGAAAGTTCCTCACACAAAGGCATTCTTCTCCAGCACTGTGCTACACATAACACAGGTAAATGATGGCCTGTGAACTTCTGGGTAATAAACCAGGATGAAGGTGAAGACGGACAGGTTACAATGTAAAGTACCGTATCCCTTAGTATGCTCTCCAACTAACACTATTATTTTTAGGTCTCCTATGTAAGCAGTTGACTGCCAGGATTTCTCTCTACAGGACAACCTCATCTGTTGTTAGGCTGCACAAATTAACAGGAAGAAATATGTTTCTAAGACACTTTATTTCCTATTCAGCATCAGATCAGTAGGATGGCACTTACACTTTGTCTGCTGTAATCTGATAACTTTATCCAATTCAGGAGAGAATTTCTGAGACTGGGGGAGAGGGAGGGGGTTAGATATGGCCTTCATTAACCCCTTCACTACATGAGGTATCCCCTAACGTAGTGAAAATGAACAGGTGGCAATGTCACTGCTTTATGCCTCAAGAATCAAGTTATTCGTTTTTTTTTTTTTTTTTTTTTTTTTTTCCCCCCCTGAATAAAATACAGAATACTCAGTTGTGTCTCAAGCTGAACAGTTACAAGTTTTTTTTTTTTTTCTCTCAGCTACTGTGTCTGGTTCTAAGCAGAATAACATTGCTAGCAAGGGATACTTATCAATTACAATCTTCCATCACCCCAACACTCTTTACCACCTCAGCCAACATTAACTTCACCTGGCAATATCAAAACAGCTCTTGAAACCTTCATGTTTACCAAACCTTGACTCATGTTGTCTGATGTGTTATCCCCTGCAGCTTGGCTTTTAACCCGCGCCGTCCCGAGGACGTACTTCCACGTCCTCACGTTTTGTCACAGCTAATCCCGAGGACGTACTTCAACGTCCTGCAATTGCAAGGTTCATAATTTCCACAATTTTCAATTTTCGCGAGTCATTTTTGGTACGTATACACGGGACACCTGCCTCAACAAGATGCCAGGCAGAGACAATGCCTTACCCAGCATGACCTCCTCCCCCCCCCTGCATGCCCTTTTCTCAGCAATTCACCTGTTATCAGTGACCTGGCCAGTATAGCCATGTCATGCCACGGTACGAAATTCAGGGCCAGAGTGATTCCCCAATCAATGACAATGTGGAGGACAAACTTTACATAGCATTAGAGGAAGAAACAGTTAGAAATGATGATCAGGTAATGTGGCAAAAAAAGGTCAGGTATTAGTGAGTGAAACAATGCTTATAATGCCTATATTACTGCTTGAAAACCAATATACTTTTGTATTACATATAAATTCGTAACAGTAAATAAATAAATACCGTTTATGAGTGGTGTGAAATAGTTATCCTCCCATAGAACTCGTTTTCTTTGGTGCCAGCCTGATAGAAAACCCAGTAAAGTAAGGAGGCTCTCCTACCTGTAATGAGTATTTTAAACCTCAGGTGAGCGATTTCTCTATGAATTTTCGATGTTTCTCACCAAAAGCGAAAGTTTTACCAAAAAAAAAAACAAAAAAAAAAAAAAAAAAAAAAAAGGTCGAAAATTGCCCGGGATTGGGGGATACCAGTGGTCGAAAAGTGGCCGGGACGGGGCGGGTTAAAACAGCTAGATCCCGCCATCGTCTACCATTCAACTCCACAAACATTTTTAAAATTCATTACAAATAATTTTTAAACGTGAATTCTGGTACACATAATTACTGGTAGGTAGTTGCAACCATCATCTACTCACTGGATGTAATGCTGCCTGCTTCTTCCTAAGGAGACTCTACACTGACTGACAAGCCTAATGGATTCCTGTAACCCAAAAGACATTTAAAAAAGTAAGTGGTAACCAAATCACCAAATAAAAGAGTTATGTGAAGCCTCTTATGGTGCCCCTGTTAACTAAGAGGAGAGACGCAAATGCTGCATTCATCCAGGCTCTCAGCCTTCACACTCATCCCTTTGCCTCACTGTGGCAAAGCACTGTCCACTGTAAGAAAACTGGTTCAATGCACAGGAGGGCTCTGCAGGGGCGATTACTTGACTGAAATTGATGAGTCTGCTCAGCCAGATACACTGGGGTTACAATACTACTACTGACAATACACAGTTCTAACAATCTCGTCTTCCTTTCCATATAATGCACCTGTACAGAGTGTTTCATTTTATAATTACGGGTGTTGCCGAATCATCTCAAAATACACATTTAACAAGTAGATTCTAATGTCCAACGATGTTTTGAAGCACTGCAAAGCGCTCCGAGGCAATTACTGTACATATATAATGGTTACCCGGATCACTTTTGTAGCAGGCCACTTCTTTGCAAATTTTCTCATTGGCTTAGGAAGTCTGTTACGCAACCCCACAAAGTTAAATTTAGTTGGTTAAGCCCGAACTTATTCCATCAAGGTAAATTTAAGTCGAACCTTTTGCAAGTCAGTACTATCCATTACCTGCACAGGCCTGGGTTCGTAATACTGTATTCTGACTCGGTGCACTACTTTGGCTATGCTATGCAGACAATCAGCCCCCCCCCCCCCCTTTTGGTGGTGGTGGTGGTGGGGTGTTCTTAGCATTGTCTTGTGTGGTTCAATATTTATCTCAGAGATGCCATATTAGGGATCAAAGGATGGAAATAAATCAAAGCATATCTATTAGGGCTAAAAACTTCCAGTCTGAGCTGAAGAACCCCGGAAAAAAAAAAAAAAAAAATCCGAAACACTGAAATATATCGGGAAAAATGTCAGCAAGCTATTTTTCACTTTGGCCCTAAGTTAATTCCTTTATTGCTTTAAGCAATTCAATAGTAGTATCACCCGTATTTATTTGGGCTAACACAATAAGGAACAATTTTTACCCCCTGCCGGGCTGCTAACTTGTATTTACCTACCCATGGAATTTTTCATGACCAATGTAAACTGTACCTCATAATGGCCCGTGCAAAGCTTCATTGTGCCTCACCTGAAGTCTGCAGCGTCGCAGGAGTTAACTTACAGGCAATTTCACCACTCCTCAAGCTATAGTTAACTTTCACAAAGTATGATCTCCATCTGTTACATTCATCAAGAACCATAATGGCACCTCTTAACTGATAATTATGACCCCGAGACTGTCTGGGCACGGCGTAAAATAAAATCATACAGCATTCTCATCCGCATCACGGGCTGGGTCTAAACCGAGGATATGACTCCTCAATAATTACACAGAGATCCATCCTCTCTATTCATCAGTGAAACCCACAAATGCAACCCTTTCTCAATATCGATCTAAAATTGTACGTGTAGCTTGAAAAGACTGAGTAAATTCAGTTTGAAAATCCTCACCTGTTGGACCGACGCCCGCCATTTTGAACAGAACGGCTGAGAGGACGCTTGGAGGCGGAAGGCGACGATTACTCCTCCTCCCCAAATAAATTCTTTTAAAAGCATTATATTAAATAAACAACGGTATTACGTGAGCACGAGCACGAACTTAACAAATTCAATCTAACAATTAATATTAGTAACCGAAGAAAGTTGTGATTAGCTTTTATTATAAAAACTGATATACGTGCAGGTGATGGAAATTGCCAGCAACAAAAGGCGAATGTCCAGCGCACTGCGATGTGATACTTCGTTTTCTTGAATTTTACCCCATCCTTGAAATCTTTGACGTAAATTGTGAAAAAAAAAAAAAAAAAAAATTATACCTACTTCGTGCATATGTATTCATTTTTCCCCAAACGCCAGGGACTCATACCATCACTGTAATACCAGGGACTTTACATCACCATTGTTAACTGTAATACCAGGGACTTACACCGTCACTGCAGTACCAGGGACGCATACCAGCCACGCAATTAATACCAGGGACTCATACCTGCCATGGAACTGATACCTAGGACTTGCACTACCACTGTAACCAATGCTAGGAGTATACCACCGCTGTTATTGCAATGCTAGGGTCTTATACCACCACTGCAACACCAGGGACTCACCACTGTAATACCAATATCACCACTATAATACCATGGCCCCATACCACCATTGTAATACCTGGAACTCATACCACCGTAATACCAGGGACCCATACCACCACTAATACCAGGGACTCCGACCACCACTGTAATACCACGGACTCTACCACTAATATCGGGGACTCACCACCACTATAATACCAAGGACCCATGCCACCACTGTAATACCAGGGACCCATGCCACCATTGTAATACCAGGGACTCACACCACCACTATAAAGCCAGGGACTCACACCACCACTATAACACCAGAACTCACACCATCACCACTGTAACGATGTCAACACAACAGGTTACATTATTACCTGTCTAAAATACGTGTGCTTTACCATTCTTTCCCAACTCGTACCATGTCTTCTGCGTTCATCATCTCGGAGCTCACCTACGCCCATATACTGTCTACTGATGAAGCTCCCTAACACCTCTTCCTTGGCAATTTGTTATTACACCTTCCTCACTTTTGTTACATAAATTCTTCCAATGTCGCCATACGCTGCATAAAGTACCCCTAATACCATTTCCTTAGCGATTTTTGTTGTTAATTACACCTTACTCACTTTTCTGTTACGTAAATCCTTCCATTATCGCCATACTCGGCATAAAGTACAAGATACTAACCAGCTGTATCCAAAAATAAATAGCTAAGGAAGAGGTGTTCAGGAGCTTCAACTATCGAGAATATGTGCCCTATAATGAATTCAATGTTTGGATGCATCAAGAAAAACCAAAACAAAGAAAATGAGAGTGTTTTCAATAGCACTCTCGGTCATATCAACTTACATTTACTTTCCATTTTGCCTTTCTTGGGCAGACTCTCTTCTCTCTCTCTGTGCCATGATACCAACTGACTCATAATTCTGTCTCTCACAGTTACCTACCTCTTCACAAATCTTGCAGTATGTTTTGTGTATATTCTTTGTTGGCAGGAGATGCAATGTTGAGGTGGAATGAAAGGTGGCGAGGTACAAAATTAGAGATATTATAAATGCAGGAGGAAAGTTAAGATGTAGAGGTGCAGTTAGAGGCACGATGAAGGAAAAATGAAGTGCGGCAAATTACAGTGAGGTTATACAAAGTTAAGACTGAGATGACAAAGTAGAGTACTGTATATCAAATGCTATACGTTAACAATATGGAATTAATGGCTTGGTAATGACATATTGTGGGTTATATCCCTGAGTATTGTATTTCACGATCTATCTATTTATAGCCGGACGCCATGATTCCTTAATGGGTGGCTGTTTGTCTTTGGGTTAGTTGTTTTACGGGGAGGGACACAAACCCTCCGACAACCCACTTGTTGACATGATACAGGGCACAAAAATACAGCAACCTGATACTCCCAAATTTATACAAATTCATGACAATACTGAATGATAAAACCTCCTAACTAACCTGCCTCAACAAAAATGTGTGGATGGCCAAACCTGTATTGACCATTTACTAAAATGTGGTTGACAGGTGACCTACACTATAGTAAAACTTGAGAATACCTTTTTAAACTATGAAAAACTAATAGCTGATAGTGGGGATAAAACCAGCATCCCATTTTATAACTAGGGAGAGATACAGTATTAAACGCTTACAATAACCATCACCGCATTTCGAAAAACTTTGCATCAGGTACAAAAATAATCTTGCTGCATTAATTCTGAATATCATCTCAGTCTGATGGGAATGTATAAAGCATTTCAAATTAAAATACATATTCATTCTCAACCCACCCTGCACAATGTTTCCTTTGCTTTATTCTTGCTACCTCCAATGACCTATTAAATTTAAAAGAAGCATCTGAGAGTAAAGGGAGTTAATGAAGGATTTACCTCTGTTAAGAAAAGTTAAAATATGATCATAAGGGTGTGGGGACAATAATAATGATAATAATAATAATAATAATAATAATGATAATAATGATAATAATAATAATAATGATAATAATAATAATAATAATAATAATAATAATAATAATAATAATGACGATGTAGTGGATAGATTAAAAGCTGGTTCAAATTTACAAGCCAGAGCTCCTACTTAATTTTTTTTTTCCCCCAACCTTAATATTAGTATATAGTTTCTTCTTCAATCCTTGCCAAATTTCCATACTTCTCTAGACTTGCCTCAAATACTTTAAAACTATATAGTGTACAGTAGTTCAAGGCAGGAAAGTATAGGAAATATGCGAGTTTTACCTGAAGTTACAGATTAAGTAACCATTATATCCATACTCAACCTTGCATATCTATAAAAAACTGAGCACACTACAGCCTCAAGAGATAAAACGTCATAAAGGGCCAAGACTGAGATTCACAAAATATCATCATCATCCCATCCTGTTTTTCCCACCGAGGGATTGGGAAGAATTCAAACTAGGTCACGATAACTTTCCTCTTGCATCTACAATCTGTGTTTGTAAGGAGAACAAAGAAAGGAATCAGCACACACCTTTCCTTGTCCTGCCTGGAAAAGATGCAAGAGGGAATCGGTTGTAAGTTTGGAAAAATAAGTTCATTTTCTCATTGACTTACCAGGCTCTCCAACAACTCCTTAACGGTGATATTCTCTCTTACATGACATATCTTTTCCATAACAAACTTGTACATATCCCAAATGGTTATATTCTCTCTTACATCACATATCTTTTCAATAACCAAGCTTTTACATATTCCAAACGGTGATATTATTCTCTCTTACATCATAAATCTTTTCAATAACAAGCTTTTACATATTCCAAACGGTGATATTCTCTCTTACATCACATATCTTTTCAATAACCAAGCTTGCACATATCTCAAACGGTGATATTCTCTCTTACATCACATATCTTTTCAATAACCAAGCTTGCACATATCTCAAACGGTGATATTCTCTCTTACATCACATATCTTTTCAATAACCAAGCCTGAACATATCCCAACAAAATATTCATGTCACACACTCAAAAGTCAACTGATAAAGAAGAGGTACTATACGTGGCTTGTTTTCATCACACAGAACTGAAAATCCACAACTTTAATACAGTACTAGAGCTTCTTCCACAACTTTAATACAGTACTTGAGCTTCTTCCACAACTTTAATACAGTACTAGAGCTTCCTCCACAACTTTAATACAGTACTAGAGCTTCCTCCACAACTTTAATGCAGTACTTAAGCTTCTGCCACAACTTTAATACAGTACTAGAGCTTCCTCCACAACTTTAATGCAGTACTTAAGCTTCTGCCACAACTTTAATACAGTATTTAAACTTCTGCCACAACTTTAATACAGTATTTAAACTTCTGCCACAACTTTAATACAGTATTTAAACTTCTGCCACAACTTTAATACAGTATTTAAACTTCTGCCACAACTTTAATACAGTACTTGAGCTTCTCCCACAACTTTAATACAGTACTTGAGCTTCTGCCACAACTTTAATACTACATCGTGATTGTTATGAGGTGGGAATGAGTCTCTTTGTCAAACCCTCCAACCTTACTACATTTGGCCAACACTTGACCTGAAAGAGACTGCAGATCTTAGTGAGGTAAAAAAACAAACCATCTCTTCAGCCCATGAGAATACAGTCTATGGAATTCTGATCTCAAACACAGCACAAACCTTAATCTTTCATTACTTTACAGTCTATCTATCTATATCCTGACACACAATCCAGTAAGGGGTGGCTGTTTGTCTTTAGTTTGTTGTTTAACAGGGAGGGGCACTAAGCCTCCACCAACCCACTTGCTGAAATGTAGGGAACACGTATTGGTTTGTTATATAGTTACCATCCAGCGTTGTAAATGGTTTCCTGGCTTACATGAAACTGCATAATTCATTACGTAGCATTATCTTTAACCCTTTCAATCCCCTGACATCTTTAAGCAGTCAGATCTTGCAACTGTAGACACCAGATGATAATACTCAGTTTAGGAGAGCACCCAAATAATGAAATGGTTGATGAAGGTACATTTAACCCACCCCAATCTAGAAGTCACTCCTTAACGAATAAAATCATCTTGAGGTAGAGATAATAAAATAGAAAGTACATCATCTGACTGAAGGGGACAGATTTTGGCTGGGCATGAATTTCTATAGCCTGCAATTTCCTGAGTCAAAAGATTTAGTCTGAGGATATGGTAAATTTCTCTTACGTTAACTATCTATCTATCTATTGGCAGACGCTATAATCCCGTAAGGGGTGGACACAAACAAATCGCCTCCACGTCGCCCTGCCCCCGCCATTTGGCCCATTTCATTGCCCTGCTCCCAGTTCACAACCCCCTCTCTAATATACCTCTCCACTCCATCCCTCCATCTCATCCTTGGCCTCCCCCTTACGTTAACTGGGCCTGTAAGTTCATCCTTTTGTGGCATATTTCATGTAGCTCAACGGCAGAAAAGGACAATCCAACGGCTCTACACTCTTCCTTAGCACTTCTTCACAATTAACACCATATTCTAGTGTTTATCTCTTGTTACAACTCACCACTAATATTGGAAGGTGGTAATTCTAGTCCAAGTTACAGTAAAAGGAGTATAGCAGGGAAGTCTTGCATTGGCCCATTAAGGAATAATATACCTAGTTACCCAGGCACTAAACACCAAAGAGGGCAATAATTAAGTACAGTACAGTTATTCTAAAATCATAAACAGTAAATTAAGTGCAGTATTTTAATATTATACTCGTCAAAAATTAATCATAGACAGGAAAATGAAGTATAATATTACAAGCCAAAACCAATTCTAAACAGGAAAATCAAGAAAACGAGTGGGGGAAAAAAAAAAAAAACTAGATAGGAAAATGAAGAAAACAAGTGAAAAAAAAAAAAAAATGTAGACAGAACATGACGAAAAAACATGACATGCAAACATTAATTTCAGAGAGGAAAATGAAGGCAATAACAACAACAAAATCATTCTCCACGGAAAAACGAAGAAAAAACATGTAAAACTTAATTCTAGACAAAAAAAAAAAAAAAAAAGACAAGCAAAAATTAACTGTAGGTATGAAGAGCAAAGATAAAAAAGTGGCAAGTAAAAATTAATTCCAGACAGGCAGACGAAAAAAAAAAGTGACAGAAGTTCAAAGAATAAAAGCGAACATTCATAAGTTATCTTTTTTTTTTTCTCTCCCCCACCCCCAGGTCGAATTTGTTTCCTTATGCACCTGGGGTTTAAACACATGTAGCAAAAACCTGAATACTCTCGATGGTTACAGGGATGCAGTACTGTATCCAATTTTTCCCAATCCCTTAGAGAAGCACTCTCATTCTACTCCTCCTCCTTTGCCGATACATCATCATCATATCATCAATTATCATCATATCATCATCATCATCATCATCATCATCATGACCCTTTTCCCCACATAAAGCCAGAGTGAGGTACAACATACAACAATTATTATTCATTAAACAGACTATGACATCAACAAACATAGCCAGAAGAACACTTTAATATAACTGCATTCATATTGGCAATATGGCCAACAGGAGATGAAAACCAATATGGATGAAATTTTCTTAACATCTAACAACAAACTATAATTACTTCCAAAAATAATAATACCTTCGGAAATGGCAGACAAATTGGTAACCACGCATTACATGGATGAATTTTTCTTAACATCTAAAAAACAAACTAAATCTAAAAATAATAACTTTGGAAATGGCATACAAATTGGTAACCACGCATTACTACTCATACAAGATGCCATTTAGAAACACCTCATAAAAGCTGCCGTGTATAGTGTGCGTATGATAACCAGCACTCATTCTCATTAGCAAAAACCTTCATGCACACCCAACAGATTCTCTCATTGGAACTACCATATCCACTTTCTCAATGGGTGTCTTACAGTAAGGCAGTTCATAGAGTTTCTTGCATCCTGACTTATCCACATGCCTCACACTGTTTATCAGCAACTTAATACTGAAACAACTTTATGAGAAACGACTTGAGATGAGGGCGGATTGACACGCCAAGTAATTCATCTGTTATCCATGCATTACTAACCAATTTACTGCAGAAGTTATATAGGAACATCTCTAATAAAAGCTACCATGTGCGGTATTCATATGTCCATAGCACTCTTTCTCAGCATCAAAAACCTTCATACACGTCCAACAAATGCTCTTCTTGCAATTGCCACACTGGATATTATTGCAGCCACCCTCCTTCTCGATATGTGTGCCACAGCTGGGACAGTCCCTTCGGGTACTTGTGTCCTGACTCATCCACTCCCCAACACCTTCACCGGTACTGTATCTCTTGATCATTTCACAGGTTAGGCCGTCATGATACTGTACGTGACAGGTGGTGCACACTCGGATCTCACACTCAGGACAGATGAAGGGCTCTCCCGTTTTTGTAATTCTGTACACTGCAAGGCAATCAGGAGCTAAACAGTAGCGGACTTCATTTCTGTGCTTCCCAACATACGCTCCCACAGACGCATTCACCAGCTGAGCCGATGTTATCTGTCCCAGTCGAATAAAGTTTACAAAATCCTTCCACACGAATTTGGCAGAACAGTTTTCATCTGCACACACGATGGGGAATTCTTTGTTATTAATGGCTGAGTTCACCTGCAAATGAACACACTCCCTGCAGTAAGCATGGCCGCAAAACTCCAGACGATACAAGTCTTTGGTCTCAATGGGGCAGAAGCACGCCACACAGTCTGGATTTGTTACCTCTTGACTCAGGGATGCATCTGCTGATAGGCTCTCGACAACCTCCATGATCAGAGCTGTGGCTTTAGTTATGGCCTCCTGTGAGCCAAACAGTCTTACTCTATGACGCCTGTAGTTTAGCTTGACATCCCAAAGATCAGCCTCAGTCACCAGCCCAGAGAAGTCAGTTTGGTATTTAATCATCAGTGCTTTCATCACACCAGCTGGCCACCCTCCTCTCGCCAGTTCCACATCACTAAAGTTCCCAAGGGCTAACTGCTGAACATGCTCTTCAATCAGCGCTTTGGCCTCAAGACGCAGACTGTGCAAGCCATAGATAGAGACAGTCATTACTCGATCATCTGTTATTATCAAGGTCTGAGTCTTGTTCATTATGTCTTGCAGCATGCGTCGCCCCTCACGTGAGAAAAGGGTGAGCGTTTCAGGTCTTCCTTCATACTGTAGCACCTCACCCTTCATCACCTCTTGCAGGTTGGATCGAGCCTGGATCAGTGCGTTGCTGCTCTCTGTATGAAGGTTCAGAGCTATGTTGCCATTCTGTAAGTCCTTGCGTCTGATGGTTATATTGTTGTTTTCTATTTCTTCCAGCTGGGCTTCGATTTCCTCTCTGTGTAACCTGAATACATCCCTGTGAATTAAGATGGAACTGTGAATGTCGGCTTTCATGGAAACAACCTGATCACCTAATACGAATTTCTGATTTAAGGCTTCACAAGCGGCATAACCTTCCTCTGGGTACCTAAAGGAGCAATACGCCAAGTAGTTTATGTCTCTGTCTGAGCGTGGCTCCTTTACATCAAGGTAGAAGTTGTTTTCTTCGGAAAACTCACCGATCTTGCGCTGAAGTACCCCTTTGTATACGTCAAGAGCTACATAATTGAGGGTCACCTTCTCCCTGACTACAATGACTTGGTCAATATCTTTCATGGGATGAATCTTTAACTTTGTGGCAAATTCTTCTCGAAGAAGATCTTCATTTGCAAGGCTGTTAAATCCCGCAACATGGACACTCTGAGAGGAATTAGTGGCAGCTTGCACTTTGGCAATACAGCCCCCAATACTGATATAACTCAACTTGGCAGCTTTCACATAGTCTTCCACATTAACAAAATACACAAAGCCAAAGCACCGAGAAGGTCGCCTACACCACTGTATCTTGAAATTGAAATTGCCAGTAAACGTCTGACAGGTCGTGACTCGAGTGTTGGGATGTGCGGTGAGGTCTGGGGTCTCTCTTGTGGCCTCAACTGCAGCGATGGCAGCTTCTTGGTTCTCATACACAACCTTCCCCCACAACTTCGAATACTTATTCTTCCGATAGAACTTGACACACTGTTTTATCTCCCCATATTTACTGAACTCCTTTACCATGTCTTCCTCAGACAGATGCTCTATCAAGGCCAGACTGCAGTTTATCATTACAACATTATACTCTCCAGGCATTAATATCCTGAGCGTTGACCCCCCAGCACCCAAGATGGCTCTCACAGGGCGATCTATGGCTGATCCAATCCGCTCCTCGCTCTCCTCAGATTCGTACTTAGCTCGGAGTGGACAGATTTTCTCTGAGAAGCTGTTGGATAAAAATGCCTTGTTACTGCTACTTGACAAAACTCTTAGCTGTCCCTTCTCCCAGTCTGCCTCAGCCACCACTATGGAGTTGGGACAAGTGGTGATCAACTCGCTCTCAAACTTCCTGAAGTCAACAAACCGTGGACCCACAAACTCTCGGAACATCTGCGCTCCTACATTCTCCTGGCACACCACGCTGACTCGCTTCTTGGCCTCCTCAATTTGCAAGTGGAGCCAGCCTTCTTCAATCCCCGCCTCCAATAGACTCTCAGGCACTGGCGCTACTTGAATGGCAAAGTTCCTGGTTGTCCTCATCACTTTATCAAATACAATCCACTGAGGCTGACTTCCTAGTGACCAGAGAGCAGAGGATGGGTGAATGTTTACATGCTGGTCTTTAGATACTACAACATAACCTGCCTTTACACTACCCAGATAGTATGCTAAATTCCTGTTCAAAGCCTTGAACAGGAGATGAGACAGCGTACCACCAACTTTTTCCTTGTCACTGAATGCAAACTTTACATCCACTTTCAATTCCTTCCGCAGTGTGTTCAGTACTTCATTGGTGGCTTCTCGTATTGATTTAAGAATCTTACCATTGATGTAGTGGTTGATGCACCACCTGCCCTTCTCTCTCTCACCCACCTGATGCCATTCTTTAAAAACATTCAGTGTCGTTAGCTGGTCACCTTCTTCGTGACAAAAAGGGATCTTGTGTCTATCAGCCAACTCTTTCTCCACATCTGTTCCACATCTATAAAACACTGGACCTGTTCCACTTGCAGCCGCCACCACAACAGCCTCAACTCCGAGTCCAGCTTGCACTGCCTCGTACACAAACACTCCATACTGAGGATCATATGGCATTTTGGCAATCCACTTTCCAGCTTCAGTAATTTTCCTATCTGCCACTGCGCCTATGTCAACAAGGGAAGTGAATGCCTCTTCCATAGCAGCAACGGAAGGCATTTCAATAAATTCAAATTCCATAGGATCAACGCCCAGCTCCAGTAGTTTTAACATGGCATGACCAAGATGGACTTTCAGTATTTCAGGAGTAGCATCAGCACTCATCCTGTCATAATCAGCTTCAGTATACAGCCGGTAGCACTTTCCAGGACCGAGGCGGCCTGCTCGGCCCATTCTCTGTCTGGCTGCGCTCTGCGTCACCATTGTTACTGAAAGTGTACTCATCTTCCTGACAGCATCATATTTCATCTCGTTCACCAGGCCAGTGTCGATAACATACCTGACGCCAGGGATGGTCACTGATGTTTCGGCACTGTTTGTAGCAAAGACGATTTTCCTTCTACCAGGAGGGGGAGGTTCAAACACTCTCTGCTGTTCCTCTGCCTGCAGGCGCCCATGCAACTGCAGGGTCACAAAATCTACATCCTTCCCTTCCATCATGTCCTGGAAACTTGTACAACACCACTCAGTCTCCTGAGGCTTAGTCAAAAATACAAGAATATCTCCTTCATCTTCAGACTGATGAACTTCTAAAGCCTTCCTGAGCGCCCTCTCTGGATAATTTTCAAATGAATCAACTCCCTTCACTGGCTCCTCCCATTCTACTTCAACTGGGAACATTCGACCAGATACCTTCAACACAGGGCACTGATCAAAATACCTAACAAACACTTCAGGACTGATAGTGGCTGACGTGATGACAACCCGAAGGTCCGGTCGGTCCCTGAGACAGCTCTTAATCATTCCCAGCAGGAGGTCTGAGTGAATGCTGCGTTCGTGTGCCTCGTCTATGATAATGCACGAGTAATCAGAGAGCTTCCCATCTTTCATGCATTCGTTAAGCAGAACATAGTCAGTCATGTACATAATTCGGGTGTGGCTTGTCTTTCGAATCTGCATACCAACTTTGTACCCAACCACTTGCCCTACACACGACCCCAGTTCCTTAGCTACGTGGATACCCAAACTAGAGGCTGCAATCTTCCTTGGCTGGGTACACACAATCATGCCACTGCCACCGAGGCCAGCTTGGTAGAAGTACTGAGCCATTTGTGTGCTCTTCCCTGAACCCGTCTCACCAATTATGATACACACCTGATTGTTGCGAACTGTTTCCAAGATGTGGGAGCGTCGGGCATAAATAGGGAGTGCGTTACTAAGTCTACTGCACTCTATGGCCAAGTTAAATCTTATATTCGTAGCACGGCTCTCAAAATTAGGAGATTCTTTTATTCTCTCTAATTCATTCACACATTTCTCCAGATAACTTTCAAATTCCACTTTCTGCAACTCAAGTTCTTTTGCCTTGTCCTGTAGGGCCAGCTTTGAATTCTCATACTCCACATATTCTGAAAACACTTTTGTATTTTTCCTCCCTTCTATGTTTCTCAGTTGGTTATCCACAGCCGCTATCTTGTCACTGTGTTGCTTTAGCACTGCGTCAGCCCTGGATGTGATCTGCTCGAGATTATAATTATACGATGCCTCAACTTCCTCGTGTGACCTCACCTTCTGTCCTCTGGCATCTTGTATCGTATCAAAGCACCTGATTTTTGTCTGCGACTGTGCATTCCCTTTGTGCAGTTCTCCCGCCACATGCTTTGCCACTCGCCTACTCTTGCAGTGTATGGCCACAATATTCCTTTTTGTGTCCTGCTCTGAGCATTCTTCCAGTGCTGTGATGCCCAGTCCTGGAGGCAAGCGGTTTTCAAGATACCTGAAGGCATTCGTGAACGTGTCAATTTCCTCTCCAAATTTTGCATATATGGTTGTTGCTTTGGCACTTGTTTGCTTCTTTGATAGTTTGGGCTGTTTGAATTCCTTGCTGCTGTCAATCTCATTCACACTTGGGGCTTCTGGTACGTTTCCCTCACCTGCATTTACAACACTTTCCATCTGTTTTATCTCTTGAGTGTCTATGTCAGGGAAAGCTGGATTATCACCATTACTCGCTAGTTTATCGATAGTGTTTGTCAATTTACTCTCACAAACATCACCTGACATAATACACTCTGGGTTTACATCACAGTTTCCCTCACCTACACCTGTAATACCTTTGAGTCCTTGCATCTGAGCATCCGGCAATTCGCTCTCACAAAAATCACCTGATACAACACACTCACAGTTTGTAGCCACGTTCTTCAAGTCTCCCTCACCTTTACTTGTAACACTTTCTAGTTCTTTCATCTCCAGTGTGTCTGCATCAAACGAAACTACAACAGGTGGACTGATAACGTTGCTCTCCCGTTCACACTCACTGTTTGTAGCCATGTTCTTCGCGTCTCCCTCACCTCTTTCTGCAACACTTTCTAGTTCTTTCATCTCTAGTGTGTCTACAACAAACGAAACTATAACAGACGGACTGCTAATGTTGCTCTCTCGTTCACCAATACTTTCCAACACTTCACTCTCACGAACACTCCCTGCCACAATGCACTCACAGCTTGAAGCCATGATCTGCAAATCATATCAGACTGTCCTACGATCATAACAGCTCACTGTCTGATGTACCAAACTTATAACTAATCTTAAAATACGGCTGAAGTCCACTGATATATGCTAAACTTTAAACTCGTAGTCTTACTCTGGCGATAAAGTTCCCAAGAGGCTCATTTCGTGTGTATAAATTTACTTACTGGATAAACTTATATGTCAAAAGTAATAATCTGTTGCCTATATAATTAAGTCATTAAATCTATTGATAGAAAACTGCTAAAAACAGGTATACCCCAAGTACTGTAGTTTCATATCTTGTCGGTTTCTTGGTAGATGTATGTCTTCTTGTTGCTGTTTCTTCTTGTTGGGCATGGTGAAACCTGGTAGCTTAGACTCCTGAAGTTTCCCTGTTGGATGGCCACTGCTGCATGCTTGTGTCACCTTACCTGAGGAGAGAAAAAATAGTTACGCACCTTTTACTCTAACCTTGACTAAAATTCCGTCTCTCCATCTTGAATGTTAAGTGGTACCGATAAATTAATACTAGAATACAAAGCTAATCATGAAAATGTGCTATATAGAGGATACAGAGCCACTTCATTGTCTATTTCAGCCACTGAGGTAAGTTAATTAAACGACCATACAAAAAGATGGAAATCATTGCCAAGTTAAATGAGAGTAGTTCTTGCTTTTAAGCTGCTGCATTATTACCCTAACTGAACAGGTGGTAGATGGTGACGACCATCGTCCCCCCACTTGATGTAGTGCTGCCTACATTTTCCTTCAACTTTATCATTCTTTTCCTGTCTGTCCTCTCTTCCTGTTTCTCCCTACCTGTCACTTTTTATTACCCTTCTTTCCTCTTCAGGTGGCTTGACATTGCGTGACTACCCAAATGGTTTCCTGTAAGCAAGAAAACCATTTACAACGCAAAGTAGTTACCATATAACCAACTCATACGTGTTCCCCACATGTCAACAAGTGGGTTGGCGGAAGGTTAGTGCCCCTCCCGGTAAAACTAACTCAAAGACAAATGGCCACCCCTTACGGGATTATGGCGTCTGACTATAGATATACAGATAGACTAATTAGCTGAGATCAAAATCAAAGCTCCCTGCACCCGTCATGGGAGCTGTCAGGCTGCTTGCATAATCTAGGCTACACAGATACTGTGATGGGTATGGGATGTCCCAGCTCTCACAGAGAAATCAGTTCTTTTCCAACTGGTTTGGGTGAAACTGTTTGGTTGTCTAAATGGTCATGGAGGAAAGGGTAAAGCATGGTAGCAGGAATATTTTAAACTCATTACACTTCAGGAATAAACATACCAAATGCATAATAAACACACCAAAAGCGTAATTACACGGTATGGAAGACGTGCTTGGAAGCCTCCGAATCTCAATAGAATAAACCAATTTATTAAGATCTTTTCGTTTACCTATGGATATAAGAGAGGGATGCCTTCATGTGGTGGCACCAGAAATGACAGGGTGGTGGAAATTGTCCTGCTATACAACTGTCCCTCAGTCTCCTGTTTCCCGATAGAAGGATAGTGAATTGCAGAAAAAGGACAACTTGAGCCTACAATCAATCAAGTTCACATTCTGATGAGCCTGGGATTTCAACCACCACCACCACAACCACAACCACCACTACTGCTACTACTACTTTTACAACTACTACTACTAGTACTACTACTGCTGCTACTACTTCTACTATTGCTGCTACCTTACTTATTCACTTGTGTCACCAATGAAAGCAGAGACAATTAACATCCCCTATGCAAAAATAACCTGATATGAATGATGTGTCAGGGAGCCTCACAAAAATAAGCTCCAAGTCAGTGAACGTACAGTGAGGCTGGATGAGGAGGATATGGAAAATGTGTGTGCGTTTAAGTACTTGGGCAGTGTGATGAGTCAGGATGGAAGTTTAGAGGGTGAAGTGCTTGAAAGGGTGCAACAGGGAAGAAAGGTTGCTGGTTCCTTTCCTTTACATGGGCAGATATTTGCTGGTTCTCCTTCTATCAGGCTTTTCTTTCCTCTCTAAACCCTTCCTTATCCCCGTCCTTACGTGGGAAAGAAGTCTGGATTATTGATGATGATGATGGTGATGATTGATGATGATGTTGATAATGGTGATACTGGTGGTGATAATGATGTTGATGATGATAATGCTGATGGTGTTGATAATGATGACAATGATGATGATGGTAAGTTATTTCTCTTTCCTTATAACTCACCCATGAAATCAAAGACAAAGGGCCAAAGTGTGTGTAGAATTGCAGATCATGAAACAAGACCCTAAAACTAGAGACAGAAGGGCGGTGGAAGTGCAATAAACATACTACAGTCAGGGGTGTGATTAAAAAAAAATAAATAAATACATAAAATGTAACTTTCTATAGTGCACTTACTCCAACTTGACAAGATTCGTAACCATTTTCAGCTCGGTTGATGGCCAAGTGTAATCAGACTAGGATCAATTTGACTAGTAACCAAAGAGATTCACTTCCACTTCATAATTAAGACACCACTTTTCATTCAACCACTACACAGTATCTTGTAGGAGTAGCTCACATTACGACATGGTATTCAAGGTGTGAGATTGGCTCAGTTGTCAGATTTTTCTTATGTAAGGAAGAAGGAACCAAAGGCCAGGACACAAACCGACTATTGTACCTTTAATTAGTGACAGGTGCTGTGATGATGCGTAGGTGAGGTAGTCTGGGCCAAGATTCACAGTGTACCTCTTCAAACTTTCTTTTCCTAGGACTGCATCTTGAGCTCAACGTATCTCTCGTGTTTCTTTTCCTTGTATCCCAAACCAGAGAGGGTGGTGTGGGGTGGAGAGGATGTGAAGGCTCTAGTAACTCTCCTTTTCTGCTTCTTCCTGCAAAAGCAAATTAAATGATTACCAGGAAATAAGTGGTTTAGTTAAAGCAGCACAAAATAACTTCTATAACTCTCCTTTCCTTGTCATTCTGCAATACGTATGATGTTATGACAGGGAATTGTAAGATAAGTATGGTAAATCCGTGTATCAATATTTGGGTTAGTGATGAGATGAGAGAAGTGTATTATTAGCACGCCATTATGTCATTTTAGGTCACGAAAGATGAGATGATGTTGAAGCATCTGATAGTAAAGATTATTTTTATTTCAGTTCTCATCACACTGTTCCTACTGAAAGTGTGTGTGTGTGTGTGTGTGTGTGTGTGTGTGTGTGTGTGTGTGTGTGTGTGTGTGTGTGTGTGTTTGGTGACCTGGGATAACGGTCAGCTATGGGGGGGGGAAGGTGACGACGGTTGACTTTACTGCCCCCCCCCTCTCACACACACACACACACACAACTTTAAGGATATGTACGATAAAAATGGTTTAATACACGGGACAGTACAAGCTTGACTGATTCCTGTAAAGATACACTCAGTTAAGAACACACACACACACACACCTCATTCACTAAGCTGACCTATTTTTGGTGTCTGCTGGCTACAATAATGTTAAACAGAATTCTTGAGTTGTATCCGTGCGTGCGTAATGAGAGAATATTAAACCTATTAAGCTGCAGTACGGCTCATATGTTCGAGTATTAGCGTGTGTGTGTGTGTGTGTGTGTGTGTGTGTGTGTGTGTGTGTGTGTGTGTGTGTACTACCGGAAATACAATAGTTGGTTTAATAAGTGTGTGTGTGTGTGTGTGTGTGTATGTGTGTTGTACTACCGGAAATACAATAATTGGTTTAATATGTGGTGTGTGTGTGTGTGTGTGTGTGTGTGTGTGTGTGTGTGTGTGTGTGTGTGTGAGAGAGAGGGGGGGGAGGGGGGGAAAGGTGAAGGTTTAGGAAGGAAGGGAGGCCGGAGAAGGGAGTGGAAAGCTGAGAGGAGGAAAGAAGTAGGTACTGTAGTAGGAAAAGACAAGGAAGGGAGGAAAAGAAGGGAGAATAGGGGATGGAAGGGAACTTGGGGAAGGGGGAAAGGGGAGGGGAGGGGAGAAAATGAGGGAGAGGGGAGGATGTTTTACAGACGTGTGGGGAGGGAGAACAGCCCAAGAACATCGTCATTCTATTTATTTACTTATCTATCTATCTATATATATATTTTTTCTACCTCCAGATATTGTTCGGTCGTTGAACTTTGTATAAAACCGTCTGAAGGTAATGATGATGATGATGATGATGATGATGATGATGATGATGATGATAATAATAATAATAATAATAATAATTACTAGTAGTATTAGTATTAGTAGTAGGTAGTGGTAGTAGAAGTAGTAGTTGTAGTAGTAGTAGCAGCAGTAGTAGTAGTAGTAATAGTGGTACGGTAGTAGCAGTAGTAGTGGTGGTGCTGGTGCTGGTGGTAGTATTAGTAGCAGTAGTAGTAATAATAATAATAAACTGGATTGAATTTTGTATATTGTGCAGGACAAACCATAATCTCTTCCACTTTGCGCCAGTGACAATAACGCGCAGGAGGATGAGTCACGGCCCGGGCAACACCAATTAATTTTATCGTTTCGGCATTAACATCATGAGGCAGGTCCCGTATTCCATTCCAGCTAGCGATTTTATTCAGCTGCTTGAGTTATAGAAGCCTGTGAGTAATTACGTCGCTATTTTATACTACAACCTCTTTATTTATTGCCACGCGCCTTAATCCCGTAAGAGGCCACAAACAAATCGCCTCCACGTCGCCCTGTCTCCCGCCACATCACTCTTCTTGGCCTAAAATTGCCGTCAACCCATCTTGTATGCTCGAGTCTGTGAGTAATTATGTCGCTATTTTATTCTTCACCCTCTTTACTTATTGCCAGACGCCTTAATCACGTCAGGAGTGGCCACAAACAAATCGCCTCCATGTCGCCCTGTCCCCCGCCACATCACTCGGCCTAAAATTACCGTCGACCCGTCTTGAATGCTAATGTAACAAAATTGCGTCCGATAACGGCGCTAGTCATGAAGAAGTGCTGGGGAAAGGATGTATAGCCAGAGCACTTCTTTCTGCCACTGAGCTACGTGAAATAATTATCGTCCAGATATTATGCTAGTCATGAAGAAGTGCATGGGAAAGGCTATACAACCAGAGCACTTCTTTCTGCCACTGAGCTACGTGAAATATGCTGCAAAAGGACGAAAATCTTAGACAAGTTAGAGTAAAATGGGTATAGTTATCATACTTTTTTTTAATGCAAGGAAGAAGGAACCAAAGGCCAGGAGCCCACAAACCGTTCCTTCCAAGAAAAAAACAAAAACAATACAAAAGAGAGCCAAATTCAAGATCCGTTCATTTCGAGATGCCTGAACACACTGCGTTTGAAAGACTGGAGATCATAGGAAGTACGAAATAGAGAAGGAGACAGTTCCAGAGTTGACCTGTTGCAGCTCAAACATTGCAATTAACACAGGCTCCTAGGGTATAAGGTCAGAATAAATCACGATGGAAAGGGTGTTAGGGAATCTTCAAAGCCACTTAAAGTACCATGTAATATCGAAGGAATATCGCAAGTAACAGGAACAAGACTTGACAGGAGTACGGCTGCGTCAAGAGCTAAAGACGTGATCTTGGGTGGGCTACGTGTACAGGTGGTACGTGCAATTCTTCACGTGCAACGCTTGTTTTAGCTAACGACAACTTAATATTACATCAATATTGTATCTCCAATTACTTACATCCACGCTGATACCAACCACAACCTCATAATTTAATGTATCACATTAGAGCAAGCCATATTTAAGTCACCTCACACCCTCTCTACTGTAGGTAGTACGCGCAATTTTTCACGTGCAACGCTTGTTTTAATTAACGACAACTTAATATTACATCAATGCTGAATCTCCAATTACTTACATCCACGCTGGTACCATCCACAACCTCAAAATTTAATGTGTCACGGTATAGCAAGCCATATTTAAGAAAAGTCACCTCAGACCCTCACCCTCCACCACCCGCCCCAACACTAGCCAATGCCGCTGCGTTGCCACAGCCACACTTTTAGATGGGAATTATCGTACCGGCTCCTCAAAATTATCGTATTTTCCTTAGAAGTATCGTACACTATTAAATTCATCTTTCTATCTATTGCCAGATGCGTTAATCCCATAAAGGGTGGCCACAAACATGTCGCCCTGTCTCCTGCCATTTCACTGCCCTGCTCCCAGCTCACACCGCCAACTCTCATATACCTCTCCACTCCATCCCTCCATCTCATTCTTGGCCTCACCCTCCCTCCACCCCCTCTCCACCTCACTCACATACACTCCTCGTCAGTCTCTCACTCTCCATCCTCTCCACATGGCCAAACCATTCACTCACTAATCTGATGTATTTTAAAATTGTCGCCAATACCTTGGTGTATTTACTGAAAACTTACCCATTACAATTATCTTCATCAGTCCCGTAATTTTTAAGGTACTGATGTTTACTTTGGTGTATATTTTATCACTTTATTTTGTATCAGAATTAAGGTATACCATGAAAATCTCATGATAATAATATTATAATAATGTAATCATATCATTCATTACAAAAATGTTACACGAAATACCCTTTGTGCCAATCTGGAAAATCAGTCTGACTAGCAGCAGAAAGCGGTCCATAGAACTTTAATAGATAACTCATGGAAATGTGCATCCTCTTGCAGATGATAACTCAGCAAGACCATACAAGAAGTAATTTCAGTGATCACCATTATATTAGCCCCTAAGATTACTCATCTGTCAAATTGAGGAACAATTGTGCATGATTAGCTATGCATGCCACAGAACTTACTGCCATGCTAGCTTTCAACCCAAAATTATCGTACAAACCGTACGATAATAGAAATTCTATCGTACATCGTACCAGAAGCAATGTTATCGTACAGGTACGATAATTATCGTACATGTGGCAAACTGGTGCCGCAAGAGGCCACTGATAAGAGTTGCAACATTGTAAGCATCTAGAACGTAGCGAAGTACACTGACTCCAGAAATCACTAAACATTATGCTCAGTCTCAAAAATACTGCCTAAGTACTAGAAAAACATGATGCTAGATTGTCGCAAACAGTTCTACGTATAAGTAAATAAATAGATAAATAAAATAAGTAAATGGCATCTTGCAACTTACCATATCAGAATGCGCTATACTGTCGTTAGGTACAAAAAAAAATCATGAACTTTGTAATGAAAAAATAAATAAATACTGACAAACCTAAAGTGTTGTTAGAATATAATCCGCCTTTGGACAGAAGTGAATATAAGGCCTGGTATTCTCGTACGGTCAGGAAGCTTACTAACACCTCCTTATCGACTTATTTCTGATACTGCTCTGTTACTATATTCTTTTGTTTTAGTCTTGCAGTCTAGCGTTACTATATTCTTTTGTTTTAGTCTTGCAGTCTATGTCGATAAAGACATAAGAAGCAAACCAAGGAATATTAATAACACTCTTCCTTACCGATTTATTTCTGATTCTGCCCCGTTACTATATTCCTGTATGTTATTCATGCGATCTACGTCGATACTGAAAAAACATACGAAGCAAACCATGGGATATCAGTGAGTTGTCTGGAAAATAAATCGTTCAGGACGAGGTGTTAGGAAGCATCACCGCTGCAACTCGTCTGGTGCCACGTGTGCTGAACTGTCAACCCTGCAACCCGTCTGACGCCTTTGTTTACAAGTATCCTCGTTGCCATAAAGATTTCGCAGCATCTCTCTCTTATTAATTTAGCGCATAATACATTCTCATCCCCTTACACGTTGCTGATGATGCTGACGGTATAAATAAATAATCAAGTGGACATAGTGAGTGATACGCAAAGTAGTCTAAGCTAATTCGCAACGGAAGAGGTGTTTGAGGTCAGTCATGCCAACAAATACGTGGTGACGGTTTATGATCATTTTTGTTGAACTACACGACCTCGCAGCACTCCTCTCTAAGTGGTTTATTTCACATATTACCGCTCTCTATTCTCCAGTATGTTATTTATGTCAGTTTAATACAATTTTGTAACCTGAATTAAAAACGTATACGTTCGTCACCACCACCACTACTACAACTACTAGATTATTAAAAATACTACTCCACTACAACAACAACAACTACTACTACTATCAAAACAAGTACTACACTATTACTACCCCAAGGATCGGTTTTGTCCCCTACACTCTTTAACCTATACACGCACGACATACCCACACCCGACACCACAAATAACACATAACTTCCAATGCAGACACGTACACACCAAAACGCAAACACAGCCGCACACCTCCAACTTTACCTCAACACACTACACGAATGGTTCACCACAAACAGGCTCAAAATAGCCCCAGCCAAAGCTACAGTGACCCTTCTCACAAACTGGACAGCAGAACACAGTCACATTCCACCCCTCACCATAAACAACACTCCCCTACCATACACACACACACACACACACACACACAAAACCCTTGGTGTAACATACAATACATCAATGTCATTTAAACAACACATCACAAACATTAAAGATAAATTAACACCAAGACTCAATGCTTTGAGGTCACTTGCCCATACAACATTTGGACACAACAAAGAAACCACCACCACAGTATACAAACAATATATACGTTCAGTGATGAATTATGCAAGCCCTGCCTGGGCTCCTAAGTCCTAACCTCACTAAAACACATTACAGCACTCTACAGACCATACGAACAAGGACCTAAAAAAAAATCACAGGCTGCACAGCTACTACACCCACAGACCACCTACATCAAGAAACCAAAGTCCTCAAAGTCAAGGATCACCTAGACATGAGAGGCACCCAAATTCTCGCTGCAGCCTCCACAAACCCACACCATCCACTACAGTACATGGCAGCACATCCACCCACACCAAGGAACATCAAAACAACACCCAGCACACGATACCATACACAAATACTGTCATCTCTCCCCCCTCGCCCACCTCAGACCAGCTTCCAGAATCATATCCACACCCAGATCACTCGCCGCTCCATTCAGTCACTTAAAAACAACACAGTTACATGCACGGCCTCCTGACATCCACCCTTCTGAATCCTATCTCCCTCGTGAGGACGGGGTCCACCTGGCCAGGCTGAGATGTGGGCACCATCCAGCCCTCTTAAGCTACCAGAAGAGGCTGGATGACTCCGTCGCTGATGCCTGTCCAGGATGCAACACAGCACCCCATACTATTAAGCACATTATGCAAGACTGCATTGCACACAATCACCTACGCCAACAACACAACATACACTCCTTAGCTGTGGGAAAGCCCGGTCGCGGCCGTGGCCTTCCTAAGGGACTCGGGGCTGTTCGGCCAGACTGCCTAGGGCACAACAACAACAACAACAACAACAACAACAACTACTACTACTACTACAGTTATTCAAACAACTACTTCTACTATTACAACTACTGTCAATACTAACACTTGATTATTAAAACAACAACAGCTATTACTGCTACTACTACGGTAATAAAAATAAAAAAACATAATACCCACCAAAAAACTATGTAAGCCTTTATCTTTAGTGGATAATATAAAAACTTCCAATTAGGCCTACACACACACACACACACACACACACACACACACACACACAGAAAGAGAGAGAGAGAGAGAGAGAGAGAGTGAGAAACTAACTACGCGGTGCTGAAATGGGTTACACATTAGAAACATGACCCACACCTGACCACTGACCAGTCTCTCTCTCTCTCTCTCTCTCTCTCTCTCTCTCTCTCTCTCTCTCTCTCTCTCTCACACACACACACACAGCCACCACACAAATCACAGCCATACCAACCTAAACAATAAAAATGGTTGAATAAAAAAAAAATTACGTTGTGAACTTTTATCGAGAATGACACTGCGAAAATATTGTTTAAAATTCTTTATAAATATACTTCTGTATTTTTTTTCTTGATACATAATATAATTTCCAGGCTTATTTCAAACTGATCAATGGCAAAATTTAATAATAATAATAATAATAATAATATAAATAATACCGGTACTACTACTAATAATAATAATATAAAAATAATAATAATACTGTAATAAAAAATAATGCAATAATAATAATAATAACAATAAAATAATAATAATAATAACGGCTCTACAGTTTCCACAGCACTTCTTCGTGACTAGCGACATACTGTTAATCTGTTATTCCAAATCAACATTCAAGATGGAGAGATGTCAATTTTGGGCCAAGTTAGAGTAAAAAGAGTATAGGCTTTACTGTATGATGGTATATTAGTGTGTGTGTGTGTGTGTAATTCACCGGGTCGGTCAGGATCACTTGATGGTCGTGATCGTCAGCTTTTACCCTCCCGGAAGGGAGCTGAGAGCTCATATAGTCCGATCTAAGGCAAGGCTGTGACCTTCACACACGCACACACCCGTCCCCTTGCTCCAGGGGGACAGTAACCACCCACTTCGTCAGTGAAACTTTTCGCAACCTGAGCGAGGCGCGAACTCCCGTCCACCAGTTGGCAAGCGAGAACGTTACCACTACACCAGCGAGCGGTGTGTGTGTGTGTGTGTGTGTGTGTGTGTGTGTGTGTGTGTGTGTGTGTGTGTGTGTGTGTGAGAGAGAGAGAGAGAGAGAGAGAGAGAGAGAGAGAGAGAGAGAGGTTGGAGAGTGTATTTGTTTGTCTGTGGGAAATGGAAAATGTGTGTGTGTGTGTGTGTGTGTGTGTGTGTGTGTGTGTGTGTGTGTGTGTGAGAGAGAGAGAGAGAGAGAGAGAGAGAGAGAGAGAGTCCACGTGTTTACCATCAATATCACAGTGTTTATTTTTTCATCCCTAAAAATTAATTACCGTGAAGATAGCGACTTAACCGTGTGTGTGTGTGTGTGTGTGTGTGTGTGTGTGTGTGTGTGTGTGTGTGTGTGTGTGAGAGAGAGAGAGAGAGAGAGAGTCCACGTGTTTACCATCAATATCAAGATGTTTATTTTTTCATCCCTAAAAATTAATTACCGTGAAGATAGCGACTTAACCGTGTGCGTGTGTGTGTGTGTGTGTGTGTGTGTGCTGGCCTACCAACACACACACCCGCCATAACACTGACAGACAGGCTGATAACACAATGACCCCTATCTCACATTTTCAACGCTCTCTCTCTCTCTCTCTTTTCTTCCACCATTCTCTCCTTACGTATTCCTTCCCCCCTCCCTCCTTCCCTCCCTCTCTGTCACACACACACACACACACACACACACACACACACACACACATAAAACCACTCCCATACCCCTCTTCCCTCCACATCCTACAACCTCGCTACTTCCTATTTTTCCTCTCCACTCCCCATCCTTTCTACATCCTCTCGTCCTTCCTCCTCCCCTTCCCTCCTCTCCCTCTGCCTCTCTCTCTCCCCCTCACTTCGCTCTACACATACACACACACACACACACACACACACACACACACACGTTTCATCTGTCTTTTCTGTGAGTTTTTCATACCTACACTTCCTTTCCCAGTCCTCTTTCATTCCTTCTTATCTCTGCTTATTCTTCTTTAGTACTTCACCTCACGACATTCCCGAGTGTGCTTACTGTACAATAATCTTAGCTTGTCCTTAAATTTATATCTAACATCTATTTTTGTGTGTCAAAGTATTTCATTATTAACTTTTCTCGTAAACATAATTCTAAACCAATCACTCACTTACTTAGGAATGAGTATGTAAAGTTAGGACATGGTTGGCTCCCTCCAAACTTTCGCATCCCTCCTCTTTCTGGATAAAAATGTTTAAGTATACTGATATTCCATCCATCTATCTACCTATAGCCCGACGCCCTAATCCTGCAAAGGGTGGCCGCAGACAAAACGCCTCCATGTCGTTGTCACCCACCATTTGACTGCCCTCCCCCAACTCACTCCCCCCTCCCTCATGTACCTCTCAACTGCATCCTCCACCTCATCCTTGGTCTCCCCCTCCCTCCACTTCACCTACATACACCCTCTTAGTCAGTCTTTCATTCTCCATTCTCTCCATAAGTCCTCTACCTCATCCTCGCTCTGCCCATCCCTCTCCCTCCCTCCACTTCACCTACATACACCCTCTTAGTCAGTCTTTCATTTTCCATTCTCTCCATAAGTCCTCAACCTCATCGTCGGTCTGCCCATCCCTCTACTTCACCTACATACACCCTCTTAGTCAGTCTTTCATTTTCCATTCCCTCCACATGTCATGCTTTATTTTGCTCTCCCCTGAGGATGTCAATACACAAAAGTTCTAGGGATATTTCGTGTTCCCTTTTCCCCCAAGATTATCACCATATATGATGTTTTGAGCTGTAAATACCACAAGATCGGCCTTTGTACAGTACCGGCAAGAGGAAACGCTAAAAAAAAATACCTCAGTGCCTAATATATAACAGTGTCGAGACAATATAACCTACTGTACAGTGATCAGTTACAAATCCATCGTGCTCACTTGCTGGGTTATATGTTGTTTTTCCCAGTGTAAACAAAAATAAAATCGTTTGGCTAATTACCTACATCCATAAAATATACAGCACAAACACTACCGGTAACCTCAGTCATCCTTCTCGTTGATTCATACGCTCGCACACACACACACACACACACACACACACACACACACACACACACACACACACACACACACACACACACAAACTTCATGAATGGAGTAATAAATGGCAAATGGAATTTAATGTGGACAAGTGTCATGTAATCAAGTTTGGTAAAAGTGGAAAAAGACCTGACTGGGATTATAAGTTAGGAAATAAAACCCTACACACATCAGAAAGAGAGTAGGACCTAGGTGTGATTATCAGTAACAGACTATCTCCGGCTGACCACATCAGTGAGAAGGTACGGAACATGTATACACTGCTTGCAAATATGAGAATAGCATTCACATACATAAATGAAGACATGCTGAGAAAGATAATAGCATCATTCATCAGACCAACCCTGAAGTATGCATCAGTAGTCTGAAATCCTCAAGAAACACAGATAAGACTGAAAAAGTACAAAGGGCCGCTACAAGATGCGTACAAAGCTTAAGGGATCTAAGCTACGAAGAAAGACTAGAAAAACTGAATCTGCCAACACTACAGGAGAGAAGGAAAAGAGGAGACATGATTATGCTATATAAATGCAAGTCAGGGAAGGAGAAAATAGACATAAATGATTACATAACCTATGAGGAAGCATCAGCAAGAGGACACTGCAAAAAAAGAGATTCGATAAAGACGTAAGGAAATTCAGTTTCCCAAACAGGGCAATTGATCAGTGGAATGCACTACCAAATGAAATATTGTGTACCAAAACAATTTATAAATTTAAGGAGATGCACGATAAAAATGGTTTAATACACGGGAGAGTACGAGCTTGACTCATTCCTGTAAAGATACAATTAGGTAAGAACACACACACACACGATACAATACTACTCACGTGCCTTAGTGCCCTTCTCAACACGAAAGACTTGATACATAAAAGTCAATCCTCACGGACACACACACTTCCATCAACGAACTCTACCTGGCTGAGGGGACACGAAATTCTCCCCTCTTGCCTTTCCCCTCGGCCTCAAAGGTGTGTGAGGGGAGGGCGAGGGGAACCTGAGAGCCACAATGCTTCCCTCTGGCGGTAAAATTCAAATTACCCCTCACTCGCCAAGGAAGGTTTTAGAGCAAAGTGATTGGCTGTTGGGAGTGACGTGTTTGTGACGTCATGAATTCTGGAGTGACGTCATGGATACAGGTACTTTTAGGGTGATGATTGGTTGTTGAGTATTTGTGACGTCATGAATTTAGGAGTGACGTCAAAGAGTTTTAGTGTAATAGCTGTGTGTGTGTGTGTGTGTGTGTGTGTGTGTGTGTGTGTGTGTGTGTGTGTGTGTGTGTGTGTGTGTGTGTGTGTGTGTGTGTGTGTGCGTGTGTGCGCGCGTGCGTGACGTCATGAATATGTAGGTAAAATGCTCATCTACTGATGAATTATCAATAATGGAATTTAGCCAATTTTACATGTGTGTGTGTGTGTGTGTGTGTGTGTGTGTGTGTGTGTGTGTGTGTGTGTGTGAGAGAGAGAGAGAGAGAGTCACAACAGCCACACAAGACCCCCATAAACACCCCAGGGGCTCATGAAAGATCTTAACCCCCCCCCAGGCTCCTATGACCCACTTTGCTGAATAAGTCTGGAGTCAGCAGGAACACCAGGAAGAAGAGTCGGCAGGAAGAGTCAGCAAGAAGTCAGTTGGCATAGTCAGCAGGAAGTCAGCAGGAATAGAGTCGGCAGAAACTGAGTCAGCAGGAGGAGTCACTTAGAATAGTCAGCAGGAGTCACTTAGAATAGTCAGCAGGAGGAGTCACTTAGAAGTCAGTAAGAGGAGTCACTTAGAATAGTCAGCAGGAGGAGTCACTTAGAAGTCAGTAAGAGGAGTCACTTAGAATAGTCAGCAGGAGGAGTCACTTAGTCAGCAGGAGGAGTCAGAAGGAATAGTCAGCGAGAAGAGTCAGCATGAACAGTGAGCAGGAATAGTCAGGACGAAGAGTACTAGAGCTGTCCCCGCCATGAGAGGGTTAACTATTTCTAAAGTTCCATAGTAGTTCAATATTTTTTAATTTTTAGATATGTCTTTTTTTTCCACATTCTAATTCATTCTAGTTTAGTTTGTGAAGTGAATGGTATACTCCTCTCACTCAAACTTGGCCTAAAATTCCTATATTGAATGCTGCGTTGTAACAATATCATCACCTGGATTATAATGCTAGTCACGAAGAAGTGCTACGGGAAGGATGCACAGCAGCAGTGCCTCTTCAAATAAGCTACGTAAAATAAGCCACAAAAGGACGAAAATTTGGGCCAGGTTAAGGTGAACGAACTACAGGTATATGAATGAAAAAAATATATATGGGCAAGCAACCTTATCTACAAATTAAGCATAACAATTTATACGTACTATCACTAAACGCCATTCACTCTAACTTGGCCCAAATTTTCGTCCTCTTGCAGTTTATTTCAAGGACTCAGTGGCAGAAAAAGACAATACTACGGCCCTACATCCTTTCCACAGCACTTCTTCGTGACTTGTACCATATTCTACTATGGCCCTACACCCTATCCACAGCACTTCTTCGTGACTAGTACCATATTCTAATGTCCGTCTCTTTCTATAGCATTCAAGATTGAGAGATGGTACTTTTAGGCCAAATTTAAGAGAAAAAGACATTACTATGGCCCTACATCCTTTCCACAGCACTTCTTCGTGACTAGTACAGTACCATATTCTAGTGTCTCTTTTTATAGCATTCATGATTGAGAGATGGTAATTTTGGGCCAAGTTTAAGTGAAGAGAGTATTGTTTATCTCCCTGTCGAGGAAAGAGGGAAGAGGAGAGGGTTGATGTGGAGGGTTTGGTAGTGTGTGTGTGTGTGTGTGTGTGTGTGTGTGTGTGTGTGTGTGTGTGTGTTTAGGGCTGCTTCACTATTTCCACCACCCACACAGAATCACTCTCAACCCCCTCTCTCTCTCTCTCTCTCTCTCACACACACACACACATACCATGAAGAAGGCCGCATACTCTGATCCACGAGGGTACCCTGTAAGCTGATAATTTGGGTCCACTCTGGTTTTTTCATCCTCATTTATTTATTCAATGTGACTGTTATTTTTTAGTTTATTGCTGCTATGTTCATTTCGTATTTCTCATTTCTCTGTCTGTCAGTCTGTCTCTCTCCGTATTTTTAATCACTCATACTTCTCTTCGTCCACTTTTACGCGTATTCCACCTCTCTCTCTCTCTTTCTCTCTCTCTCTCTCTCCATATTAATCACTCATTCCTCTCTTAATCCACTTTTACAAGTTATACCCACCTCCTCTCTCTCTCTCTCTCTCTCTCTCTCCATATTTACATTCACTCTCACTCCTCTCTTCGTCCTCGTATACGAGTACCCTCCCCCTCTCCATATTTTCATTCACTCATTCCTCTCTCTTCGTCCACTTTGTAGCGCACTTATTGTGCACCACACAGTCGTACTTTGCATCACACAGCCTCAATACGTAATCACCACATTCCCTCCACACTTGGCACACGGCACCGTGGCACCGAGGCTTGGGTGACCCGGTGACCCTCCTACAACCGCATACCCACGCCGAGGGTGTCGCTGGTGCCTAATCCAATCAGGTCACATAAGCCACGCCGTGAGGTGCCTCTTCCAACTGCCTTCCACCAAAGGTCTAGCTGCCCAATCACAGTCGACCTAGTCATGTGTACACGGCACTAGAGCCCCTCCCCTGTCCCCTGAATGGAGGATGGTGGACTACAAAGGGAGGAAAACTTCAGCCTGCAGTCCACTGGGTTCACGTTCACATGAGCCTAGGGTTGCAGCTACTACAATACTACTACTGAAATTTAACCAAATCGTGTTTTCTATAGATACCCCTACAAAAAACCCGCTTGCTACACTTTCTTTGGTTACGGCTATACAGAAAACGTGGCTTTTAGAAGGTATACTCTCAAATTTTTAACTTACATTTCCAACTTGCAAAAAAAGTTATCTGATCGTAAGAAAAATAAAACGTGAGACTTCCAACATTCGAGAGGACTAAAGAGACTATTTTGACCAGACGACACTCCTAAACTGAAGGAAATTGTATAGAAATAACAAGAATAACATACGGTAGTGAAGGAAACAGTGTATTAACGTGAGAAATAAAGTTAATAAGGTCCTATCATTTATTTCGCAAAGCGTAAACAATTGGACATCTAAAGTAATCCTGCAACTTTATTTAGCATTAATAAGGCCACATTTAGACTATACCGTGCAATTATGGTGTCCGGAGTATAAAATGGATATAAATTCGTTAGAAAATTTAGAGGAGAATGACAAAAAATTATACATGATGTTCGGAATCTCTGACGGGAAAAAAGTGAAAAGGCTGAAGCTGTTAATATCCACTCTCTTAAAAGGCGTAGAGTAACTGAGGCGTTAAAGTGGATGAAGGGAACAAATAAGGGAGATATTAGGAAGATATTTTAAGTAAGCATACAGGATAGAATGAGTACTATTGGATCTCCAGTCTTTCAAACACAGTGTGGCCTGGCATCTCGATATGAACGGATCTTGAATTTGGCTCTCGTATTGTTTTTGTTTTTTCATGGAGGGAACGGTTTGCGGGCTCTTGGTCTTTGGTTCCTTCTGCTTTGCATTAAAAAAAAAAAAGTAGAAAGTGGTTCGGCAGTAGAGTAGTAGACGAATGGAATAAGCTACCTAGTGATATAGTTGGTCCTTTCCATACTAAAAATAGGCATACAGGATATATAACTACAGCTAATGGTTTCAAACTAAATAAATTCAGTTTTAGTAAGAAGAGAGGGAGAAATTCGTTCGGCAGTACAGTAGACGAATAGAATAAGCTACCTAGTGATGTAGTTGCTGCTCTTTCCATTGAGAACTTAAAGAACAGGCTGGATAGGCTAAAAATACGAAAAAAAAAGTTAGATATATTAAACAACCTAATTACTAACTTATCCTTTTTCCTTGTCAGGTTTCACTACGATAATCTCTTTCTCTCCTTTCGCACTTTCCTACAAAATTCCCACGCTTGTTTTTTCTATACTGTGTGGTTTTCTCTCTCACTTCTTTTTCGACCACTTTCAGCTGGAGGGTTTGGTGGGTGGGGGAGAGCCTTCTTTGTTATCCATGTCTTATTCTAGTAATTTAATCGTACTTATCTGAGCAGAGAAACACTACGTCTCTCCCAACTTAGGAGAGAGAGAGAGAGAGAGAGAGAGAGGGAGAGAGAGAGAGAGAAATAGACTTCTGTACTGATAAATTATAAAGGTTAAATTGCAAAGCAGAGAGAGAGAGAGAGAGAATGATAAGAATAATTCACTATGGATAAGGTGTTAAGAAATTTCCAAAGCCACTTAGAAAACGACCATAAAGTATAGCCTGGTTATGCACTATCGCAGAATGAGGGACTGACTAGGAGAGTGCAGGTGTGAGGTGGAGGTATGCAAGTGAGGGGGGGGGTTGGAGATCGGGTAGCTTGATGGTGGGATGAAGGCGTCAGGCTGTAGATAGATAGATAGGGAAATAAATAGATAGACAGATAGAGAGTGATATAGATATGAGTATTTATAGAAAGGCGGATAGACAAAGATAGATAGATAGATAATGGCAGACAGATAGAAAGATAGGCAGACTGACAAACACATAGATATTTAGAGACAGATAGATAGATAGACAGATAAGCAGACTGACAGACAGACAGACAGATATATAAAGACAAACTGGCAGACACACAGATGGATATATAAAGACAGACTGGCAGACAGAAAACAGATAGATAGACAGATAAAGAATTAAACACACATGAAGAGAGATAGACAGGCAGACATACACAGCGGGACTGACTGATAGATAAACAGACAGACAGACTGACCCACAGACAGACCGGCAGATAGACAGATAGGTAGATAGATAGAAAAATAGATAGTCCACAAAGCTTCATCAATAAGGTAAAAGTCATGAAAGGAGTTACGAAACTTATCTTGGTCTTTTTTTCATTCGAGTTTATATAAATTTTGCTTCTCTCTCTCTCTCTCTCTCTCTCTCTCTCTCTCTCTCAGATTACTATGAGTCATGGTAAATCATTCCACCTTCTTACTCATCCTCCTCCCTCCTTACTCATTTTCCCTCCTCTCTCTCTCTCTCTCTCCCATTCCTCCCACCCTCCCTCCCTCCCCTCCCTCACCTTTACCCTTTTCCTCCATCTATTATTATTCCTCCCTTCCCCTCCACTTCTCCCTCCCTCTCTCTCTCTCTACCTCCATCCATTACTATTCCTCCTTTTCCCTCCACTTCTCTCTCTCTCTCTACCTCCATCCATTACTATTCCTCCTTTTCCCTCCACTTCTCTCTCTCTCTCTCTCTCTCTCTGCCTCACCTGTGACTCAACCCCCACACACTCTAACCTTTCTCCCTCCATCCTCATCCCACACACACACACACACACACACACTCACCTTTCTCTCTCTGCCTCACCTGTTACTCAACCCACACGCACTTTAACCTTCCTCCCTCCATCCTCATCACACACACTCACCTCTCTCTCTCTCATCTACCCTACTTCATCTCACTCTCTCCCCCCCTCTCACTTCATTCACTCCCTCTCATTCCTCTCTTCTCCCACCTTTACGAGTCAGTCTCTCTCTCTCTCTCTCTCTCTCTCTCTCTCTCTCTAAGTTTATAAGCAAAACAATAATAAATCTGCAAACTCCTCCAACCTACACACTCTCACCTCTTCCCTCTTACCCCTCTCCAATGTGCATCACTCCCCATCCCCCTTCCCCCCCCCTGCATCATCCCACACACACACACACACACACACACACACACACACCTCTAGGCCATTACCTCCTACACCTACTACCCACACCTGAGTTTCCCTCTCGCTCTCATGTGACTAGAGTTCAAATAATAATAATAATAATAATAATAATGATAATAGTATAATAATAATAATAATAATAATAATAACAATAATAATAATAATAATAACAATAATAATAATAATAATAACAATAATAATAATAATAATAATAATAATGCAAGTAATAATTATAAATATCCATGTCAAAACTACTTACTGTATACTAATCTCTTCACAAAACCTAGACAAAACTCAACATAATCATATCAAATTTAGTAACGCACTTCTCAATAATTTCTGTCCATAAATAATGCACATATATATAAAGTAAATCCAACAGCATAGATTCGTTATACATTACAATCCTTCTATTTGAAAACTGTGCTTATTCTACTTTTAAAATGTCCGTCACTTTCCTCCTTAATCAATAAAGAGAATCATCTATGGGTTGAGAAATATACCATGCCTCTCTCATCTTACGAATATTAGCCAGCGATGGAAAGCGAGAGGCATAAGAGGTGAAATATTAGGGCAGAGAAACATACCAAGCCTCTCTCAGCTCAAGAATATTAGCTAGCAGAGAAAACTAAGTAGACAAGGAGAAATATTAGAGCAGAGAAACATTCCAAGCCCCTCTCAGCTCAGGAATATTAGCCAGCAGAGAGAAGTGATCAGTAGGAGAGGTAAAATATAACAGCGAAACATACCAAGCCCCTCAGCTTAGGAATATTAACCAGCAGAGGAAAGTGAGAGGCAAATGAGGTGAAATATTAGGGCAGGGAAACACCAAATCGCTCAGCTCGGGAATATTAGCCAGCAGAAGGAAGTGAGAAGTAAACACACCAAGCCTCTCTCAGCTTAGAAATATTAGCCAGCAGAAGAAAGTGAGCAGTAAAGAACGTCAAATATTAAGGCAGTGAAACATACCAGGCCTCTGCCAGCTTAGGAATATTAGCTAGCAGAGAAAACTAAGTAGACAAGGTGAAATATTAGAGAAGAGAAACATACCAAGCCTCTCTCAGCTTAGGAATATTAGAAAACAGAGGAAACATAGGCAAAGAGGTGAAACAAGTGAAATATTAGGTTAAAAAAAAATTACCAATTCTCTCTCATGGCAGGATGTTAGCAGAGAAAAGTAAGAAGCAGATGTGAGAGAGAGAGAGAGAGAGCGAGAGAGAGAGAGAGAGAGAGCGAGAGAGAGAGAACCACCCACACACACACCTATCCAGCAGCTCTCCACTCCAGTTAAAACCCAGCCACTCACACGTGCAGTCACATCCAGTCCACTCCTCACTGACAGTCATCTCGTGTGTATATCGATTCTTCAAGGTTGGTTGCTGGGTGTTTGTGTGTATTGGTGTTTTTTTAGGTGTTTTTCTTAGTGTTTGGCTTCGTCTTTGGTGGTGGAGACGGTGACGATGATGATGGTGATGGTGGTGATAGTGGTGGTGGTGAATATTCCTGTGATGTTGATGGTGGTGGTGATGATGATGAAAGTGGTGAATAGTCATGGTGATTTCTATTGCAACGTTACTAATGAATATGACTAGTGGTGGTGGTGATGGTGAAAGTGAAGTGATAGTGATGGTGAAAGTGAGAGACGGTGGTGGTGATGGTAAAACTGAGTGATGGAGGTGGTGGTGGTGATGGTGGTGAAAGAGACAGTGATGGTGATGGTGAAAGAGATGGTGCAGGTGATGATGAAAGTGAGATGGTGGTGGTGATAGTGGTAGTTCTGGCAGTGATGGTTATGATGATGGTAGTGATAGTGAAGGAGGTGGTAATGACGCTGATGATGATGATATTGGTGGTAATGATGATGCTTATGGTGGTGATGGTGATGATAATAGTGATAATGCTGACGCTGATGGTAGTGATGGTGAGGTAACTGTGGTGATGATGATGGTAGTGATGAAGGTGATAACTGTGGTGAAGGTAGTGATGATGCTTGTGGTGATAGTACTGATGATGATGATAATATAACTGAAGGAAGTGATGATGGTAGTGATGAAGGTGATATAATTGTGGTGAAGGAAGTGATGATGGTAGTGATGAAGGTGATATAACTGTGGTGAAAGTAGTGATGAAGGTAATATAATCGTGGTGAAAGTAGTGATGATGGTAGTGATGAAGGTAGTGATGATGGTAGTGATGAAGGTGATATAATCGTGGTGAAAGTAGTGATGATGGCAGTGATGAAGGTGATATAATTGTGGTGAAGGTAGTGATGATGGTAGTGATGATTGTGATGGCGATGGTGGTAGTGGAGTTACTGGTAGTGATGATGATGGTGGTAGGGGTGATGATTGTGGTGATAGTGACTCAGGGTGGTGACTGGATGGGGCACAAAGAACGTGGGTGGTGACACACACACACACACACACACACACACACACACACACACACACACACACACACACTATCTATATATTAATCACGACATACCGGTAACCTTCCATTTAAACACACACACACACACACACACACACACACACACACTATCTATATATTAATCACGACATATACCGGTAACCTTCCATTTAAACACACACACACACACACACACACACACACAC